>NC_136061.1:1515067043-1515530335 GCF_964261635.1 Lissotriton helveticus | reverse complement strand
CACTTGAAAGCAGGTATTTGACCGCATTCTCCGCGTTAGGTTTCTCAGCGTCAATTTTATGGACTCCTCCAAGGGTATAAGAATAGCCCCAGGTTATTTTCCATTAGGGTAATCAAATTACTTCAGAATTTGTATGAATGGGCATTGTCCTATGCGTATGATATTTATCTGATGGACAATGACTTTAAGTTACACTTGACCAGGGTGAGCACCATAATTATGGGGTTCGCTTCTGAGGGCTACAAATTTAACTTGAAAAAATTGAAAACAGACCATTTCAACATCCTATTTTTGGGATACGGGCTTTCAAGTGCAGGTAAAAGCCTGGCAGCTAATTTTTTTAGAAAAGTGTGTGCTGCCACAGCTTCCTAAATCTTTGAAAAACTTACAATCCATATTGGGATTTTAAAATTTTGGCAGGACATACATTTTGGATTACGCAAAAAAAGCAAAACCTTTCTAGGATTTAATCAGACCTGATTTTTCAGTTAGTCAATGGACACAGGAACACACAGATATACTACGTTCCCCGCAAGCTGACATGAAAGCTTCAAAACACTTGCAGACATGCGTAAACATACGCAATCTGGTGATCTGTGTTATAGCGGATCAATCCAGGTACACTTACCTAACCTTCAATGAAGGGGAAACCGTACCCATAGCATACAAATCTTACCTGTACAGAAATGCAGAGATGCGTTTTGCATCTACAAAAAAAGCCTGACAGCAGTACAGACCGCTGTAGCGAGAGAAAGAGCACTGGCTCAGGGGAAACGCATATTTGTTGCAACTCCGGTACCACTCTTAGAGGCTGTTACAAAGGCTAGCATGCCTAATGCTAAAGCTTTACATTCAAGATGGATACAATGGGCTAATTCTCTCACTGGAACAGATGTAGAATGCAGATATGATCCAAAGCTAAAAATACAAGCATTTCTGCAATATGAACAAGAATATCCTCTCTCCAAATGATGAGGTTCCGTGAATTCTGAACCTGTTTCATAAAGGTCATGGTTTCGTTACGAATTTGATATTAGTGAACTGTAACTAGTTAGTACGACAAGTATTAGTGTTTTCATCACGTTAGACCGATAGATTCACTACGTATTTAGGGATTTCGTTCTGAACCCTTGGGTTCCATTTTGTGTATGGCAGCCATTTTGTGGTTGCCCTCACATAGGCTAATGACTGTGGCTGAACAAGTCCTTTAAGTACATGTACCTCCAGTTCGTGCTGACTCCTGTTTGACCTGAGTGAACTGACCCTGTTGCCTGAAGCTGACCTTGTTAAACCAGTCCCTGCCCTTTAGCTGATCAAGATTAAGGATCAGAGCACAGGACATCGTAAAACTTTATTGCACACAAATATGCCTTATCCTACTCGCACCTGTTTCTGCTCCTTTCTTTATGGTCTGTTTACGATTGGGATGTGCCCTTTTTTATTATGGGTTCGTTCGACCTGTCTTAGGAAGAATGTTGGGTTTGACCAATGATTGATCATGGGCCGGGTAACTGAAAAGTGGGTTTTACCGTCATGCGATGCTTTGGGTGTGGATACATGTGATTGGACAGTTTGTAAATGTTAGGTATTTGTCTGGAATGTGATTTTTGACATAAAAAGGCATGACTTGCTTTGTAAAATTGAGCAGTCTCCTGAGAACTCATACTGTGTTGACTTCTAGGACTTCTGTTACTGGCTGCAGCCAATAAATTCGATCTTTGACGCCACCAAGAAGTTTCCGTGTCTCTGTATTCTAAGACAGGTGATACCCGAAGACTTTGTGCGTGCCCCTGGCGCCGCCGGGTTCTTAAATAACCCGGTTCTTTAATGAGATAATGGCTCTAGATCAGTATGAATACATTATTTACACTGACGGATCTGCTCAGTCGGATATGGAAGTAAACAGCAATACAGTGCCACTTGCGCGATTGTAAAGAGTCGTATGTAGGATGGCAAGTTCCATCCTAGCAGTACGAAGACGCAGTTTCTAAGAGATTGCATGGCTCAGCTGGCAGAACTAAAAGTCCTGTTACTGGCACTAATAAATCCGGATCGAAAATTCCCCACACTCATCGTGTGCGATTCGTTTTATTGTGTCCAGTCATACAATGAATATCTTCACTACTGGGGTCAGAATCTGTTTAAAGACTCAATAAAGCATAAAATGCTTTGGGAACAGGTAGCTGAGTTGAAAAATTGACCACCAAGAGGTCACGTGATACACACGCTGAGTCATCAACGTGATGGTGTTCAAGTTGCAGGGAATTCTTGGCTGATAAAGCTACAAAAGGGACTGTACGCACAGCTTCTGTAGCTGCCATCACTTGTTCAAAAACGAGAATAGACAGAGACATTATGGTTGCCATTATTGCTACATGCAATAACTGCTGTACCGAAATAATTTCCACTCAAGTACTCCTACATGGATGCAACTAACATTCCGTATGCTCAAATGACAGGAGTGGGGGTTAGCATTATACCAAACATGGATTGCACATTAGGTTTAATACTAGCTGCACACGAGGGTCTAGGTTCTGTACACGCAGGGATTACCGCAACTGTTTCATAATTGAAACGCTATTGGTGGCCCGGTTTAACTAAACAGACGAAGAATTTTGTCTTAAATTGTGATTTCTGTCAGCAGATGAAGGGATGCACTGTAGCACATCCGACATAGACACCTTTACTGATATCAGACAGACCACTCACATGTGTCTATCTGGACCACTGCAGCCCTTTACATTGGGATGGGGCTTACAAGAATATCTTGGTAGCAGTGGATTCATGCTCGACATTCCTATGGGTATGGCCTCAGTGCTCGGCTGATGCTCAAACTGTTATAAAAGACTTGCGTGTCTTTATAGGGACATATGCAGTTAGCACATTACATTCTGATGTGGCCCCACGATTAGCTCTAGGGTTTACGAGGAAGCCATGGAAAGTTTCGGTGTAGCACTGCGGTATTCCTCTCCGTACCATCCCGAGGGTAATTCGGTTGTAGAGAGGAGGAACCGGGACTTAAAGCAGTCTTTAACAGAAAGGCTATTAGGTTCAGGTGGTAGTTGGGTCAATCACCTATATGGGGTACAGCATGCCTTCAATAACATGCCAAGAAGTTCTCTTAGAGGGTGTCACTACTTATGAAGTCCTATTTGGAATGAGAATGTGGGTACCTGATCTTGATTTTGAAGGCATAGTGGCGGATGAAAAACAATTTGACATCAAGAAACGTTGTTTTACAGGGTCCAAATGAATCCAGAGCACTACTGAGCAACGTGCAAGTGAAACGGACCGCCACTGCGGAAGTCAAATCAGTCACGGCAAGACCTGTCGGGGTCCCAAAAGTTGGGGATCTGGTCAGGGAAAAGATCGAGGACAAGAAAGAATTTGGGCCATCATACAGAAAGCCTGTACCTTTCCTGGCTGTTGAGGGAACAAGAACAGTACTTCATCCGTGTCTTGCTGGTAAAATAGAAAAGAGATTTGTCTCCATTGCTCTGATCAAACCACACTATGTGGCCGATACTGAATAGTAGGCCTCGTGGTCTTCTGGGTAGATGATGCTCTCCTCTTGGTACCATACTGGAAGTTCAGACTGAAAGACTCATAACATTCGAAGAGTCTCCACTACAAACAAATGGAATTTCCAATAATGAAATGGAACTCGTTCCTGTTCAATTTGAACATCAGAACTCAAGTGAAACTCAAATATCAATTCGACCGAATACTGATGGCTACATCAATATGCCTCAAAAAGAGACACCTGCCGGTTCAACTCAACCTGCTGAGCTGCCAAAGATAGATCGAACTATATCTGGCTACTTCATCGATTTTGATATCTTCTCGTTTGATCCCAGCAAAACTGAGACAACGCCAGCCCCAGTTTCCCGTAAGCAACTAATTTGTGAGTTATACACTTTTCTGAAAAATACTTACTAAGTGACACCTTGGCTCCAGCTCTGGATCATTTCTGCAATACTGTTTTTTTCTGTTCTGGATTGGCCTAGTGACTGTTTTCTGCTTGCATCTGAATGGAAAATATCTCCCAGAACGCTCTGTAGTATCCAATGTGAACTTGGTCCTGAAACCTCATACATCATTACATCGTGAACAAAGAGACTTGTTTTCCATTAACATTACAGCTGTTCCAATTCCTAATGGTATTGTTTAGGACAAAGTTGATTATGATGTAGTTGGCCCCACTGAGCTTTTTAAAATACCACATTTATTTAAAATGTCTCTAAATTATATCATTACCTCCAGTACATTTTCTGATGATTGGGATTTTGAAACTGTAAAATATATACTGTCTGATTAGAACAATTTGCTGCATTTTCAAACATTGAAATGATAGAGGAAACAAATATATGACGATATTCCGCAATCCAACATCCCGCATACCATCACTCCGCAATTTTTATAATGCAGGACTATTACTCCGCAAAGCCATCATACCTAAAACTTTTACAATGCATATGACTTTATCACGCATGCCATTATAACTCAAATACATATGTGGTAAAGTCATATACATTGTAAAAGTACATTATTAAAAATTATATATATGTTTGCATATATGTGTGTATATATATATATATATATATATATATATATATATATATATATATATATATATATATATATATATATATATATATATCCACAGATTAGGCTCCAAACTCGTAGTCCAATGGCGCTCTTGTCACCGGTGCTGACTACAAAGCAGAGCCCCGCTTTCGTCTATTCTCCAAAGAGCTATCAATGATAGCATAAGTCAGCACTCAAACAAAGGATATATTTCCCAAATTCTCCTTTTATTGTTCAAAAAGGCAGCATTCCTCGCATAGTACCAACGCGTTTCGCAACGTACTGTTGCTTGATCACGGTAAGGATACAATGTTGCAGTTCTTTCTTATATTTTACAAAAAAAACGGCCTGAGACCCATCAGTATGATCTCACTTCCTGTCCAACAACAGGAAGTAGCTTGGGAGTTGTAGTTTTTACATTAAAAAAACGAGTGTTTGTAGTTCTGACATTGGGGTCAATACAGTCTCTTATCTCTCTATGGATGTGTCAACATAATCAATCAAGTAATACATTTCTGTACATTTCATAGAAAAATTTCAGGGATGACGCTTATTGTATCATAACATTTGTCAAGAAATCTTTTTCCCCATTAAGGTGGGTGTCGAGTGTTCGCCCTCTGGTGGGCACAATTATCTTACCATCTATTCTCCATTCAAAACTCTCTAGTGAGTATCTCTGTCATACTTGTACATCTATTGAGGCCCTCTAGTGGGCTGATGGTCCTCACCTTAACACCCCCTCAACTCTGCGTTTAGTTATTTAATTCCCGTTAAGGTTGTTTAAGCACCCCAACATACATCCATCTACATTCCTGTAAAGTAACCCTTCTCATATCATTATTATTCCATACTATTCATAGGGTACTGTGTTATCCCCCAATGTTTCTCATTATTCCCACTCCTTTATATACAGTTTCTCAACATCTCTATTGCATTCTGTCTCTCCTTCCAAAGAAAGACATATATAGAACATCTAAAGAAATTCAGCTGTTAGTCCACATATCTCAGAACAGTAGTAAGTCCAATTGATTATAAATGTACGTAAAGTTCCTCACTCAAATTTAAACCCCAAGGGCTCATCGTTCGGAAGTTTAGAATTTGTCTTGATTCCCTGCATCGTAATTGTTTTTCTTGGTCTCCGCCCCTTTCGTGTGGCAATACACATTCCAGTGCATAAGTTTTTAGGAGTTTCCAGTCGCTGTTGTGCATCAGTTCCATATGTTTTGCAACAGCATTGTTTTTGTCTTTGTTTGCTGTCGCTCTGATGTGCTCAAGGATTCGTAGTTTGAATTGTTTCTTCGTGCTTCCAATATATTTTAGTGCACACGGGCATTCGATTACATATACCACGTGTGTGGTTGTACAGTCTATCAATTGGTTGATCTTCCACAATTTTTTATTTGGTAACATTACTTCTTTTTTGTTAGTAGCAATTTGACGGTCGCCAGTAGGTATATATAGTTAGGATTTTTTCTCTATGGGATTTTTGAAAATTCTATGTCTAATAACTTTGGCGTTTGTGGACGGAATTGGCTGAAATTTTCAGGAAAATGGAACATTTTGTTTCTGAGCAGCCCCTGACAATTTGGGGGGTTTCGTCAAGGGGGGGCCGAGAAAAAAGGGGGGTCCCAAAACGTGTTTTTCCCATGCAATTTTCCATAGGGCGGTTGGCCTCACTTTTAGCTCGAACGGCTGAATGGATTTTCACGAAACTTGGCAAAATTGTAGGGACTGGTAGCCCGATGTGCCTTTGCTAGGTCTCAATATATGTGCTCCAGTGGATTTTGAGAAATTAACGTTAAAAAAATATATATATCTGTAAGCGCGCCCCGGTTAGCGCTCCGGTTCGCGTACTTGACGCGTAACGGAACTTCGCGAAGCGAAGCTGATTGGCTCTTCGGTGTCTGTCAACATTCTAAACAGTCCGGAGCGGCCGCCATCTTGTCTCTCGGTAGGATCGAGAGACAAGAGGAGGCCAAAACAAAGGGGGAAATGACCATAAGGGGGAATAGTAGATCCTCCCTGACCCCCTAGGTTTGATGTGGAGGCTTTAAAAGATCCTCGCGGGGCAAAAAAAAATAATATTTTTTTTCTTTGTTTTTGCGTGGGGAGCGCCCAGTACGTGCACCGGGAAGCGGTCCGGGGAGCGTACTATGAGGAAAAAAGAAAGACAGGGTATAAAAAATTTGGCAATTTTGTTATAAATGGAAGGTAGTTCTGAAGAGAACTGTTTTTTTATTCTTTTTCTTTTTTTTCTTTTTTTTATTAATTTTCTGAACAATTTTTTGATTTTTTTTTGATTTTTGAAAACTATTTTGTGTTTTTTTTGTGTTTTTTTAGGGGAAATAACAAAAAAGCAAAGTTTGAACATGTCTCAACAGGAGCAAAAAAAAATAAAATGGATTCATTGTTTTCTCATCTTGTTGCATTTATGATTTTCTCCAGCTCGGTTAATCAAAGTAATACTCTTCTCTCCATAACAAATAGTTCCTCCGCAATATATACAAACTATTTTGTAGTGTTCAAAAGGAGCTTGAATATTGTGGATTATTTCTCGGCCTTCTGGTCCGGCGAATGAGCTTTGTCCACTGGAGGTGCTGGGGATGACATTTGGGGGGTTGGCAGCAAGATACCTTACTTGTGCCTGGGAAAGATTATTAGGATGCCATCGCTCCATGTGGCGAATCATTGTATGATTGCCAAAGCTGTATTTCTTGTTGGGGTTGCCACGAGAAAGTATATTTTTACATATCAAACAAGACACCTGGGGTGCATTGACCTTCTTTTGTCCAGGTGGAATTTTAAAAAATTGCCATATGTAGTGCTCTTTAATATGGCTCTGCCTTGGTGTTTCTGGCAGGAACTGTCTTACTTGCTCTTCCTCCTCCTCCTCCTCTTTGTCCTCATTATCTTCCTCTCTACCAAAGTCCAGTGTTGGAGGTGGTCCTTTTGGTGGTGGTGGTTGCTGAGAAGCACCAGCTGCAGCTATTACAGAAGCCATTGTGAAAAATAGGTCTTGCTCTCTGGAAGTAGAAAGTAAGAATGAGGTAAAAACAAGGTGGGGTTTTCATCATTTGGGAAAAAAAAATAGTTCTAAACCAATGAAAAGTGTTATTTTTAGGTCACATGACCTAGCCTAACAACATTAGGAAACCAAAAGTGAAATGAACCAATGAAAAGTGTTATTAACAAGTCACATGACAAGTCACATGACCTGTTATGCTTACGTTACGCGCTCCGAGCCGCGCCCCGGATCGCTTCCGGGAAGCTGCGCTTCACGCTTCGATTCGCGGATCGGAGCGCTTCCGGGTGCGCTAACGCGGTACGTCATATGACGCATTACGCGACAACGCGTTACGCGACGCGTCACGATGTTGTTTTCTAACGCGGTAGTTGCGCACACGGTACGCGCACCGGGAAGCGGTCTGGGGAGCGTACTATAAGGAAAAAAGAATGATAGACAATGATATTTTGAAATATTGTATGTTTATTGATTGTTCTTTTTGTTTTTTTTTTAAATTTTTAAATTTATTTATTTATTTTGGTTGTACTTCATGAATTAGATATAAAAATGAATAATGTCTCAAACAATTTTTAATTATTAAATAAAAATGTATTGGTCAGAATTTTCATAGTTCAATAAAACTTCCAGCATTACATCATCTGAAATCTCTTCAAACATGCATGTTTCTATGTCTTGTAAGCATTCAATAAATTGTTCATCCAAAGACTGATCCATAAAATTTTCATCTAAAAATTCTTCATTTAAAATCTCCTCAGATGTAATGTTGAAGGAAACATTGATATTTTCTTGCTCCCCTTCCATTTTTTTGCTGTAAATTGCATAAAAAATAACTATATCAGAAGAGTTAGGGCACTGTTGGGTTTAAGTTCAGACAGGTAGTTTGGATTTTTTAACAGTGAATTTATCTTTGGGTAGTGTATGGTATCAGACTGGAAGTAGAAATATAAAAAAGTGTATGTGATGAAGCCTAAGTAAATTCATAATTATACAAGAGAAGCCTAAATCCATCCATAACTATAACAGAGAAGTCTATCTGAATCTATAACTATTACAGAGTGATAGTATAAAACTATCAGAAAAAGTTTTCCAAATTAACTTTAAGTGCACAATATACTTCAGTTTTCAAAATAACAACTTACCTTTCAAAAAGCAGTTTAAGTTCTCAGTGAAAATTTTCTTGAAATCTACTTCAGGAGGTGGTAGTCAAAATGGCTGTGTTTCTCTCTCTTTCTTTATATATATTCAGGTACATAACCAATCAAATGTCAGGTAAAAAAAGTAGAAAATGAAAGTAACATTTTAATTGGTTGTCAATTCCAACACTTCAGATGTGTTTTGTGAAGTAATTTACCTCAGGGTATTTAGAGAGGTCTACAGGCTAAATGGCTAAATGGAATTCCAATCAAATTTGTGAAAATGGTAGGGATTGGTATGTAGTATGAGCTAATCTATATTTGGTGAAAGTGTCTCCAGTGGTTTTTCTGTGAATTACTTTCCCACCTTTTTTTGAGCGAGCGCTTCCCGGTGCGTGCCCCGGTACGCGAACCGGCAGCGTTACGGGAGTCCTCCATTTTGTGTTTCGGTAGAATTGAGATACAAGATGGAGGGCAAATAATGTTCAGAATGGGTAGAAGGGGGCACGGTAGACGTATCCTGACCCCCTAGGTTTTCTGAGGGTGGCTGAGGAGGACCATATGTGCGAGAAAAAAAAAAAATTCAAATTTTCGCGCGGTTAGCGTCCAGTGCGCGTACCGGGTAGCGCTCCGGGGAGCGCTCCGGGGAGCGTACTTTGGTGAAAATTAGTGAAAAAAGTTAGAGTAAAATAATAATTGTGAGTCATAAGATGTAGGGTAGCTCTGAAAAGAGCTTTTGGGTCCTGTGGCTGATGTAGGTACCTACAAGTAGGTACCAATGCACAGTCTTAAATTGAGGATGAAAATTCTGTTCCCCTCATCTGAGAAGTGAACTCCATCTGCTCTGTAGATATCTTGCATGTAGTAACGCAAGTTATTGTTGTAGATGGAGCCCATTCCATGGTCTCTCATGTAAGCTGAAACAGACTTATTTACATGCTTCCTCGATTTCTCAATTTGTGGACAAAATTGGTTGGACCACTTCCATTTCTGTCTTTGGCATATATTTGAATATACCAAGGCAGTTTGAGGAAATAGTGCCATCAATTGCTCAAAGGTGTCCTTTAAAAGCATTTCCAGACCTACCCCAGTCAAAGTGCCCAAGTCATTTCCTCCACAGTGCACAATTAACAGGTCAGGTTTTGGCAAATGTAAAAAGGTTTTCACCAATGGTATCAATTGGTGACATTTTAATCCTCTGTGGCCAATCCACTTAATTTCCACATTTTGTAAATTGAGGTTGTGTAAATTTCTGTTATCAGCAAACCTTTGAGCCCAGTGGATATAACTATGTCCAACAATCCAGACAGAAAACATGGTGAGAGAAGGTTCTGCTGCAGTCAGATGAAGTGTGGCAATGAAATGGCAGTTGAAAAAATAAGAGTTTATAATGAAAAAAACTGTGGAGTTTCTGTGCTAATGAATCAGTAGCAGTGATTGGTGGATTTTGATTGCTGGAAACAGAAAGTTAGGGTGCATGGATGAGTTCTTTGAAAGATGTAATTTGAAAGGTCAAGAAAAAATCATTTTATGAAAGATTGCACTGGATACGCAGGTGTACTGAGAGTTCAGAGTTCAATTGAAACATTGTTGTGTGAAGTTGCAAACATGAGAGGTCTTTCAGGAGGTGGTTGCTATGCAAAAAAGGCAGAAAGGGCAGAGGGGGAAGGGTGTTGATTTGAAAAAAGTGAGGGAAGAGTTTTGATTGGGTGACATGAGAGATATGTGTGATGAATTACAGCATTTCTGTGCCATTGATGGTTGCAGCCTCTGGAGTGCATACCCTTTGTTCTGCTGAAGACAAATTGCTGTGTGTCTGAGACTGTTTTGAAACTCATAAAGTATTTGCTAAGGTGAGAAAAGATTCATTTAATTTATATAGAGAATAGTATGCTTTAGGGAGAAAATTATGAAGAAAGTTGTGTATTTAAAATGTTGCTTTGTGTCAAGTGTTTTATGTGAAGGATAAATGGTGCAAGGGCCTTCAAAATACACTTTCATGTGTGTTAGGGCATTTTAATTCACTTCCCCATGAATGTGGTTGAATAATTGCTTTACATGATGTATTTAAAAAAGTTTTTTTAAATCAATTAGGTTTCTTGATATGTACTGCTAGAGTTTCATAGGTTGATTGGGGCATATTTACAAGGCTTTTGAGTTCATTTGATGTAATTTTTCCCAATTTATTTGAAGACATTTCCTTGTGGTGCAAGGTCCTTGTAAATACGCCCCCATGTGTGCTTGGCAAATTTAGATTTTGATTCTTTGAGTCACATAGCCATGTTAAAAGTAACGCAAAAATGATGCAAGGGCCTTAAAAAAACGATTTCATGTGTCTTAGGGCATTTTAAGTCACTTCCCGATGAATGTAGGTATATAATTGCTTTACATGATGTGTTTAAAAAAGTTTTTTGAAATCAATTAGATTTGTGGATATGTACTGCTAGAGTTTCCTAGGTTGCTTGGGGCATATTTAAAAGGCCTTTGAGTCTCTCTGATGTTATTTTTCCCATTTTAATTTAAGACCTTTCCCCGTGGTGCAAGGTCCTTGTAAATATGCCCCCATCTGTGCTTGGCAAATTTAGATTTTAATTCTTTGAGTTACATAGCCATGTTAAAAGTGACCCAAAAATGGTGCAAGGGCCTTAAAAAAACGCTTTCATGTGTCTTAGGGCATTTTAAGTAATTTCCCCTTGAATGTAGGTATATAATTGATTTAGATGATGTGTTTAAAAACGATTTTTGAAATCAAATAGGTTTCTTGATATGTAGTGCTAGCGTTTCATAGGTTGCTTGGGGCATATTTATAAGGCCTTTGAGTCTCTCTGATGTTATTTTTCCCATTTTAATTTAAGACCTTTCCCCGTGGTGCAAGGTCCTTGTAAATATGCCCCCATCTGTGCTTGGCAAATTTAGATTTTAATTCTTTGAGTTACATAGCCATGTTAAAAGTGACCCAAAAATGGTGCAAGGGCCTTAAAAAACGCTTTCATGTGTCTTAGGGCATTTTAAGTCATTTCCCCTTGAATGTAGGTATATAATTGATTTAGATGATGTGTTTAAAAACGATTTATTTTTTAAATCAATTAGGTTTCTTGATATGTAGTGCTAGAGTTTCATAGGTTGCTTGGGGTATATTTAAAAGGCATTTGAGTCCCTTTGATGTTATTTTTCCCATTTTAATTAAAGACATTTCCCCGTGGTGGAAGGTCCTTGTAAATACACCCCCATGTGTGCTTGGCAAATTTAGATCTTGATTCTTTGAGTCACATAGCCATGTTCCATACAGTGCTCACCTTCTGCGTAGTCTTTGATATGCTAGACCCCATCTGCACAATGAGATACCTAAGCAAAGGAAACACAGGTGATGTGATTGTGAAATGAGGAAAAGAAATTCCACATTTTTCAATTACATCACCTGTGTTTCCTAACTTTACGAATGACATTGTGCAGATGAGGTTTAGGCCTGTCCACGGACACAGAAGAGGTCTGGCCTTTGTTCAAGAGTGAAGTGGACATGACTCACTTCATTGGTAGGCCTGCACATGTATTATCTCCTCTGTACTCTTCAACAAGCGTAAATTTCATCTGCAACCCTGAGTAGGCCTCACCTCAAACAAACCTCTGGATAGGCCACACCTTATCGTCATCCTGAATCAATCATTTAAAATGTTAGGGACAGATTTATGATAGGTGTATGCCTCTTTTGCGCCACTGTGCGTCACTTTTGTGACGCAGCGGCGGTGCAAAAGATTTCCTATGTGGCGACATATTTACAACTTGATGCATCTAGGCAGATGTGTCATGCTGTAAAGTCCCGTGCCACATGAAACCGATGCAGCAGTGATGCAAAAGATGCACCATGTTGCAAGACAGGCCTCACTTCATCTCCAACAAGATAAGAAGCTGAATCTTTTGTAAATGTCAAAATTGTTGTATACAGTGATCAACTTCTGTGTACTCTTTGATATGCTAGACTCCATCTGCACTATGAGATACCTAAGCAAAGGAAACACAGGTGATGTGATTGTGAAATGAGGAAAAGAAATTCCACATTTTTCAATTACATCACCTGTGTTTCCTAACTTTACGAATGACATTGTGCAGATGAGGTTTAGGCCTGTCCACGGACACAGAAGAGGTCTGGCCTTTGTTCAAGAGTGAAGTGGACATGACTCACTTCATTGGTAGGCCTGCACATGTATTATCTCCTCTGTACTCTTCAACAAGCCTAAATTTCATCTGCAACCCTGAGTAGGCCTCACCTCAAACAAAGCTCTGGATAGGCCACACCTTATCGTCATCCTGAATCAATCATTTAAAATGTTAGGGACAGATTTATGATAGGTGTGTGCCTCTTTTGCGCCGCTGTGCGTCACTTTTGTGACGCAGCGGCGGTGCAAAAGATTTGCTATGTTGCGACATATTTACAACTTGATGCATCTAGGCAGATGTGTCATGCTGTGAAGTCCTGTGCCACATGAAACCAATGCAGCAGTGATGCAAAAGATGCACCATGTTGCAAGACAGGCCTCACTTCATCTCCAACAACATACCGTCCGTTTAAACTGTAAACATTTAGGAATGTGTAGGGGGCATGGAGAAGCTGAATCTTCTGTAAATGTCAAAATTATTGTATACAGTGCTCAACTTCTGTGTACTCTTTCATATGCTAGACTCCATCTGCACAATGAGATACCTAAGCAAAGGAAACACAGGTGATGTGATTGTGAAATGAGGAAAAGAAATTCCACATTTTTCAATTACATCACCTGTGTTTCCTAACTTTACGAATCACATTGTGCAGATGAGGTTTAGGCCTGTTCACGGACACAGAAGACGTCTGACCTTTGTTCAAGAGTGCAGTGGACATGACTCACTTCATTGGTAGGCCTGCACATGTATTATCTCCTCTGTACTCTTCAACAAGCGTAAATTTCATCTGCAACCCTGAGTAGGCCTCACCTCAAACAAACCTCTGGATAGGCCACACCTTATCGTCATCCTGAATCAATCATTTAAAATGTTAGGGACAGATTTATGATAGGTGTATGCCTCTTTTGCGCCACTGTGCGTCACTTTTGTGACGCAGCGGCGGTGCAAAAGATTTCCTATGTGGCGACATATTTACAACTTGATGCATCTAGGCAGATGTGTCATGCTGTAAAGTCCCGTGCCACATGAAACCGATGCAGCAGTGATGCAAAAGATGCACCATGTTGCAAGACAGGCCTCACTTCATCTCCAACAAGATAAGAAGCTGAATCTTTTGTAAATGTCAAAATTGTTGTATACAGTGATCAACTTCTGTGTACTCTTTGATATGCTAGACTCCATCTGCACTATGAGATACCTAAGCAAAGGAAACACAGGTGATGTGATTGTGAAATGAGGAAAAGAAATTCCACATTTTTCAATTACATCACCTGTGTTTCCTAACTTTACGAATGACATTGTGCAGATGAGGTTTAGGCCTGTCCACGGACACAGAAGAGGTCTGGCCTTTGTTCAAGAGTGAAGTGGACATGACTCACTTCATTGGTAGGCCTGCACATGTATTATCTCCTCTGTACTCTTCAACAAGCGTAAATTTCATCTGCAACCCTGAGTAGGCCTCACCTCAAACAAACCTCTGGATAGGCCACACCTTATCGTCATCCTGAATCAATCATTTAAAATGTTAGGGACAGATTTATGATAGCCGTGTGCCTCTTTTGCGCCGCTGTGCGTCACTTTTGTGACGTAGCGACGGCGCAAAAGATGCGCTATGTTGCGACATATTTACAACTTGATGCATCTAGGCAGATGTGTCATGCTGTAAAGTCCTGTGCCACATGAAACCTGCGTCAGGTTTCATATAGGCGTTTTGTTGCAGGGTGGGCATTCATTTGCATAAAAGCCCTGTAAAACTAACACAGTGAAATTTAGAAGATTTCACTGAGTCAGCTTTATAGCATTGCTGAATCAAATCCTTACGCCTGTTTGAAACAGGCATAAGGAGTGATGCACCATGCAATGTGTGGCTTGCTCCTGTGCATTGCAGTAGACATGTCGCGTTTACGACGTGATTCCTGCAATGTGCTGCTTTTGCGGCACAGATGCGTGACGCATCTGTGCTGTTTTTGCTCAATGGTGCTCCACATTGTAAATGCGGCACATCATGGGTGGCAGAGCAGCGGTGCACGTTAACTGGTGCATCCCTGGGGATGCGCCAGTTAACATAAATCTGCCCCTTTACATTTAAGTATGAGCAGGGTAAACAGAGTCGGTGAGACTTATCCAAGGTTAAGAACAGATGAGTCCTGTTCACTGAAAACTTGGACATAGGCCTCACCTCCTCAGCATCGCTGGACATGGCTAAATAATAATTGCAAAATGTTACTCTTGTTAAACAATTTTAATATTATAGTCTCTGAGATTTGTCTCTTACTCTGCAACATCTCATTGTTGTTCTCTTTCTTTAAAGATAACGACAACATCAACCATGAGTGATAATGAGCAATCAGTTGATCTCGATCTTATCATTGAACTTGTCATTGAAACGTCAGTGGAAGTAGATCCCTTGGATGATTTAAATCCTGAGGATGATGAAGAACATGATGAGGATGCCGATTTGTCAGAATTGTATGACATAGCGTGGGAAGCTGACCTGCTTGAGCCTATGGAACTATAAACATTTATTTTTAAAAGTTACTGGAAATGAAAAGTAAAAATGTAAACCGTTTCATTTAAAATTAAACAAAAGTTCAAAAACAGGTTGTGTGTAGTGTCTTTAATAAAATAGTCAAATATGCTCATAAAATTAGTTCAGATTCACATATAAAACAGCACATATCAAATGTAGAAGCATTCCATTTCTTTGCTACTATTTGTGAATACTAAATTTGCCAATGCACTAAAAATTATTCTATGTAAAAATGACAAGTAGTGTGTTAAATTTTTGACGACTGTTATTTACTGTTTGCTAATAGTGGTTAATAACATTTTTAATTATATTTTACCACAGATTCAACTGCAGATCATTTCAAAAGGAGAGAATGCCATCTAAAGAACGAAACCGAAAGGCTACTAAACGTCAAAGACAGCAGCTTAATAAATTCTTGCAGCAGTCCTCTACAATAAAAACTTGTCAAGTCACCAAGAAAGCTCCGGGTAAGACAACAAAATCATTCATAAGAAACATTTGTAGAAAAAAAAGTAGTACTACAGAAAATGTTTTAGTCCAGAAAAAGAGAAGCAATTTAAACGGAAAGGGAAGGCCAATCAAAAATGTTACTGCTAGAGCAGGAGATAACTCTGTGCATGGTAGTAGAAGGAAAAATCAGTTTAGGGACATTCGCAGACGAATGTTCCGCAACAGGATAATTAGCAATTTGTTAAAAAATATTAAGAAAGGTCAGCAGAAAGTGGTTTTTTATAAGAGGGAAAAAAAATTGAGAAAGTTATTGATCAGGCATTTGAAATTAAGCGAAAGTGCTTTATTTTGATAATCAATAGAATTAGGAAGCTAAACAAGGCAATTTATGATTTCAAAAGAAATAGTAGATGGATGAGAACAGTTAATCGTAGTAATTTTTGTGAAGTTTTTTCAGGAGAATGGATGCATAGTTCAAGTTGTGAGGCATTTTTTAATGAGGAGAGTTATTTCCAGGATAATGATTTGGTGCATGCAGTTGACACCAGTGGTCGAGCTTATGAGGTGAAAGATGGTTGTCCAGTTGAAAAAGAAAAAATTGTGACAACAGAGGCAGAAGAGGTGTTAGGTAATGAGGTTTTAGGAAGACGTCCTAAGGGACCTGTGTACACCTGGAAGTGTAGTAGTATTTGCAGTGTGCGACAGGATTCCATCAATTTGCTTTGTGATTTTGTACGGACATTTAATAAGAAAAGTTTGAAGCAGAAAATGATGTTGTTGCAAGAATTAGATCCTTGCAGAGTGAGAGAAGTGACAGGTTTGCATGGTCATTCACTGGCTTGTCTTTCCAGGAGAGTATGACAGAGTGTTTTTCATCATTTCAGGATGCTAGCAGTGCATCATAATAAAGTGAGGAAATTAGTTAGAATGTTGTATTATGCTAAGAGTCCAGCAATTATGCTTAAACAATTATGCACTGCTCTTTTGCATGGTTCTGAAATAGATGTGAAGAATATTTGTGAAGAAATTGAGTTTTGTTACTTTGGAAGTAAAGAGGAGAATGTTGAAATTGACCCAGAAGAAGAGGGTAATGTGGAAGATAGTGTACAGGTTTCCAGTACAGATAATTTTCAGAAGGAAATTGCCACGTTTCAGGTGAAATCAAGTGAGAGGCCTAATTTCACTTGTGTGTGTTGTCGACGCACTTATTATAAGAATCAGACTAAGTTAGTGGATTTATATGCGAAAAGTGAAAGGGAAAATAATAGTGAATGGAAGGATTTCGCAACATACTTGATGGTAGAAAATTGTTTTGATTCGGGATTGGATCAACGTGTGTGTACTTATTGTTGTAACAAATTAAATCAAAACCGGATGCCTGCTAGAGCGGTTCATAATAATCTGGAATTGGTTGAGATTCCTTCTGAATTGAAGGATTTAAATACTTATGAATCTATTTTGATTCAAAGTATCCATCCCTTTCAGGCTATTGTAAGAATGGAGCCAAAGACAGGGAAATTGCCTCCATCAGATTTACAGAGAGGATTAAAGGGAAGAGTTGTTTATTTGCCTCTAGATTTGAAGAAAAACATTAATACAATTGGAGTAGAAAAAGTGGAAGAGGAACCTCTGGTTATCTTAGTTAATGGGGTTCCGACAAAGAGTAAGAAAATATGGCAAGATTTAGTGGATGTTAGGAAAGTCAAAAAGGCAACATTGTATTTGAAAAAAAGCAATAAGTACTATAAGAATGTATATGTTGCAGAAGAGGAAGTAAGTGAAGAAGAGGATAGTGATTTGTGTGGTGGTCAAATTGAGAAAGTAGAACCCTCTAAAAGTGAAGAAATATATGAACATTATAGTGTTCATCCTTTGCATTCCAAGGAAGTCATGGGGAATGCTATTGAGTTGTTTCAAATGAAACAAGCCAAAGGTAGTCCCATTAGTGTTTGGGAGGAAAGTTTGGAAGCTCGGTGTTTCCCACAGCTATTTCCAACAGGTGAAGGAGGAAGATATGATGAGCGACCTCATCAAATTCCTGCTTCTGAATACCGGACTTTACGATTGTATGCAGAAGATCCTAGGTTTCGACAATGCATTCCGTATTTGTTTCATCTCCTGTTTGAAAGCGATCTGTCTGGACTGTCATATGCAGTGAACCACATCTTGAAAAGTGGTATACAGATGCAAAACATCTCGGCAAGTGACTTTATGGATAAAGTCAATGTGCAAGACAGTATTTTGGATTCTCACCTGATTAATATCATGGCGTGTCAGCGTGGTACTAATGAGTACTGGTACCGTCGTCATGGTGATTTAAAATGTATGCTGAGGAACTTAGGAACTCCCACATGGTTCCTCACTCTCAGCTGTGCCGAGTATGGCTGGGAAGACTTACTTGAATTTCTACGAGAGGCAAATGGAAACATTGAAAATATCGAATTCAAGACACCCGGAGAACTGTGCTCTTTGGATCCAGTGAATGTATGCAGGTACTTCAATCATAGATTTGAAGCTATGATGTCTTTCATCATGAACAAGAAAAATCCACCTCTTGGAGAGGTGTTGGATTTCTTCTGGAGAATGGAGTACCAAGCAAGAGGTGCTCCTCATATACATATGCTGCTGTGGATCAAGGATGCACCTACATTTGGAACAGATCCAGAAGACTTAGTGATGAGTTTCATAGAACAGTATTCTACATGTGCTGTTCCAAACGCAAAGGAAGACAAAAGCCTAAGAGAACAAGTTTTACGCTTCCAAAGCCATCGTTGTGGAAAGTACTGTCGTCGTAAATTCAGAAAAAAGGACAAGTTCTACACCAAATGTCGTTTCGCCTTTCCACGACCGGTGATTTTTTAAAGGAAGAGTGAACAGTTTGATGTCTTCGCTGCGACATAATGTGATGAAGAAATCACCTAAAAACACATACAATTTGAAAAGGAACGAAGAGTCCAAGTACATCAACGACTACAACCTAGTGATTTTGTCCATGTGGAATGCTAACATGGATATACAGTTTGTGGCTGATAACTGTATGGCTGTGGCTCGGTATGTGACATCTTACATCACCAAAAAAGAAAAGACAGAATTGAAGGATATGTGGGAGGACATTTCCCATGAAAAGAGTCTCAGTAGGAAGTTGTACAGTTTCAGTCTGAAGATGTTGTCACATCGAGAAATCGGAGCTTACGAATGTTCTGACCGGTTGTCTTCAGCAAGTCTCTATGCCAAATCCAGGAGTATCGTTTGGGCGAGTCTTGGTCTTGCTGCAACGCGTAATCGAGTTCTGAAACCTGTGCGGGAAATTGAGTATTTGGCGGAAAAGGAGCCAAACAGTACCGATATTTTGAAGACCAACATGTTGGATACATATTATCCAAATAGAAGCAGTCACCTCGAGAATGTTTGTCTGTATGAGGTTCTACAAAATTACATATTCAAGAGGAACATCAAAGAAGATATTGATAAAGGAGTGTATGCTGTAATTGGAAGTGAGGAATGTCTCGTCAAGCAAAGAAAATGCCACTTGGTAAACCATCAAAAATTGAGTGGCGAATCTCCTGAAAAAAAAGAGTTTTTCTATTTAGCACTTTTGCAACTTTTCAAGCCTTGGCGTGCAGAAGAGGAACTGCTTGGAGATTTCCTCTGTTACGAAGACTCTTTCAATGCCGCCAAGGAGACCATAGAATGTCCTGTTTTTCCCAAATATCTAGAAATGTTGAATGCGGAAATCGAGCAGGAAGCAACGATTGCAGCCGAGATTGCTAGAGACAGTTCTCAGGACAGTCAGAGTTCTGTTTCATTGAGTCAGGATCCACTAGGAGGACCAGTTATCGAAAATGAAGCTGCCACTGCCATGATTGAAGTGGAAAGAGCCATGGCACATGCTCAGGGGGATGCGGTTAACTTAGAAGACTTGGAAAGACAACTCAACGTTGAGCAGAGGAAAATATATGACGAAGTTACCAACCAAATTGATCATGGATTAAGTCATGAGAAGAAAGAATGCTCATGTACGTCGTTGAAGCCTGTCCGACTGTACGTGAGTGGAGAAGCGGGAACTGGAAAAAGTTTCCTCATTAAAGCAATTTCATGTTATTTGCAGAAAAGGACTGAGTCATCGCTGTCTTGTGTTGTCACCGCTCCAACTGGACTGGCAGCACATAACATTAAAGGTATTACTTTGCATCGTCTACTGATGCTGCCAGTGGAGCATGATAACAAATTACAATACCACAAGTTATCTGGAGATGCTTGTTGTGAAGTTTCAAGAGTCTTGAAGAAAATGAAACTTCTTATCATTGACGAAGTAAGCATGGTTTCCAATGTCATGCTTGCCTTTGTGCATTTGAGAATGCAAGAAGTTCTCAAAACAGAGTATGATGTGTTATTTGGTGGCAAACACATCATTGTTTTCGGTGATCTTCTGCAGCTGACACCAGTGAAAGGACAACCTGTGTTCAAAATACTCACGCATGAAGATACCAGGAAGTGCCTAGGGAGCATTGGCAACGTTAATATATGGTTAAACTTCAATTATGCTGAACTGCGTGAAAATATGCGTCAGGCGAAGGGTGAAGATTACAAGAATATTCTACAAGATGTTAGAATCAGAAAAGTGACTGAGCATGGGAAAGAAGCTTTACATGCACGATTACTGTCAAATTTGTATCCAGAACAAGACGTTATGCCTGAGAATATTTTTCAGAAAATTACTGAGAAGAAATCTGGAATATGTTTGATGCCAACTCTTGCAGAATGTGCCATCTTCAACAACAAAATGTTGTATTTAGAAAACCAAGAGATTGTGAAACTGGAAGCTATTGACAGAGTAGAGCATATGGGATCAACAATTATTTTGTCTGAGAATTTGAAATCAAAATTGGATTCATTAGAGAAGACTATATCTAAAACTGCAGGTTTTGAAAAGACTCTGAATGTGTGCTTAAATTGCAGTATAATTTTAAGAAGGAATTTACATGTTGAAAGAGGTCTGGTAAATGGATCAATGGGTAATGTTGTTGATTTTGTGAAATACAGAAATAGAGATGGAATTGAATTTTTAAAAATTAAATTTGATGGCATTGAGGAAGTACAGCTAATTGGTCGTTGCTCTGCTAGGTTTTTGCTTGTAAAAGACTTATATGTTCGCCGTAAGCAGTTTCCTGTTTGCTTGGCATATGCGGTGACAATCCATAAATCGCAAGGTTTAAGTGTAGACAGTGCATTGGTGAATATTGGCAGTTCTGTGTTCAAGGAGGGTATGACATATGTGGCATTGTCACGAGTTAGAACTTTATCGGGATTGTACTTGATTGAGTGTGATGTCACAAACATTTGTGCGGATCTAGATTGTGTTAAGGAATATAATAGGTTAAGAAGAGAGTATGCGCCACATTTGCCTCAATATCCTTTGTTTGAGAAACGTGTGGTAGGCCGGAAACGAAGAAATGTGACCAATAGTAGGGAGGTTGTAGCAAAAAGACGAAAAGTCGATGAACCAGAAATTATAAGCAGAAAGAAAAAGGATTTTGTTGAAGATGTTGTTGGTTTTCAATTTGAAAGCAGTTCTGGTGTCAACTGCTATGCTAATGTAGTGGTTAATGTTTTGTTTTCTCTAGAAAATGTAAAACAAGAGATTGTGGTCAATTCGGATCAAAGATTTTGCAGTTTGTTGAATTCTGTGTTAGAGAAATGTAGCACTGATAGAACAAAAATAGAAAGTGTGTCTGAAATTCGAAATCTGTTAGACAGATGTTCAGGTCAAACACAATTCTCTCAAAATATTCAGCAAGATTGTCAGGAGTTTTTAATGTATATGCTTGATGTATTGCATGATGGAGGTGTAGATGTAGATCACCTGTTTGGGCTTTCTTATCAATGGCAGCATGACTGCGAGAACTGTAGGGTATCAAGTACTACTAGTGTAGACTCAGAAAAATTTATATATTTAACTTTGCCAGACAGTAA
Source organism: Lissotriton helveticus (assembly GCF_964261635.1). NCBI lineage: Eukaryota > Metazoa > Chordata > Amphibia > Caudata > Salamandridae > Lissotriton > Lissotriton helveticus. The sequence continues at coordinate 1,515,508,482 of NC_136061.1, read as the reverse complement.
TTCAGTGTCCTTTAATAAGCTAGTAAAAGCAGCTGATCACAACATGGAGTGTAGCCATGTAAGTCTGAAATGTTGTCAACATTATTTATACGAACATATGGCCAGTATGTCATTTTAATGTTCCAACGATGTAGGCCTGATGGAACAAAATTGACAACTTTAATTAAAAATTTTGTGGCTTCGCAGTTGTCAATATCAGGAAGGACTTTTGTAACTGCAGCAATTATATATCATGACGGTCCTTCAACAACATCAGGACATTACACAGCTTATTTAAAGTCTAGAAACGGCTGGTCATTCTGCAATGATTCTGTTTTAACTTTAAAAAAAAAATTGCCTTTTGACCTTAAAAATTCTTACCTGGTGTTTTTAAAACCAAAACTTTAGGGAAGGAACTCGGGATTTGCTCTGAGGAATTTCAAGAGGTTCTAATGGCTCCTACACTATTTGGCCTTGAGGATAAGTGTAGTACAGAGTCAAAAGTTATTTTTGAGTTTTAAATAGTTCCTGGTAAAAAAGAAGGTTTTCTTACAGAAAGTGGTGGGCACGGATTAGTTAAAGGACAACAGAGTATTTACCAAAGCAAACGGTGTTCTTACCATAACACTTAACGTCATGGAAAAATAACTGCACTTTGAATGAGTTCAGAAAAACTGTTTCTTTTTATAAGCTAATTCAAGCAGCCAATCAAAACATGGAGTTGAGGTAATGTAAGTCTGCAATGCTGTCTAGATTATTTGACCAAACTTTTAGTTATAATGTCATTTTAAAATTCCAACTATATAAACCTGATGAAAGTAAGTCTTCAACTTTAATTACAAATGTTGTGGCTACACAGTCGTTGATTTTAGGAAGAACATTTTTAACTGCAGCTATTATATGACATGATGGTCCTTTGACAAGATCCGCTTATTACACAGCTTATTGAAAATGTAAAAAAAGCTGCTGTTTCGTAAATGATTCCTATTTGACTACGATACAATGTTGCCTTTTTACTTAAAAATATTCTTACTTTCTGTTTTCAGAAAAGAGAATTTAGGGTAGGTAACTGGCCTATAATGATTCTAGGGGTTGATATAATTTTATCTACTGTTTTAAATTGCTTTGTGATTAAAAGTGATGTAGAGAATTAAATAATTGTAGTAGTCATAGAGGTAGTGTAAGTCTGCTTCATAGTAAGCAGTATCAGTGTCATAGGAAATGTGGAACATGAGTGAGCAAGAAGGGTGAGATATTACTAGTACAGGATTGTGAAAGTGATCTTGAACGTTTTCTTTCTGAAAGTTGCGGAAATACAAAATGACGGGATTTGCTTAGAAGAATTCCAAGAGTTATAAATGGCTCTTACACGATTTGGCCTTGTGGAAAAGTGCGGTAGAGAGCGAGAAGTCATTTATTGTATGTAACATATTTGTCAAAACGATGGAGCTTTTCTTTCAGAAAGTGGCGGGCTGAAAATAATAACAGCACAACGGAGTGTAAGCTGTTCATAGGATATCCTTCGACATCATGGAAAGTAAGTTACTTTTCAGGAGTTCTGATTTCTGATTGGTTATGTTATATGGGTTTTTTAAACACAATCATTTTGATTGTTGTTTTTTTTCCCCGCTGTTATATGATGAATACCTTCAAGTCACTGTTTTTAGTGAAATTTGATAAATTCTGAGAACAGCAAAAATAAACCATTTAATATGTATAATTAATTCTGTACTTTTTGTATTTATGATATACATTTAGAACTGTGTAGTAGGCATGGAGAAGCTGAGGCTTCTGTAAGTGTCAAAGTTGTTGCATACAGTGCTCACATTCTACGTAGTCTTTCATATGATAGACTACATCTGCACAATGAGATACCTAAGCAAAGGAAACACAGGTGATGTGATTATGGAATGAGCAAAAAAAATTGCACGTTTTTCAATTAAATTACCTGTGTTTCCTAACATTACACATCACATTGTGTAGATGAGGTTTAGGCCTGTTCCAGGAGACAGAGGAGGTCTGACATTTGTTCAAGAGTGCAGTGGACATGACTCACTTCGTTGGTAGGCCTGCACATGTATTATCTCCTCTGTACTCTTCAACAAGCCTAAATTTCATCTGCAACCCTGAGTAGGACTTACCTGAAACAAATCTGTGGATAGGCCACACCTTATCAGCATCTAGAAACAATCATTTAAAATGTTAAGGGCAGATTTATGATGGCCGTGCGCCTCTTTTGCGCCGCTGTTCCGTCACTTTTGTGACGCAGCAGCAGTGTAAAAGATGCACCATGTTGCAAGATAGGCCTCAGTTCATCTCCAGCAAGATACCGTCAGTTTAAAATGTATATAATTAGGACTGTGTAGGGGGCATGCAGAAGCTGAGGCTTCAGTAAGTGTCAAAGTTGTTGCATGCAGTGCTGCACTTCTGCGTACTCTTTCATATGCTGGACTACATCTGCACAATGAGATACCTAAGCAAAGGAAACACAAGTGATGTGATTGTGAAATGAGCAAAAGAAATTGCACGTTTTTCAATTACATCACCTGTGTTTCCTAATATTATGAATCACATTGTGCAGATCAAGTTTAGGCCTGTCCAGGGAAACAGAGGAGGTCTGGCCTTTGTTCAAGAGGAAAGTGGACATGACTCACTTCATTGGTAGGCATGGACATGTATTATCTCCTCTGTACTCTTCAACAACTCTAAATTTCATCTGCAACCCTGAGTAGGCCTCACCTCAAACAAACCTCTGGATAGGACACACCTTATTGGCATCCTGAAACAATCATTTAAAATGTTTGGGACAGTTTTATGATGGCTGTGCACCTCTTTTGCGCTACCTTTGCGTCACTTTTGTGAGACAGCAGCAGTGCAAAAGATGCACCATGTTGCAAGATAGGCCTCACTTCATCTGCATCAAGATACTGTTTGTTTAAAATGTATATTTTTAGGACTGTGTAGGGGCATGGAGAAGCAGAGGCTTCTGTAAGTGTCAAAGTTGTTGAAAAACTGTTTGTCCTTCAATCTTTTCCCTTGTCTTTTCTAATTTTTAAATACATGTTTTAATATTTTTCAAATGTTTGTTCTCTCTTTCACAGATTGAAAGTATAAAAATAACAAGTGACTAAGTTAACGACAATTATAAGGTAAATGTTTTGTACTCTTTTCGTTACATTTCTATCACATTTAACTTCTATTAGTTTCACTACTTCCTTTCTTTAACCCTCACTTTCCTGCCTTTGCTACTTCCCTCATTCCTTTCTCTATTACTTAATTACTCTACTCCTTCCACTCTTTTTCTCAGTCCCTCTCTTCTCATACTTCCTCACTCTTGTTCACTCACTCCGTCTCTATTACTCTCACTGTCTCTGACTGATCACTCTTTCACTACTTGTTCATTATGCTTTCTCTCTGTAGTTCAAGCACACTAAGGGGCATATTATCAACACAGGCAATAAAATTATCGCTGCTTTTATCGGCAGAAAACTGCCGCAAAAGTGGCTTTAGCGGCAGTTTTCTTCCGCAAAAGCGGCTTTAGCTGCAGTTTTCTGCCGATAAAAGCAGTCATTATCAGGCAGAAAACTGCCGCAAAAGCGGCTTTAGTGGCATATTTCTGCCGATAAAAGCAGCGATAATTTTATCACCTATGTTGATAATATGCCCCTATGTTATTTACATTTCTTTGCTGTTTCAATCATTCCTTTTCTGTTACTTCTTCTTTTCTGCTTTCTGTTTTTTCTCTCTGTTATTCCACATGTTTTAATCTTATTTTGAACATTCACTCACATTCTCTAAGAAACTCTTGTTTATTATTCTTCTACTCTCCTTTTTTTCTTCCACTTCCTTATCTATTTTGTTTTTCACAATTGTACCCTCTTCCATCTTTTCTTCGGTAAATAGATCTATTAAACAGTATCTCTGTGTTACTCCCTATAGCTGTCTTTCTTTTAACATTACTCTCTGTTTCCTTCCCTTATACTTACTCTTCTTTTTTTTTTTTTTGGTTCGCTCCCGGTTCGCGTACCGGCGAGCGAACCGGGAAGCGAACCAAAAGAAATAGAGGTTGCCAGTGCTAAACATTCTAGCAATTTTTTTATAAAGGGGAGGTAGTTCTGAAAAGAACTTTTTTTTAAATTATTTTTGTTGTTTTATATTTTGTTATTATTTTTCTGAACATTTTTTTACTTTTTTTGTATTTTTTGAACGGTTTTATATTTTTTTTGGTTTTTTGGGGGGGGGGAAACGAAAACGATTCATTGTAAAGGGCTCAACAGGAGCAACAAAAAAAAAAGATAATTTATTTTCTGGGGCGTTTTGGACAATCATGATTGTCGATAGCTCTGTTGATTAGAGTGATGCTACTTTCTCTGTAGCAAATCAACTGATTGCAACGCACGCACACTTGTTTGACTTCCCCGAACCTCATCTGTATATTTGGGACCGTCTCCCTCGCCTCTGGTCCCGTCACTTCCTCTACAACTGATCTTCTGGCCACAGAAGGGGGATTATCTTGCTGGTCACGTAACTGCGCAGCACTGTAGTTGATAGGGTGCCACCTCTCCATATGGCGATGCATTGTATAATTGCCATAACTATATTTGTTATCTGTCCCTCTGGACAGATTATCTTTACATATAAGGCAAGTTACGTACCGGGCATTGACTTTTTTTTGGCCCCGGGGATATTTAAAGAATTGCCAAATATAATTTTCTTTGACATGAGACCTCCTGGGCTCCTCAGGCAAAAAATGCCTCTCTTCCTGCTGTTCCTCTTCTTCCTCTTCTTCCTCCTCTTGCTGAATGATAACTTCAGCAGGTGGTCCTCTCTTCCTTGGAGGTGGTGGAGGTGGTGGGGAAGCACCAGCTGAAGCTACTAATGAAGCCATTGCTCAGTGATGACAAAAGGTCTTCCTCTCACAAAGATGAAAGTCAGAGTGAGGAAACAAGGAGGGGTTTTCATCATTTGGGAAAAACAATAGTTCTAAACCAATGAAAAGTGTTACTTTTAGGTCACATGACCTAGCCTTACATCATTAGGAAACCAAAAGTGAAATGAACCAATGAAAAGTGTTATTAACAAGTCACATGACCTGTTGTGCTTACGTTACGCGCTGCGCGTCGCGTCCCGGTTCGCTTCCGGGAAGCTGCGCTTCGCGCCTCGCTTCGCGTACCGGTTCACTTCCGGGTACGCTAAGGCAGCACGTCATATGACGTATCACGCGACAACGCGATACATCACGCTTACGCGACGCGTCACGATGTTGTTTTCTAACGCGGCAGTTGCGCAAACGGAACGTTTACCGGTTCGCGGACCAGGTCGCGGCACCAAATTGAGCTAACGGGAAGCTACCCGGTGCGCGGACCGGTAGCTAAACAAAAAAAAAAAAATATATATATATATACATAAAAAAATTGTATTAAAAACATATAAAATATATTTTTTGATTTAAAGAAGAATACATTTTAAAGCTTTTGATATTTGCTATTAAAAAACCATTGAAATTCACTGAAAAAACCATAGGTTATAGACCATATATAGTTAGGAATTAGCATTTACAAAACCTTGAAAATTCACTGAAAAAACCATAGGTTATAGACCATATATAGTTAGGAATTAGCATTTACAAAACCTTATTTTACTCACACAAAACCATTGAAATTCCATATATAGTTAGTTGCACTAACTATATATCGCGCACCCGCAATCCACTGCTGATGATGTCACATATTACATCATTCATGACATGGTCAGTGACATCACTGATGACATCACTGATGACATCTCAAATGACATCACTGATGACATCACTGATGACAACATCCAGTGACTGTATGTTTCTGTAAAGTTAAAATATGTCTTACATATTGAAGAATGAGTGGATGTATAAGTGTCTGGATGAAGGATTTAGTAGGTGCATGACTGACTGTATGAGTGAGTGATTAAATGTGTCTCACTGAGTGCATGGGTTAGTGACTAAACTGTTTTAATTTGTGCATCATTGTGTCTGTTGTTCTGTGATCTGCTGCATGTGTTGATCATTAGCTATATGACTAACTATATGGGTTATTGATTGGTTGCCCAAGTATTTGTATAGGAGACTGAGTGTGTGTGTGGGTGGCTGGTAGGTGTATGACTCTGTGCATACATGTGTGAGCAGTTGATTCACTAGATGTATGGGTTCAAAAGTGCACGTGGAAACAGCTGTATGGGCGGTTTACTGTGTGCATGAGTGTATTGGTGAGTGAATGGATATCTCAGTGCTACATGTCAAAGTAAGTACATATGTAAAACACAGTACATGTGAGAGTTGACATATATAAATAACTGTGCATAAGAGCCAGTGAATGTGTGAGTGGCTGTATGGATCATTGTGAACTTGTATCAGGGATTGTATAAGAGAGTAAATATGTGTTAGTATATGTTTCAATAAGTAAGGTGTGTATAACTATATAGTTGAGGAAATGGAGGTGTGATTGATTATTTGCAAGACTGACTAGGTGTGTGAGTAACTCCATGGATGAGTGACAGTCTGTGAGTGTCTGTTTACACTGAGTGTATCTAAGGTTATATTAGAGTCTGAAGAGGTTCATCGTATCATCACATGAATGATGTCATCAGTGATGTGATCAGTAATGTCAAATGAGATGTCATCAGTGATGTCATCAGTGATGTCATTTGGGATGTCATCAGTGATGTCATCAGTGATGTCATTTGAGATGTCATCAGTGATGTCATCAGTGATGTCACTGACCATGTCATGAATGATGTAATATGTGACATCATCAGCAGTGGATTGCGGGTGCGCGATATATAGTTAGTGCAACTAACTATATATGGAATTTCAATGGTTTTGTGTGAGTAAAATAAGGTTTTGTAAATGCTAATTCCTAACTATATATGGTCTATAACCTATGGTTTTTTCAGTGAATATATATATATATATATATATATATATATATATATATATATATATATATATATATTACCTACTGGCGGTCGCCAGTAGGTATATATAGTTAGGATTTTTTCCCTATGGGATTTTTGAAAATTCTATGTCTAATAACTTTGGCGTTTGTGGACGGAATTGGCTGAAATTTTCTGGAAAATGGAACATTTTGTTTCTGAGCAGCCCTTGGAAATTTGGGGGGGTTTCGTCAAGGGGGGGCCGAGAAAAAAGGGGGGTCCCAAAACGTGTTTTTAACATTGACTTTTCCTTAGGGCGGTTGGCCTCACTTTTAGCCCGAACGGCTGAATGGATTTCCATGAAACTTGGCAAAATTGTAGGGACTGGTAGCCCGATGTGCCTTTTCTAGGTCTCAATATATGTGCTCCAGTGGATTTTGAGAAATTAACGTTTAAAAAAAGATATATATCTGTAAGCGCGCTCCGGGCAGCGCTCCGGTCCGCGGACCTTAAGCGTACCGGAACTTCGCGTAGCTAAGCTGATTGGCTCTCCGGTGTCTGTCAACATTCTAAACAGTCCGGAGCGGCCGCCATCTTGTCTCTCGGTAGGATTGAGAGACAAGAGGAGGCCAAAACAAAGGCGAAAATGACCATAAGGGGGCATACTAGATCCTCCCTGACCCCCTAGGTTTAATGTGGAGGTTTTAAAAGGGCCCCGCGGGGCAAAAAAAACAAAAAAAAAATTTTTTTTTTTTGCGTGGGGAGCGCCCGGTCCGCGAACCGGGAAGCGTTCTGGGCAGCGTACTGCAATGAAAAATGAATGATAGACTTTTCAAATGCTGTATGTTAATTGATTGTTGTTTTTGTTGATTATTTTTTATTTTCTTTATTTTTTAAGCATTTTTTTTAAATGTGATTGTGTTTCATAATTTATTAAACTTTCTAACATTTCATTGTCAGAAATTTCATAATTATCATGGAATATACATTGTAGTCTCTGAGGGTGTAAAATGTCCTCATTTGCAAGGAGGTTATCTACTGCTTGTACACATTGCAGTAGTTCATTGTCCCAAGTTTCATCGAAAAATTCAATGTCAATTTGATCAATTGTATCAATCAATTCTTGGCTGCTCTCTTGCAGGTCCATTTCAAAAGAAACTTGGTTTTCGCCTTCCATTTTGCCTGAAATTTGGATTAAAAAAATATATATTAGTAGAGATAGGGCAATGTTGGGAATAATTTTAGATAGGCATTTTTTATCAGTGAATTTATCTTTGGGCAGTGTATAGTATCAGAGTGGAAGTAGGAATATAAAAAAGTGTATGTGATTAAACGTAAGTAAATTCATAATTATACAAGAGAAGCCTAACTCCATCCATAACTATAACAGAGAAGTCTCTCTAAATCTATAACTACTACAGAGGGATAGTATATATCTATCAGAAAAAGTTTACCATATTAACTTATAGTGCACAATATACTTCAGTTTTAAAAATAAAAACTTACCTTTAGAAAGAAGTTGAAGGAATTAGTGAAAATACTATTGAAATGTACAGCAAGAAGTAGTAGTCAAAATGGCTGTGTTTTCTTCTCTTCCTTTATATATATTCAGGTATATAACCAATGAAATGTCAGGTAAAAAAAATAGAAAATGAAAGTAACATTTTCATTGGTTGTCAATTCCAACACTTCAGATGTGTTTTGTGAAGTAATTTACCTCAGGGTATTTAGAGAGGTCTACAGGCTAAATGACTAAATGGAATTCCAATCAAATTTGTGAAAATGGTAGGGATTGGTATGTAGTATGAGCTAATCTATATTTGGTGAAATTGTCTCCAGTGGCTTTTCTGTGAACTACTTTCCCACCTTTTTTGATGGTGCGCTTCCCAGAGAGCGACCCGGTACGCGAACCGTTGAGCGCCCCGGTTCGCGAACCTTAAGCGTTCCGGGAGTCCACCATTTTGTGTTTCGGTTGAATTAAGATACAAGATGGAGGGCAAATAATGTTCAGAATGGGTAGAAGGGGGCACGGTAGAGTTATCTTGACCCCCTAGGTTTTCTGAGGGTGGGTGAGGAGGCTTATATGTGCGAAAAAAAAAACATTTTTAAAAAAAATTTCGCGAGGTTAGCTCCCGGTTCGCGTACCGGGTAGCGCCCCAGGGAGCGTACTTTGTTGGAAATTAGTGAAAAATGTTAGAGTAAAATAATAATTGTGAGTGATCAGATGTAGGGTAGCTCTGAGAAGAGCTTTTGGGTTTATGGTACATTTAGGTACTTATAAGTAGGTACCAATGCACATTCTTAAATTCAGAGTGAAAACTCTGTTGCCCTCATCTGAGAAGTGAACTCCATCTCCTCTGTAGATATCTTGCATGTAGTAACGCAAGTTATTGTTGTACAGGGAGCCCATTCCATGGTCTCTGATGTAAGCTGAAACAGATTTGTTTACATGCTTCCTCGACTTCTCAATTTGTGGACAAAATTGGTTTGACCACCTCCATTTCTGTCTTTGGCATATATTTGAATATACCAAGGCAGTCTGAGGAAAAAGTGCCATTAATTGCTCAAAGGTGTCCTTTAAAAGCATTTCCAGACCTACACCAGTCAAAGTGCCCAAGTCATTACCTCCACAGTGCACAATTAACAGGTCAGGTTTGGGCAAATGCATAAAGGTTTTCACCAATGGTATCAATTGGTGACATTTTAATCCTCTGTGGCCAAACCACTTAATTTCCACATCTTGTAAATTGAGGTTAGGTAATTTCCTGTTTTCAACGTACCTTTGAGCCCAGTGAATATAACTATGTCCAACAATCCAGACAGAAAACATGGTGAGAGAAGGTTCTCCTGCAGTCAGATGAAGTGTGGCAATGAAATGGCAGTTGAAAAAATGAGAGTTTAAAATGAAAAAAACTGTGGAGTTTCTGTGTTCATGAAGCAGTAACAGTGATTGGTGGATTTTGATTGCTGAAAACAGAAAGTTAGGGTGCACGGATGTGTTCTTTGAAAGATGTATTTTGAATGGTCAATAAAAAATCATTAAATGAAAGAATGCACTGGATATGCAGGTGCACTGAGAGTTCAGAGTTCAATTGCAACAAAGTTGTGTGAACTTGCAAACACCAGAAGTCTTCCAAGAGGTGGTTGCCATGCAGAAAAGACAGAAAGGGCAGAGGGGGGAAGGGTTTTCATTTGAAAAAAAGTGAGGGAAGAGTTTTGATTGGGTGACATGAGAAATATGTGTGAAGAATTACAGCATTTCTGTGCTTTTGATAGCTGCAGACTCTGGAGTGCATACCTTTTGCTCTGCTGAAGACAAATTGGTGTGTTTCTGAGACTGTTTTCAAACTCAAAGTATTTGCTAAGGTGAGAAAATATTTCTTTAATTTAGATAGAGAATAGTGTGCTTTAAGGAGAAAATTATGAATTATGTGGCGCAAATTGCTTGTAAATATGCTCCCACATGTGCATGGAAAATTTTGATTTTGAATGTTTGTGTTACATAGCCATGTTAAAAGTGATACAAACATGCAGGAAAGGCAATGAAAACATGCTTTTATGTGTCTTAAGGACATTTTAAGTAATTTTGCCATGTGCAGTGTTTTGAAATTATGATTTGAAAATCGTTTTTGGGGAAAAGGAATTGATTTAAATGTATGACAAGGACATAATGGTGTATGCTTCTTTATACGGCAATTGACTGTCCCTGATGTTATTTTTCCCATTTTAATGTAAGACCTTTCTCTGTGGCGCAAGTTGCTTGTAAATATGCTCCGACCTGTGCATGGGAAATTTAGATTTTAAATGTTTGTGTTACATAGCCATGTTAAAAGTGACCCAACCATGCTGGAAAGGCAATCAAAAAACGCTTTCATGTGTCTTAATGACATTTTAAGTCATTTTCCCATGTGCAGTGTTTTGAAATTATGATTTGAAAATCGTTTTTGGGGAAAAGGAATTGTTTTTAAATTCATGACAAGGACATAATGGTGTATGCTTCTTTATAAGGCAATTGACTGTCCCTGATGTTATTTTTCTCATTTTAGTGTAAGACCTTTCTCTGTGGCGCAAATTGCTTGTAAATATGCTCCCACATGTGCATGGAAAATTTAGATTTTGAATGTTTGTGTTACATAGCCATGTTAAAAGTGACCCAACCATGCAGGAAAGGCAATCAAAAAACGCTTTTATGTGTCTTAAGGACATTCTAAGTAATTTTCCCATGTGTAGTGTTTTGAAATTATGATTTGAAAATCGTTTTTGAGGTAAAGGAATGTTGTTAAAATTTATGTGCGCCATATGCCCCCAAATTTCTTTTTCAGGGGTGCAGCAGGGTGTTCTTGAGACACCCCTGCACCTTTGGAAAAAATTCCTAATTTGTGATGAGCAAATTGTTAATCGCAAATTGCACCTTCATTTATATGAGCCTCCTAGCCCATGGAAATGAATGGGTAATTTGCAATTAGCAATTTTCTCATCGCAAATTTGGAATGGTAAAGAATCGCTATTTATTCCTTAAAATTCGCTTTTTTGGAAATGCAAAATAGTTATATGATACATATGGCGGTTGATGTCTAACAAGATAAGAAGCTTAGGGATACATTTATGATGACTGGCGCAATGAAGTAGAAATCACTTAATTCATTGGTAGAGCTTTACATGTATTATCTCCTCTGTATTCTTCATCAAGCGTAACTTTAATCTGCAATCCTGAGTAGGCCTCACTTTAAACAAACCTCTGGATAGGCCACATCTTATTGTTATCCTGAATTAATCATTTAAAATGCTAGGGACAGATTTATGATAGTTGTATGCCTCTTTTGCGCCACTTATAAAACATTGTCCATGGGGAAAGGACTTAAAATGTCCTTAAGACACATGAATGTGTTTTTTTAAAACGTTTGCAATTTTTTTGGGTCACTTTTAACATGGCTATGTGACTCAAACAGTCAAAATCTAAATTCGCCATGCACAGGTGGGAGCATATTTACAAGGAATGTGCTCCATGGGGAAAGGTCTTATAATGTAATATGGGAAAAATGACATCAGAGACACTGAAATGCCTTATAGAGAAGCATACACCATTATGTCCTTGTCATAAATTTGCAAACCATTACTTTTCCCCAAAAACGATTTTCAAATCATAATTTGAAAACACTGCACATGTGGAAATGACTTAAAATGTCCTTAATTCAAAATTTGCGATTCCTTAAATGCAATGTATCAAACAAAAAATATGTAAAAAATGATATTAAGGATTTGGAAACTACCACCAACTTCTAGTTTGTGGTAAATTGCGAATTTTTTTCAAAAAGCATTTTTTTCCAAAAAACAAAAGGTCCCATATGACGCCCATACATGCCCTTAGGGCATGTAGGTGTGCCATATGCCCCCAAATTTATTTTTCAGGGGTGCAGCAGGGTGTTCTTGAGATACCCCTGCACGCTTGAAAAAATTCCTATTTTGTGATGAGCTAATTGCTAATCGCAAATTGCAACCTTCATTCCTATGAGCCTCCTAGCCCATGGAAATGAATGGGTAACTTGCAATTAGCAATTTGCTCATCGCAAATTAGGAATGGTAAAGAATCGCTATTTATTCCTTAAAATTCGCTATTTTGGAAATGCAAAATAGTTATATGATACATATGGCAGTTCATCTCTAACAAGATAAGAAGCTTAGGGATAGATTTATGATGACTGGCGCATCACCAGGGATGTGCCAGTCATCTTGCGGCGCTGTTCCGCCACCCATGGTGTGCTGCATTTACAATGCGGCACAGCATGGGGCAAAAACGGCACAGATGCTTGATGCATCTGTGCCGTTAAGGTGGCGCATTGCTGGAGTTTATCGCAAGTGCGATGCAGCTCCAGCAAGGCTCAAGGGTGCACCATCTCCACAATGTTGCGTCAAGACCTATGCCTGCTTCAAGCAGGCGCAGGGTTTTGACGCAGGTTTCTCCTATCTGATTGTAAATGCGGCACACCATGGGTGGCAGAGCAGTGGTGCACGTTAACTGGTGCATGCCTGGGGATGTGCCATTTAACATAAATCTGCCCCTTTACATTTAAGTATGTGCAGGGGACACAGAGTCGGTGAGGCTTATCCAAGGTTAAGAAGAGATGAGTCCTGTTCAGTGAAAGATTAGACATAGGCTTCACCTGCTCAGCATCGCTGGACATGGCTAAATAATACCTGCAAAATGTTACTCTTGTTAAACAATTTTACTATTATAATCTGTGAGATTTGTCTCTTACTCTGCAACATCTCATTGTTGTTATCTTTCTTTAAAGATAAAGACAACCTCAACATGAGCGACAATCTGCAATCAGTTGATTTTGACCTCATCATTGAACTTGTAATTGAAACATCAGTGGATGTTGATCCCTTGGATGATTTAAATCCTGAGGATGAAGAAGAGCGTGATGAGGATGCAGATTTGTCCGAATTATATGATATAGGATGGGAAGCTGACCTGCTTGAGCCTTTGGAAATATAAACATTTATTTTTAAAATTTATAATTAATAAAAAGTAAAAAGGTAAACAGTTTAATTTAAAAATAAAGACACCTTCAAAAGCAGGTTATGTGTAGTGTCTTCAATAAAATATTAAAATATGCTCATAAAATTAGATCAGATTCACATATAAAATAGCATAGGTAACATAAATATAAATGTCATTTCTTTTCTGGTATTTCTGTATTGTAAATTTGCCAACGACTAAAAAATCTTCTAATTAAAATGTCAAGTAGTGTGTTAAGTTTTTTATCACTGTTACTGATTTACTGTTTGGTAATAATGGTTAATAACATTATTTATTATATTTTTCCACAGATTCAACTGCAGATCATTTCAAGATTTCACCATGCCTACAATAGAAAGACAGAGAAAGGCTGCAAAACGTCAAAGACAGCAGGTGAAAAAAAAATACGCAGCAGTCCTCTAACAAAAAGATTTGTCAAGTCACGAAGAAAGCACCGGGTAAGAGCACAAAACAATTTATAAGAAATATGTGTAGTAAAAAAAATATTACTACAGAAAATGTTTCAGTCCATAAAACGAGAAGGAAATCAAATGGAAAAGAAAGGCCAATGAAAAATGTTACTGCTAGAGCAAGAGATAACTCTGTGCATGATAGTAGAAGGAAACAACAGTTTAGGGAGATTCGTAAACGAATGTTCCGGAACAGGATAATTGGCAATTTGTTAAAAAATATTAAGAAAGGTCAACAGAAACTGTTTTTTTATAAGACAAAAAAAAAGTTGAGAAAGTTATTGATCAGGCATTTGAAATTAAACGTAAGTTATTTATTTTGATAATCGATAGAATTAGGAAGCTAAACAAGGCAATTTTTGATTTCAAAAGAAATAGTAGATGGAAGAGAATAGTTAATCGTAGTAATTTTTGTGAAGTTTTTTCTGGAGAATGGATGCATAGTTCAAGCTGTGAGGCATTTTTTAATGAGGAGAGTTATTTCCAGGATAATGATTTGGTGCATGCAGTTGACACCAGTGGTCGTGCTTATGAAGTGAAAGATGGTTGTCCAGTTGAAAAAGAAAAACTTGTGACAACAGAGGCAGAAGAGGTGTTAGGTAATGAGGTTTTAGGAAGACGTGCTAAGGGTCCTGTGTACACCTGGAAGTGTAGTAGTATTTGCATTGTGCGACAGGATTCCATCAATTTGCTTTGTGATTTTGTACGGTCATTTAATAAGAAAAGTTTGAAGCAGAAAATGATGTTGTTGCAAGAATTAGATCCTTGCAGAGTAAGAGAAGTGACAGGTTTGCATGGACATTCACTGGCTTGTCTTTCCAGGAGAGTATGCCAGAGTGTTTTTCATCATTTCAGGATGCTAGCAGTGCATCATAACAAAGTGAGGAAATTAGTTAGAATGTTGTATTATGCTAAGAGTCCAGCAATTATGCTTAAACAATTATGCGCTGCTCTTTTGCATGGTTCTGAAATAGATGTGAAGAATATATGTGAAGAAATTGAGTTTTGTTACTTTGGAAGTAAAGAGGAGAATGTTGAAATTGAGCAAGAAGAAGAGGGTCATGTGGAAGATAGTGTACAGGTTTCCAGTACAGATAATTTCCAGAGGGAAATTGCGACGTTTGAGGTGAAATCAAGTGAGAGGCCTAATTTCACTTGTGTGTGTTGTCGACGCACTTATTATAAGAATCAGACTAAGTTAGTGGATTTATATGCAAAAAGTGAAAGGGAAAATAATAGTGAATGGAAGGATTTTGCAACATACTTGATGGTAGAAAATTGTTTTGATTTGGGATTGGATCAACGTGTGTGTACTTATTGTTGTTGCAAATTAAATCAAAACCAGATGCCTGCTAGAGCAGTTCATAATAATCTGGAATTGGTTGAGATTCCTTCTGAATTGAAGGATTTAAATACTTATGAATCTATTTTGATTCAAAGTATCCATCCCTTTCAGGCTATTGTAAGAATGGAGCCAAAGACAGGGAAATTGCCTCCATCAGATTTACAGAGAGGATTAAAGGGAAGAGTTGTTTATTTGCCTCTAGATTTGAAGAAAAACATTAACACAATTGGAGTAGAAAAAGTGGAAGAGGAACCTCTGGTTATCTTAGTTAATGGGGTTCCGACAAAGAATAAGAAAATATGGCAAGATTTAGTAGATGTTAGGAAAGTTAAAAAGGCAACATTGTATTTGAAAAAAAATAATAAATACTATAAGAATGTATATGTTGCAGAAGAGGAAGTAAGTGAGGAAGAGGATAGCGATTTGTGTGCTGTCAAATTGAGAAAGTAGAACCCTCTACTAGTGAAGAAATATATGAACATTATAGTGTTCATCCTTTGCATTCCAAGGAAGTCATGGGGAATGCTATTGAGTTGTTTCAAATGAAACAAGCCAAAGGGAGTCCCATTAGTGTTTGGGAGGAAAGTTTGGAAGCTCGGTGTTTCCCACAGCTTTTTCCAACAGGTCAGGGAGGAAGATATGATGAGCGACCTCATCAAATTCCTGCTTCTGAATACCGGACTTTGCGATTGTATGCAGGAGATGCTAGGTTTCGACAATGCATTCCTTATTTGTTTCATCTCCTGTTTGAAAGCGATCTGTCTGGACTGTCATATGCAGTGAACCACATCTTGAAAAGTGGTATACACATGCAAAACATCTCGGCAAGTGACTTTATGGATAAAGTCAATGTCCAAGACAGTATTTTGGATTCTCACCTGATTAATCTCATGGCGTGTCAGCGTGGTACTAATGAGTACTGGTACCGTCGTCATGGTGATTTAAAATGTATGCTGAGGAACTTAGGTACTCCCACATGGTTCCTCACTCTGAGCTGTGCCGAGTATGGCTGGGAAGACTTACTTGAATTTCTACGAGAGGCAAATGCTAACGTAGATAACATCGAATTCAAGACACCTGGAGAACTGTGCTCTTTGGATCCAGTCAATGTATGTAGGTACTTCAATCATAGATTTGAAGCTATGATGTCTTTCATCATGAATAAGAAGAATCCACCTCTTGGAGAGGTGTTGAATTTCTTCTGGAGAAAGGAGTACCAAGCAAGAGGTGCTCCTCATATACATATGTTGCTGTGGATCAAGGATGCACCTAAATTTGGAACGGATCCAGAAGACTCAGTGATGAGTTTCATCCAACAGTATTCTACGTGTGCTGTTCCAAACGCAAAGGAGAAGAAAAGCCTAAGAGAAAAAGTTCTGCGTTTCCAAAGCCATCGATGTGGAAAGTACTGCCGTCGTAAATTCCGAAACAAGGACAAGTTCTACACTAAATGTCGTTTCGGCTTTCCACGACCGGTGATTTCTAAAGGAAGAGTAAACAGTTTGATGTCTTCGCTGCGACACAATGTCATGAAGAAATCACCTAAAAACACTTACAATTTGAAGAGGAACCAAGAGTCCAAGTACATCAACGACTACAACCCGGTGATTTTGTCCATGTGGAATGCTAACATGGATATACAGTTTGTGGCTGATAACTGTATGGCTGTGGCTCGGTATGTGACGTCTTACATCACCAAAAAAGAGAAGACAGAATTGAAGGATATGTGGGAGGACATTTCCCATGAAAAGAGCCTCAGCAAGAAGTTGTACAGTTTCAGTCTGAAGATGTTGTCGCATCGAGAAATCGGAGCGAACGAATGTTCTGACCGGTTGTCTTCAGCAAGTCTCTATGCCAAGTCCAGGAGTATCGTTTGGGCGAGTCTTGGTCTTGCAGCAACGCGTAATCGAGTTCTCAAACCTGTGCGGGAAATTGAGTATTTGGCGGAAAAGGAGCCAAAAAGTACCGACATTTTGAAGACAAACATGTTGGATACATATTATCCAAATCGAAGCAGTCACCTCGAGAATGTTTGTCTGTATGAGGTTCTGCAAAATTACATATTCAAGAGGAACATCAAAGAAGATACTGAGAAAGGAGTGTATGCTGTAATAGGAAGTGAGGGATGTCTGGTCAAGCAAAGAAAATGCCACTTGGTAAACCATCGAAAATTGAGTGGTGAATCTCCTGAAAAAAAGGAGTTTTTCTATTTAGCACTTTTGCAACTTTTCAAGCCTTGGCGTGCAGAAGAGGAACTGCTTGGAGATTTCCTCTGTTATGAAGACTCTTTCATTGCCGCCAAGGAGACCATAGAATGTCCTGCTTTTCCCAAATATGTAGAAATGTTGAATGCGGAAATTGAGCAGGAAGCAACGATTGCAGCCGAGATTGCCAGAGACAGTTCTCAGGACAGTCAGAGTTCTGCTTCATTGAGTCAGGATCCACTAGGAGGACCTCTTATCGAAAATGAAGCTGCCACTGCTATGAATGAAGTGGAAAGAGCCATGGCACATGCTCAAGAGGATGCGGTTAACTTAGAAGAGTTGGAAAGACAACTCAACGTTGAGCAGAGGAAAATATATGACGAAGTTACCATGCAAATTGATCATGGATTAAGTCATGATAAGAAAGAGTGCTCATGTACGTCGTTGAAGCCTGTCCGACTGTACGTGAGTGGAGAAGCGGGAACTGGAAAAAGTTTCCTCATTAAAGCAATTTCGTGCTATTTGCAGGAAAGGACAGAGTCATCGCTGTCTTGTGTTGTCACTGCTCCAACTGGACTGGCAGCACATAATATTAAAGGGATTACTTTACATCGTTTACTGATGCTGCCAGTGGAGCATGACAACAAATTACAATATCACAAGCTATCTGGAGATGCTTGTTTTGAAGTTTCAAGAATCTTGAGGAAAATGAAACTTCTTATCATTGACGAAGTAAGCATGGTTTCCAATGTCATGCTTGCCTTTGTGCATTTGAGGATGCAAGAAGTTCTCAAAACAGAGTATGATGTGTTATTTGGTGGCAAACACATCATTGTTTTCGGAGATCTTCTGCAGCTGACACCAGTGAAAGGGCAACCTGTGTTCAAAATGCTCACGCATGAAGATACCAGGAAGTGCCTAGGCAGCATTGGCAACGTCAATATATGGTTAAACTTCAATTATGCTGAACTGCATGAAAATATGCATCAGGCGAAGGATGAAGTTTACAAGACTATTCTACAAGATGTTAGAATTGGAAAAGTGACCGAGCATGGGAAAGAAGCTTTACATGCACGATTACTGTCAAATTTATATCCAGAACAAGATGTTGTGCCTGAGAATATTTTTCAGAAAATTACTGAGAAGAAATCTGGAATATGTTTGATGCCAACTCTTGCAGAATGTGCCAAATTTAACAACAAAATGTTGCATTTAGAAAAGCAAGAGATTGTGAAACTGGAAGCTATTGATAGAGTAGAGCATATGGGATCAACAATTATTTTGTCTGAGAATCTGAAAACAAAATTGGATTCATTAGAGAAGAGTATATCTAAAACTGCAGGTTTTGAAAAGACTCTGAATGTGTGCTTGAACTGCCGTATAATTTTAAGAAGGAATTTACATGTTGAAAGAGGTCTGGTAAATGGATCAATGGGTAATGTTGTTGATTTTGTGAAATACAGAAATAGAGATGGAATTGAATTTTTAAAAATTAAATTTGATGGCATTGAGGAAGTACAGCTAATTGCTCATTGTTCTGCTAGATTTTTGCTTGTAAAAGACTTATATGTTCGCCGTAAGCAGTTTCCTGTTTGCTTGGCATATGCGGTGACAATTCATAAATCGCAAGGTTTAAGTGTAGACAGTGCATTGGTGAATATTGGCAGTTCTGTGTTCAAGGAGGGTATGGCATATGTGGCATTGTCACGAGTTAGAACTTTATCGGGATTGTACTTGATTGAGTGTGATGTCACAAACATTTGTGCGGATCTAGATTGTGTTAAGGAATACAATAGGTTAAGAAGAGAGTATGCGCCACATTTGCCTCAGTATCCTTTGTTTGAGAAACGTGTGGTAGGCCGGAAACGAAGAAATGAGAACAATACTGGGGAGGTTGTAGCAAAAAGACAAAAAGTCAATGAACCTAAAATTACAAGCAGAAACAAAAAGGATTCTGTTGAAGATGTTGTTGGTTTTCAGTTTGAAAACAGTTCTGGTGTCAACTGCTATGCTAATGTAGAAGTTAATGTTTTGTTTTCTCTAAAAAATGTAAAAGAAGAGATTGTGGTCAATTCTGATCAAAGATTTTGCAGTTTGTTAAATTCTGTGTTAGAGAAATGTACCACTGATAGAAGAAACATAGAAAGTGTGTCTGAAATTCGAAATCTGTTAGACAGATGTTCAGGCCAAACACAATTCTCTCAAAATATTCAGCAAGATTGTCAGGAGTTTTTAATGTATATGCTTGATGTATTACATGCTGAAGGTGTAGATGTAGATCAGCTGTTTGGGCTTTCTTATCAATGGCAGCATGACTGCGAGAACTGTATGGTATCAAGTACTACTAGTGTAGACTCAGAAAGATTTATATATTTAACTTTGCCAGACAGTAAATCAGTCTCCTTTAATAAGCTAGTAAAAGCAGCTGATCACAACATGGAGTGTAGCCAATGTAAATCTGAAATGATGTCCACATTATTTATACGAACATATGGCCAGTATGTCATTTTAATGTTCCAACGATGTAGGCCTGATGGAACAAAATTGACAACTTTAATTAAAAATTTTGTAGCTTCGCAGTTGTCAATATCAGGAAGGACTTTTGTAACTGCAGCAATTATATATCATGACGGCCCTTCAATAACATCAGGACATTACACAGCTTATTTAAAGTCTAGAAATGGCTGGTCATTCTGCAATGATTCTGTTTTCATTTTCAAAAAAAAATTGCCGTATGACCTTAAAAACTCTTACCTGGTGTTTTTAAAACCAAAATTTTAGGGAAATAATCTCGGGATGTGCTCTGTGGAATTTCAAGAAGTTCTAATGGCTCCTACACAATTTGGCCTTGAGGATAAGTGTAGTTCAGAGACATAACTTCTAACCATAGGAATGGACATTATGGAGAAATACGTGCACTTTGAATGAGTTCAGAAAAACTGTTTCTTTTTATAAACTAATTGAAGCAGCCAATCAAAACATGGAGTAGAGGGAATGTAAGTCTGCAATGCTGTCTACTGTTTTACATTGCTTTGTGATTAAAAGTGATGTAGAGAATTAAATAATTGTAGTAGTCATAGAGGTAGTGTAAGTCTGCTTGTATCAGTGTCATAGGAAAAGTAGAACATGACTGAGCAAGAAGGGGAAGATATTACTATTCCAGGATTGTGAAAATGATCTTCAACATTTTAATTCTGAAAGTTGCGGAAATGCCAAATGACGGGATTGGCTTACAAGAAATCCAAGAGTTATAAATGGCTCTGACCAGATTTGGCCTTGTGGAAAATTGTGGTAGAGAGCAAGAAGTCATTTATTGCATGTAACGTGTTTTTAAAAACGATGGAGATTTTCTTTCAGAAAGTGGCGGGCTGAAAGTAATAACAGCACAAAAGAGTGTAAGCTGTTCATAGGACATCCTTGGACGTCATTGAAAGTAAGTTAACTTTAAGGAGTTCTGAATTTTGATTTCTGATGTTGTATGGGTTTTTTAAACACAATCATTTTGATTGTGTTTTTTTTCCCCGCTGTTACATGATGAATACCTTCAAGTCACTGTTTTTAGTGAATTTTGATACATTCTGAGAACAGCAAAAATAAACCATTTAACATGTATAATTAATTCTGTACTGTTTGCATTTATGATGTATATGTAGAACTGTGTAGGAGGCATGGAGAAGGTGAGGCTTCTGTAAGTGTCAAAGTTGTTGCATGCAGTGGTGCACTTCTGCGTATTCTTTCATATGCTAGACTACATCTGCACAATGAGATACCTAAGCAAAGGAAACACAAGTGATGTGATTGTGAAATGAGCAAAATAAATTGCATGTATTTCAATTAGATCACCTGTGTTTCCTATCATTACGAATCACATTGTGCAGATCAAGTTTAGGTCTGTCCAGGGAAACATAGGAGGTTTGGACTTTGTTGAAGAGTGCAGTGGACATGACTCACTTCATTGGTAGACCTTCACATGTATTATGTCCTCTATTCTCTTCAACAACTCGAAATTTCATCTGCAACCCTGAGTAGGCCTCACCTGAAACAAAACTCTGGATAGTAGACATCTTATTGGCATCCTGAAGCAATTATTTAAAATTTTAGTGTCTTGCGACACTTTTCTGAAACAACAGCAATGCAAAATATGCACCATGTTTTAAGATAGGCCTCACTTCATCTGCATCAAGATACTGTTAGTTTAAAATGTATATCTTTAGGACTGTGTAGGGGGCCTGGAGAAGCAGAAGCTTCTGTAAGTGTCAAAGTTGTTGAAAAACTGTTTGTCCTTCAATCTTTGCCCTTGTCTTTTGTAATTTTTAAATACATGTTTTAATATTTTTCAAATGTTTGTTCTCTCTTTCACAGATTGAAAGTATAAAAACAAAAAGTGAGTAATTTAACGACAATTATAAGGTAAATATTTTGTACTCTTTTCGTTACATTTCTATCACATTGAACTACTATTAGTTCCACTGCTTCATTTCTTTAATCCTCAGTTTCCTGCCTTTGCTACTTCCCTCATTCCTTTCTCTATTACCTACTTACTCAACTCCTTCCACTCTTTTTCTCAGTCCCTCTCTTCTCATAGTTCCTCACTCTTGTTCACTCACTCCGTCTCTATTACTCTTAGTGTCTTTGACTGATCACTGTATCACTATTTGTTCATAATGCTTTCTCTGTGTAGTTGAAGCACACTAACGGGCATATTATGAACACAGCCAATAAAATTATTGCTGTTTTTATTGGCAGAAAACTGGTGCAAAAGTAGTTTTAGTGGCAGTTTTCTGCCGCAAAAGCAGCTTTAGCGACACATTTCTGCCAATAAAAGCTGCAAAACTTTTATTGCCTATGTTGATGATATGGCTCTATGTTACTTACATTTCTTTGCTGTTTCAATTAGTCTTTTTCTGTTATTTTTTGTTTTCTGTTTTCTATTTTTTCTCTCTGTTATTCCCCATGTTTTAATCTTATTTTGAACATTCACTCACATTCTCCAAGAAACTCTTCTTTGTTAATGTTATACTCTCTTTTTTAGGTCGAGCGACCTATCTCAATGCGCATGTGCGCATTGAGATCGGGAGCTCGATCTATTGCAGCTTAAACAGAGCTTACCGAGATCAGGCGATTCCCAGGCGATTTCTTCCAGTGCACGTGAAAGCGCGTGCACAATGCCACCAGCCGCTTGCCTCGCATTACCACATCAAAGGCAAGGCGGCCTCGTCTCAGGCCCCTTCTGCTTCACACCCTCATGCCGCTCTCCCCGCTCCGCCCCCTCCCCTGCCCGCCGTGTCGCATTTCTCCTCCGCCGGCCGTACTTTCACTTTGACGGCCGCAGGCCATCTCTCGTGTTTCTCCTTGTTATTGTTCGAGTGTTTCCCTGGCTCAGCGTGGTGCCCGATTCATGGACATTTACAGACGCTCTGGTCTCTGTTATTGTATTTCCAGGACATGGTGCCATTCTGCCGCAGCAGCATTAGGGCTGTACATAAAATGCCATGCGATAATTCACTCTAGTTTTACTTAGGCTCTCACAATGTTTTTAAGTAACGTGACAGCTGCAACATATTTAAGTGCCCAGACAGCTACAACCACACTTGTGAACAGCATTTCTTACCTCGCTCGGTAGGCGGGGTCATGACTTCACTCAAATGGTGAACAATGGCATGGGAGTCAAGAACATCGCAGAGTAGGGTTATAAGCTGGCCGGTGCTTGTTCTACATTGGCATGCAGCTCTCCCTTTGAAGACTAGATTCCTGTTTGTATTCCCCAGTCTAATATGAACAAGCATTTTTTATACTGCAATCAAAATAAAATAAAGCGGAACAGGACCGTAAATTACGTGTGACGTACATTGCATACAAACTGAGGATTCACGTGTGTTTGTCTATACACTCCAGCACCCGCTTACACATACAGTGGTACCTACACAGCAGCACACACACACTAACAAACATAGATAGATACACAGCACAGCGTGGGACACGCACACAAACACAGTGGCTCACACACGCACACTCACAGTAGGCCACATACAGTAACTCGCTGTACACACACGCGCACACACACGCAGTACATCACGCTCCACATACACAGGCACTCAAGGTTAAATGCACACGCATAAAGTGGCACAGACACAGAGTGAGTCACACACAACTGCAAGGTCAGTAATTGTCAGGTACAAACCCACTCGCAAACAGCGTGACTCACAAGCGCAGTAGTGCATACCCTCACACTGTTACATGCTTAAAGTGGCACACAGTCTAAGATGCAGTGACACATAGACTATTACTATGAAGCACACACACTTAGATAGACATACCTAGGCACGTGCACACGAGCACTCCTAATTTCAGATTTGGACGTAGCATTCGCTGCGTTTTGTAGTCTGAGAGGCATTTGAAACACACAACCACCTGCCTTTAGCTCATACACTCAGAAGGTGCCAGCACAGGGCTCCCTCCTATATCCGCCTTAATGCGCTCTTGTTCTGCCAATTAATTAGCCTCCGAGGGTGGGAGCGGTCGCTCTTGTGATCCCCCCGCCTGCCGGGAGGCTCGGGCACATTACAGACGGAATAGCAGTGGTCCCCACGCCACCAGCTGCCTAATAACTGAGCTGCCTGCAGCCCGGCAGAGCACAGCTGGGACCAGTCCCACCAGGCTCGGCACCAACAGCTCCCCTAATCAGCCGGGCCAGCCGGCCACTGCGAGCCGCTCTTTAGTGGGCAGATGGTGTGACTTTGGACACTTTTACCTGCGTTAAAGTATTGCATGCCTCCCTCGCCCCCCCCCCTCACTCCCCTCAAACTATACACCCCTGCTTTCAAGTGGAGGCTGGAGGGCATCTTACTCATTCTAGAGACTAATTACAACTCTGATTTCTAGTGTTTATTTGGAAGGGGCACAGAAGTTGCAATTGTGTGTTGCATTATTTCTTATCAAGCACGTAGCAGCAAACACCTGGGTAGGTCAAATGCATGAGAGTATTTTTCTAGGGTTTATCCCAAGCTCAAGCATTTAAAAGTACTTTGAGATGTGATAAATGTCCAAGATCACACAGGGTGTGCCTGCAATGACACTGTAATTGTGCCCAGCTATCAGGTTTTACAATTTGCACTTCAGCCGCTGGATGGTAGGTAGGATTTGTAAAGTGTGCCCAGGATCACACAGTGTGGTCATGCAGCAGTTTAATTGTCTACTGGACCAATAAAACTAACATTGTCCAGTATACCAATCAAAATTGCTCTCCAAAGACACCAGGCAAAGCAGACGCTCCCTCAAACAGATCACCAAGCGCAATTTACCCTACTTACAGCCTAGCCTGTTCTCTGTCGAGACTTTAGCAATCTTTAGAGCACAAGATAAGATCTTTTCACATGGAAGAGTCAGACGTATTGCAATACTACTTAAGAAACAAGCATTGGCATAGACAATAGGTCTCGCCTTTGGGACCTTATACGTGTTTAGCCATGCAACAGTTGATGTTGCTGCACCAAGGATATTATGCTGCATAACTAAATACTTAGAAGGTCCCAAAGGCGAGACCTATTGGCTATGCCAATGCTTGTTTTTCTTTCACTTCGTTATCTATTTTGTTTTTCACAATTATACCCTCTTCTGTCTTTTCTTCGGTAAATAGATCTATTAAACAGTATCTCTTCTTTACTCCCTATAGCTGTCTTTCTTTTAACATCACTCTCTGTTTACTTTCCTTATACTTACACTTTTAAAAAAAAAAAAAATTTTTTGGGTTAGCTCCCGGTCCGCGTACCGGGAAGCTAACCCGGGAGCGAACCAAAAGAAATAGAGCTTGCCAGAGTGCTAAACATTGTAGCAATTTTTTTTGAAAGGGAAGGTAGTTCTGAAAAGAACTTTTTTTTTATATTTTTGTTGTTTTATATTTTTTTTTTTTTTTTGAACATTTTTTGTTTTTTTGTATTTTTTGAACGATTTTATATTTTTTTTGGGTTTTTTTGGGGGGGGAAACAACAAAAAACAGGCGTTGAAAAGGGCTCAACAGGAGCAAAAAAAAATTACTGGGGGCGGTTAGGGCAATCATGGTGTTCATATGCAAGGTTGAGTGCATTGATGCTCATGTTGCCACAAGCTAATAATGCACGACAGTGCATACATAAATGTATCATATGCCCAAAATTTTGTTGGATATTTGGCACAGTTTCCCGTGCCTCCTCTGGTGTTAAAGAAACCGGTATTGTTGGTCTGGCCACAGGAGTTGGTCTAGGATTGTCCAGCATATCCCTTAATTCCGCCCGGCTGTAATTTAGGGGATGTTTCCTCGTCATGTGCCTATGCATGGTGTGATTACCATAACTGTATTTTTTGTCCGTCCCTCTGGACAATTGTTCCTTGCATATGAGGCAGGTGACATACCTCGCGTTGACTTTTTTTTGTCCACGAGGCATCGAAAAAAACTGCCAGATGAAACTGGCTTTCTTTCTGGAAACCCGGGGCAACTCTTCCAGGAATTGTGGTTCTTCTCCCTCCTCATCCATTTCTTCATCTTCCTCCTCAGTGTTGGTAATCACCTGGGGAGGTGGTCCTCTCTTCCCATGAGGAGGTGGAGGTGGTGGTGGGGGTCCACCAGCTGAAGCAACCAATGAAGCCATTTTCACACAAGCAAAATAGGTCTTCCAACAAGCAAAATAGGTCTTCCTCTCACAATGATGAAAGTCAGAGTGAGGAAAGAAGGAGGGGTTTTCATCATTTGGAAAAAACAATACTTCTCAACCAATGAAAAGTGTTATTTTTAGGTCACCTGACCTAGCCTTCCATAATTATGAAACTAAAAGTGAAATGAACCAATGAAAAGTTTTATTAACAAGTCACATGACCTCTCACGCTCATGTTACGCGCTGCGGAACGCTCCCCGGTTAGCTTCCGGGTCGCTAAGCTTCGCGCCCCGGTCCGCGCCCCGGGACACTTCCGGGTGCGCTAACGCGATACGTCACAAGACGCATTTCGCGGCAACGCGATACGTCGCGCTTTCGCGCCGCGGATCGCTTCCGGGGAGCTGCGTTTCGCGCCTCGGTCCGCGCCCCGGGGCACTTCCGGGTGCGCTAACGCAGTACGTCATAAGACGCATTACGCGGCAACGCGATACCGTCACTATGTTGATTTCTTACCGGTTCGCGGACCGGATCGCGGAATCAAATTGAGCTAACGGGAAGCTTCCCGGTTCGCGGACCGGGAGCGAAACAAAAAAAATATTTAAAAAAAATTATTAATAAACATATAAAATATATTTTTGGATTTAAAGAAGAATAAATTTTACAGCTATAGATATTAGCTTTTAAAAAACCAATGAAATTCATTGAAAAAACCATAGGTTATAGACCATATATAGTTAGGAATTAGCATTTACAAAACCTTGAAAATTCACTGAAAAAACCATAGGTTATAGACCATATATAGTTAGGAATTAGCATTTAAAAAACCTTATTTTACTCACACAAAACCAATGAAATTCCATATATAGTTAGTTGTACTAACTATATATCGCGCACCCGCAATCCACTGCTGATCATGTCACATATTACATCATTCATGACATGGTCAGTGACATCACTGATGACATCACTGATGACATCTCAAATGACATCACTGATGACATCACTGATGACATCTCAAATGACATCACTGATGACATCACTGATGACATCTCAAATGACATCACTGATGACATCACTGATGACATCTCAAATGACATCACTAATGACATCACTGATGACATCACTGATGACATCTCAAATGACATCTCAAATGACATCACTGATGACATCTCATTTGACATTACTGATCACATCACTGATGACATCATTCATGTGATAATACGATGAACCTCTTCAGACTCTAATATAACCTTAGATACACTCAGTGTAAACACAGACTCGCAGATTGTCACTCATCCATGAAGTTACACACACACCTAGTCAGTCATGCAAACAATCAATCACACCTCCATTTCCTTAACTATACAGTTAAACACACCTTACTTATTCAAACATATACTAAACATATTTACTCACTTATACAATCCTGGATACAAGAGCACAATGATCCATACAGCCACTCACACATTCACTGGCTCTTATGCACAGTTATTTATATATGTCAACTCTCACATGTACTGTGTTTTACATATGTACTTACTTTGACATGTAGCACTGAGATATCCATTCACTCACCAATACAGTCATGCACACAGTCAACCACCCATACAGCTGTTTCCACATGCACTTTTGAACCCATACATTATGCACAGAGTCATACACCTTCCCAGCCACCCACACACACTCTCAGTTTCCCATACAAATGCTTGGGCAACCAATCAATAACCCATATAGTTACTCATATAGCTACTGATCAACACATGCAGCAGTTTACAGAACAACAGACATAATGATGCACAAATTAAGACAGTTTAGTCACTAACCCATGCACTCAATGAGACACATTTAACCACTCACTCATACAGTCAGTCATGCACCTACTAAATCCTTCATCCAGACACTTATACATCCACTCATTCTTCAATATGTAAGACATATTTTAACTTTACAGAAAAATACAGTCACTGGATGTTGTCATCAGTGATGTCATCAGTGATGTCATTTGAGATGTCATCAGTGATGTCATCAGTGATGTCATTTGAGATGTCATCAGTGATGTCATCAGTGATGTCATTTGAGATGTCATCAGTGATGTCATCAGTGATGTCACTGACCATGTCATGAATGATGTAATATGTGACATGATCAGCAGTGGATTGCGGGTGCGCGATATATAGTTAGTACAACTAACTATATATGGAATTTCATTGGTTTTGTGTGAGTAAAATAAGGTTTTTTAAATGCTAATTCCTAACTATATATGGTCTATAACCTATGGTTTTTTCAGTGAATATATATATATATATATACATATATATATACACACACTTTTTTATTTAATTAAACATTTATTCTTTTAAATTTCATTATTTAATTTTTTTTTTTTTTTACTACCCTTTACACCCTAAAAACTAATCCCACCCTGGTCCCTTTAAATACTCCTGCACCTCATAATCATAACCCACCCTAACTCCTTAAAATACACCAACACCCTTAAACACTAACACATCTTAACTCTATAAATATACCCTGCACCCAAAAACCCAAATCTATCCCTGAACCCTTAAAATACCCCTGTACCCCAAACCCCAAACCTATCCCTAAACCCTTAAAATACCCCTGTACCCCAAAACCCAAACCTAGCCCTAAACCCTAAAATACCCCTGTATCCCAAAACTCAAACCTAGCCCTGAAACCTAAAAATACCCCTGTACCCCAAAACCCAAACCTACCCCTGAACCCTAAAAATACCCATGTACCCCAAAACCCAAACCTACCCCTGAACCCTAAAATACCCCTGCACCCCAAAACCCAAACATGCCCCTGAACCCTAAAATACCCCTGTACCCCAAAACCCAAACCTAGCCCTGAACCCTAAAAATACCCCTGTACCCCAAAACCCAAACCTAGCCCTGAACCCTAAAAACACCCCTGGACCCCAAAACCCTAACCTATCCCTGAACCCTAAAATACCCCTGTACCCCCATACCCCAACCTACCCCTGAACCCTAAAAATACACCTTTACCCCAAAACTCAAACCTAGCCCTTAACCCTAATAATACCCCTGTACCCCAAAACCCAAACCTAGCCCTGAACCCTAAAAATACCCCTGTACCCCAAAACTCAAACCTAGCCCTGAATCCTAAAAATACCCCTGTACCGCTAAAAATACCCCTGTACCCCAGAACCCAAACCTAGCCCTGAACCCTAAAAACACCCCTGTCCCCAAAACTCAAACCTAACCCTGAACCCTAAAATACCGCTGTACCCCAAAACCCAAACCTACTCCTGAACCCTAAAATACCCCTGTACCCCAAAACTCAAACCTACCCCTGAACCCTAAAAATACCCCTGTACCCCAAAACCCAAACCCACCCCTGAACCCTAAAAATACCCCTGTACCCCAAAACCCAAACCTAGCCCTGAACCCTAAAAATACCCCTATACCCCTAAACCCAAACCTAGCCCTGAACCCTAAAAACACTCCAGTACCCCAAAACTCACACCTAGCTCTGAACCCTAAAAATACCCCTGTACCCCAATACCCAAACTTATCCCTTAACCCTTAAATACCCCTGTACCCCATTACCCAAACCCACTCTTAAAATACCGCTGAGCCCCTAAAACATATACCCCAACACCCACAAACTAAAACCATTTTAAAAACATATGCTTTTACCATTCATGCATTTACAACGAATTTCGTTGTAAAAGCATGTGTGGTAAAAGCATATAAAATGTAATGGTATGCGTTATAATAGTATTGCGGAGTAATGGTACTTGCGTTGTAATGGTATGAGGAGTGACGGTATGCGGAGTGAAAGTTGCGGAGTGAAGGTGTTTTACCAGAGGAAACATCTGACTTTAATAGTATGTACTGTTACCAGCACTATGGTAATCACTTCTTGCACAAATCCAGTATGCTAAGAAATGTTTATACATACCACCAATCGGAACATTACCCAACATCACCGAAAGTTAGTTTGAAAACTTTTGCACAGAAATTTAAATATTTTTCATGGTTTAATACTTCTGACCCAACCTCATTTTACTATAAGGTTGCACCTACACCCGCACAAAAAATATGCTGACTAACACCAAACAGATTTATTCTGCACCCTTTATTTCCCAACTGTCTGAACAGGTTTTCGACTTATGGAAACACACAATAGATGCGAAATCAGTCTGGGGTTCTAAGGAAAGGCAAGTTCAGGGAACTGAAGCACTATTTAGAGTGTGCCTCATTCCACAACAACTAATATTTCTGAATGAAATTGTGCAACAGACTTCCTATCTTGTACGACCCAAGAACAAGGATTTGAACACACTTCAGTTTTCCATGCCTTCACACATCAATTTTACATCAAGTGGAGGGGATACAATAGATGACATTACACAGTACAATACTTTAGACCCCAATTGGATGGGATAGTTAGTTTGGCCCACAGACAAATGCCGATGTCAACCAAAGGGTTCAGGATCCATAGGCCAGACCCACAATATGTACAAAGAGAACATCCAGGGGTAGTGACATCCTACAGTGTAGGGAAGTTGTGCCTCGATTGGCTAAAAACCTCAACACTGTCCCAGGTGAAACAGCACTTATCCCTACTCTCAGATAAGGTGGGTCTAATGGATTTTTTACTAGGTCCCAAAAGCCACGTCAGAAACGTTTCTATTACGCTGTCTATAATGAAATCTGGAAAATCTCTCAAAAAGAAGCTGCGGAGAGACTTTGTAAAAGAGATTAAATTAACCTAGAAAAGGCGTTAGCTGTAGTTGATAATGGTATGACTACATTAACATCTAGGATTTTTTCACTGGGCAACAGTGTATCTTCTGCTATTGATATCCTAGAACAGGACTTGTCCATTTTACAGCATGGACAATCACAACTATGTTCTATTGTGTTTATTAAGCTGAATGCTGCAATCATTGCGCACTGGTTATGTGCCTTTGGGATTTATCAACAGTATGTCTCTATTTTTAGCCTACAATCTGACTGAAAAACAGATTACAAAGACAAAAAGGGGAGCAAAATATGCAATGTTGCATATTGAAAAACTTGACAAGGTACCTTTCACTGTTGCAGAATATCCATCCACAGAATGGTTAATCCATGGCCATATCACACTACCGGTCACAACCTTGCAGTTTCAATATTGCCTAGAACAACAACAGGTGGGCAGATATGAAGCAATGGGTAGGGAATTCATCAAGGAATCTTGGGAATTACCGTACAGATTTTGATGCAGAAATGGGGACACATAAGTGTTTCTTATTGGTACCAACTGCGCTAATTCCTTAAGTGGATCTCTAATATGCCAGGATATCATGCTTCACGGGGTCTGTAATAGTTCAGTCGCAAACTTTTCCTGTCACTTGAAACTGACCCCGGCTGCTGTGATTAATCCGGTATTCGAGTTAATTTCAAATGGGAATTACTTGATGTTGAATGATCAAGGTTGTTGTGGAATACTCCCGAGCATCGCATATCTTGTCACCGTAAACTCCAGGGTTACTTGCTGTATGCAAGTATTGTTTCCACCGACCCACACAATCAGGGAGGTGCCATTTTGGCCTTTGTTGAATGTTTCCTTTATGCGGTTTGATATTCTGAGTAAAAGGAAAGCCATGCTTTTATTGCAGATGGTGCCCTTAACCTCCGCCCGACAAACTTATGATCACTGTGTTGCAAGGTCCTCGGCTGAGATACAGGCACTGAGACAAACAAACTGCTTTTCCATTTTACATACATGGTACAACATATCTTTAACATGTATGATATGCTGGGTATTGTTCACCTATTTAAGACCATAGGTTCTGGCTGTTAAGCAACTTTCAGACAATCCTCTGAGTTGTTCCCAACTTTATACACTCTGTATTCGGAAGCATTTTTGGAGTGTTTCCGGTGATCCTATTTATAATTGCAGGTATCCTGATTATCCTTTTTCTGCTACGCAATGGATGTCCCAGTCGCCAAGGAGATGGAACGCACGGTCTTGGAGCACAAATTCCATGATCACATGGTACTCCATCTGAGCACACCCCGTCTTCGAGAACTGGGCGAGTCTTGGTTCTTGTCAATTAGACCAGTCTGGATTTACTGTATTCTGCCTGTGCTCCAATGCCTGTTCTTCGGACAAGAATGCGTGTTGGACCTCTGTCTAACACTTCCAACAATTCTGCCACCAGACGTTGATGCTTTACTGGACCTGATAAGGAGCCATGTTCTGCAGTGTCCTCAGCGTGTTCCAATGTTGATGTCTGCATTCTTAGAGCCACCGCGGGACGCTTCAGCTCCTGTTGAGAAGGATACCGGCCCTTCAGCAAATCTCAGGCCTCAAATGATAATAATGCCTCACCAGCAATGGCTGTGGCGACTACGGAGGAACATCTGTGCTTGATTGACCTGATCTGCGAGGTTTTCCAGGGACCGTCATCTGCGACTGCAAGCAACAGCGATGTTGCGTCTCCCAGCCAGGACACATAAACATTTGGCTCATCCTGTGCTGGAAAATTTCGGCCTTTTTCAAAAACAACCATATTTGGAATTTTAAATAAGACGCTTTCTGTCTAAACTGCATGGCTTTCAGTCACTCTATGTTCAAACAATATCTAGAGATATAATTTAGTTTTCTATCGCCTGCTCTACAAGTTTTTTAAACATTTCTAAAATGTTTCTACATTTTTTAAGGACTATCTTTTATAGACTTATTTACATACTATATTTAGCAATATGTTAGAATTTTCATATGTCGTCCAGTCGGATGAGGAGTGGGTGTTATGTTCCATATAGGTACTCCAATATCAGCTAAGGTTCTAAATACACCTTTCACCGACATTTCCCTCATATTGCACTACATAATGGTTCTTAGGACTGACCTTTTACCTACTTGAGGTAATGGCTAGAGGAACAAGGGTTTTTCTCTGAATGGATTAAGCCTCATTCATTATGAATGAGGATTCTTGAAATCACAGCTAGACAGAAGGCCGACCATCTCCTGCATAAAAACTATGTACAATGGTCATTCCTACCGTCATCCTAGTTCGACATGACACAACGAGGTATATCCCTAGGGGATATCACTTTGGGTATATATACACCATCTCTTGCTAAGGTAGAGGGAGAGGAGAAAAGAGCTTCCATGCAAACACACTGGAACTCCAGCATGCAGTGGTCTGACATCCTTCGCAGGGTGTCCATGTCAAGACCAAGATGGGGTCCCACAGTCTCTCACTTCAGGTAATGGGGTTGACTTTATCCTAGAGGCATTCTTGGCTTCCACACCTATATCCATGCTAGGTACACTTAGCGCACATCTAGTTAGGGTTGCATCATAGAAGTATGCTTTTATTACTGTCATGTATTTTTATACCTGCATGTATTTATCATTTTAGCACTACGGTAGAAATCCACCATCCT
The DNA here is from genome assembly GCF_964261635.1 of Lissotriton helveticus. Taxonomy (NCBI): domain Eukaryota; kingdom Metazoa; phylum Chordata; class Amphibia; order Caudata; family Salamandridae; genus Lissotriton; species Lissotriton helveticus. The sequence goes on along the minus strand of NC_136061.1, from coordinate 1,515,475,001 downwards.
TTTATTCTGTTAGTGCTTATAATAATTTATATCTGTTACTGTCTAATGGTTGTTTCAGCACATCTATTTTACACTAGAATGAAGCTGGTTCAATAAATGCATATTGAAAAACGTCCCCAACGTTTATTCTGTGTATCTCTGTCCGAGACAAAGTGAGCACGAATGACTGAGCGACTAGTAGCACTGTTTCCACGAGTCTGAGGGATCAGGGTTGTCATGTTCGATAGTTGCCAAGAACGATTCTCTCCTTGGTAAGAGGATTTTCTAGAGGCACTGTGAGCTAACTGGTGTACAGGCTGAAATACTTGGTGGGGGTGTCGGGAATCAGTTTTGACACTAAGCCCACAGTGTATGTTCTCTAAATGAGCATATCCTATAAAGGTTTATAGGAACTACAAGACACTACAATCATAAGCCAAGTTAGATTACAAAGGGTGGGTTCCCCCTTGTGTGGAGTATGATGGAGAAACTCTCATCCGAGTTTCATGAGTAATTCTCTCAACACGGGACCGTCATGGGAACACCGCCCTGTTGTCACAGTCTGTATAAGAAAACACAAATTCAGGCAGTTTTGCAAAGTCAAGGTCTATTATATCTATATAACTGACAATTAACGTTGCGTTAGAGAGGTTAGACCGAGTGACCCCGTCGATCGCAGGGAGAGCATTCAACTAATATGTCATGCCAAAATCAGGAGCCCTGCCACAGCCCCCTCTTTCCTTCATTTCCGCCTAAAATCTTGTGCGACCAAATCAAAACATGTAGGAGTTTTTCTTCCTCCTCAAAGAGGCTCCCATCGCTGAGACATTCATTCCGATGCCCTCTCCCATTTCCCTACTTACTTTGTCAAGGGTCAGCTTCTCTAGGTCTGCCACTACAGCTCCTCCGACGATAGCGGAGTACCGCTGCACTTCTCTATTTGTTTGTTTGGACACGATCACAAGACTGCATCTAATTAGGGACATCAGATGTCCACAACTAGACCTCAAAGGCACAAAACAGATTGTGTCAAATTTGATGGCTCTGTTGGAACTCCCGCGTTTCTGGTTCTCTGGTTATCGACTGGACCTTGAATGTTTGATTCAGGTAATGCTTTATTTGGCAGCCAAGTTGGAATTCCTGCATTATATTTCCTCTATTGGGGCAAATCATACATGCATTGTGGATTACAGGAGTCCTTCTCCTAATGTAATACAGAAGTACTTTCTCCTAATGTATGTTCAGGATTTATTAGTGTAGTGTCAGTCCTTAAATTGCACCCTAGGTCCTCTAGGATCACAAGCAGCCTGTTAATAGGAATTATGAGCGGGGGGGCAATATTTTCAAAGTCGTAAGGGTCACTATTCTTTCTTTTCTCTCATGTGTTCATTATGCTTTGCAATTGTTACCAGGGGATAGAGTCATTCAGTCCTTGTCTACTGCTATTCAGTCTGTGCACCCACCTTTGTTCCCTTATGAAAAGTAGATCTGTGGTGTGGTGTCACTTGTTGTTGGAGGAATGTATGGTTTGTCTATTACCATCCATTCTAGATTTTTCTTGGTGTGACCCTTTTCTTTGTAGTGGGTAGTTAATTTAGTATTGAATCTCCCACATTGTATGTTGCTCATATGCTCAAGTATGCACACTTTAACATGAAGTGTAGTCATGCCTACATACGGGAGGCCAGATGGGCATTTTTATTAAGTAGATTACATTTTCTGAATTGCACGTGGCGTGCTTTCTCATTTCCTGTGGCTCCCGTAATGCAATGACCACACTCTTCCCATTGTTGGTTAGTGGACAGGCTCTGCAGTAGCCACATGCATAGTGTACCGTGATAGGAGGTAAGCTCCATGGAGTCTCCATCCTTGTTTCCACTGGTCTTGGAGTCCTTGGTCTTGTTTGAACAACTATGTCCTTAATGCTCGTGCTCCTTTTGAACGAGACAAGAGGGGGTTGCTGATTGAGTCAGTTCGTATTCATTATTCGCCAGTTCTTCATTACAATCTTCTTCATGTGGTTAGATGCTGTGCTGTATGTGGTAACACATATACTCCTGTCCTCCATTTCTCTTTGGTGCGTCTCAAGTAGAGCCTCCATGTTTTTGCTTTTGGCCCGCTTACATGCTCTCTTGATTACATGTTCAGGATAGTCATGTTCCCGGAAGTTCTGAAGTAGGGTACCTCCTGTAGCAATGGGTCGTTGGTCTTCGGTCTTTTTGAACCACCAGAACATTTCAAACAATCCACAAGGTAAGGTGGGTTATTGTCACAAAAGGGCCATGGCAAGATACCTTAAATTGAATTTGACTTTGGCAGCTACTGGAAGCTAATGTATGTCGTGCAGTATGGGTGTGAACAGGCTGTACTCGTTTGCAGAGTGTATAAGCCTTGCTGATTAGTAGACAGGGTTTTATAGGAAAAGGGTGTGGGAGATAAAATGGTATTGGCATAGTCTGAATTAGATAGTCTATGTGTATAATCCCCATCGTTCTAACTTCTGAATTCCCTGTGTGTGTGTGTGTGTGTGTGGGGGGGGGGGTGATAAAGTGACAAATGTGAGATTTTGAAATACTTTTACAACATTACTCTGATAATTTACACCCTACTCTTCAACACTCCAAATACCACTCAGTGCCACCTAATTACACACCACATAATTGCACTGCACACACCATACACTCCAAATACCACTCAGTGCCACATAATTATACACCACATAATTACACTGCACGCAACATACACTCCAAATAAAGCTCAGTGACACAAAATCACACGCCACATAATTACACTGCACCTAACGCAACAGACACTTCAAATACCGCTCAGTGCCACAAAATTACACTCCACATAATTACACTGCACTCAACACAACATACAATCCAAATGCCCCTCTGTGCCACATAACTACACGCCACATAATTACACTGCACGCAACGCAACATACACTCTAAAATCCACTCAGTGCCACATAATTAGATGCTACATAATTACACTGCACGCAACGCAACATACACTCCAAATACCACTCAGTGCAACATAATTACATGCTACATAATTACACTGCACGCAACGCAACATACACTCCAAATACCACTCAGTGCCACATAATTATATGCTACATAATTACACTGCACGCAACGCAACATACACTCCAAATACCACTCAGTGCCACATAATTATATGCTACATAATTACACTGCACTCAACGCAACATACTCTCCAAATACCACTCAGTGCCACATAATTACATGCCACATAATTACACTGCACTCAATGCAACATACACTCTAAAGACCACTCAGTGCCACATAATTACACGCCACATTTAAATTCAGCCCTGCAAAGTAAGTGGAGAAGAGGTTTCAGTACGTTCAATCAGGCTGATCTGTCCCACTAAAGGCATAACATATGCATTTTCGATGGCAGATCAATCCAGTCTCATTTTCACTCTCTCCTCCATTCTTTGTTGCACTGATAGACAGCTTTATTAGCCCATTATTCATTAAAACTCATTTTGCACTTAATTGACAATCTTTTTTTAGGATTCGCCTAAGACAGCGCTCCTGCTCTGTCACTTATGTGACATATTGCTAACTTAATACAAGAGGTTCCCAATCCCCCTTGCTTCTTCTCCCACCCCCTTGTTTGTGGTGCTTCTTCTTAATTTGAGCAGGTGGTTGCCGGTGGGTGGCCGCAGCACTTATTTTGGTGATGGGGACAGGAACTTAGTTTTCCTGATGTCTGAGAGAGAGCGAGAGAGAGAGAGAGATAGAGAGAGAGAGAGAGAGAGAGAGAGAGAGTGTCCCTAACAGGAAAAAAAGAGAAAGTGAAAGACAATAGGTGTCAAAAGACATGAGGTCGATTGAAGACTACTAGCCTCGGTATTCAGCACACTGACATTTAATAGGGGCGACCTGGGGCTTCTGAAAAGAGCTTTGGGCACTTGCACTCAATACTTTGCAAATTAGGCACTGCTGCAGCAGCCCATTCTTGTTACTCTCCCACATCCCGATTGCGCATGTTGTTTGCACTATTATTCGTATTACTAGTAACCTTGCTGTTGTCCGTGTTGCCGGATCTGCAGCGATGTGATTCAGGTGAGTTTGTTCCCATCTTCAAATCTCGGTGTACAGTAATTTCAGTGTTTGATATTATTTTTGCAACGCACAAATGCAGTCAGTCTGTGGCTTCAGCTCCTTTCCCAAGCCTTATTAGTGCAGTGCGTAGATCCCACACTTCCACTCGTTTGAGTCCAGACATGCCAACCCTCCCGATTCAGGCGTGAGACTACCGATTTCAGGGCTAGTCTCCCGCCTCCCGATTCCTGCAAGCAAAAACCCGATTCCTCAGGGGTTTCAGCTGACACGCCTTGGTATTGTGTATCGTGCTAATTCTTCCAGCAAAAGTCAGAGTGGCGATGCAGGGGCTAGAAGGGGTGAAAAATCAATTAAGCCTCATTAACAAGCGCATGGTCTTTTAAAGACCTGTGAAGTACTCGGGGCGGCTGTGTGTGTACACAGGAAGCTGTTTCAGGGGGGCGGGTGGATGCACCGTGTTCAACACTTGCATCACCCTTTCTCTGCCTGCCATTGCACTCCATGCTTCTGAAAGGTAAAGAAAAGAACGTTCATTTGCGTTTCAAATGTGCATTCCTGCAGCAGCACACTTACAAAGCCCATACATGACAGTAACCCAATTATAGGCCCCATTCTCCCGATTTTAAAAAAAAATCTCCCACTTTGCTCTTCTGAAATGTTGGCATGTATGTGAGTCTGTGTTTTCTTTCAAAACACATTTGGGTTCAAATCACATTGCCTTTCAGCTTTACAATTGCGCATTCCTGGGTTGGCATAGGTACTAACCCCGTGTGCGTTGTTCATTTACTGTAAGTCTCCGCATGCAGGACACAAGTCTTAAAGAAAGAAGTGAGGGGGACGCTGTCACCGGAAGTGACGTCACGACAGGAAGTGACGTCATGAAAGGTGGCTTGCACCATCGGCGCGTGAGCAGCGTGCTTGTGAGCTCCGAGCTCCTCGTCCCAGAGAGGCCAAAGAGTGAAGTCCAGCTTTTTGGCAGGGGGGATGGCATCCAACCAGTCAAATAAGTGGGGGGACGCCGTTCACCCGCGTAGTACCCCGACTCGAGCCCTGTCGGTATGATCAGCCGGGATGCTTGCTTGCTTTTGCGTCACTGCTACTTGTTGCACTTGGTTCATTCTTTGTTCAAGCGGGTTTTTTTTCTCCCAGAGCTCTTTGTAGACTTGATTCATTCTTTGCACAAGCGTGTTATGCTCTCACTGCTCTTTGTAGGCTTGGTTCATTCTTAGAACAAGCTAGTCTCTCTCTCACTTCTCTTTGTAGCGCTTTGCTAATTTACTGCACAAACAGGGAGTGCCTTGAGAGTAAGTGCACGGCACATTTTGACAGGGTTTGGTGAACACCTACCAGTTGGTCTTAGACACTCCTTTTCTGTGCTGCTCACTCCGGTGTTCTGCTGCAGTTTGTGGGCGCTTTCCTCAGCAACGTGCAGCTCAGCTAAAGTGCCTCCATTTCTTATCCGCCTTGTGTCTTTTTAGTTCGACGATAAAAGGAGAGTTTTTTTTAAAATAACTTCTGACAATCAAGTTGATGCACCTGCCCTGTTTACTCTTCTAATTCAGACATTACTTACACGGAACAAATATTTCCGAACTGGATGCATGGACACTGTATGAAACAGAATTTGCATATTTCTCATGACACTCTTATCACTAAACACCTATGCAAATGTCAATTATTTGTTTACAACATATCACAGCTCATTGCTAAATGTATTCCTTAGGGCATAGGCACTTACAAATATTTTGCCAGGGGCCACAAAGCAAGGTCTGTGCAGTGCCTGAGGTCTGCATTTGTGCCTACAGGGAAACAACCTTTACAATGCAGTCATCACATCGGACTACATTTACAACGCTGTCATTACATCGCAACATCATTTACAACGCATGTCACTATACCACAATCATTGCATTGCATGTCACTACATCCAACACCTACCCTCCTGTTGCACCCCCTGGAGTTAGAATAGTAATTTTTACCCCTACACTATCCAACACTTACCCTACTGTTGTACCCCCTGGAGTTAGAATAGTAATTTTTACCCCTACACTATTCAACACTTATCCTACTGTCGCACCCCCAGGACTTAGGATAGTAATGTTTACCCCTACACTATCCAACACATAGCTTAAATGCAATGTAATGGTATGCGTTGTAATGGTATGCGTTGTAAAGGTATAATGCGATGTAATAGAATGCGTTGAAAATGTATTTTAAATTTTTTTGTTGTAATGGCATGCAATGTAAATGTAGGCATTGTGAGGGATGTTATGGTGTAAAAACTACGTTGTAAAGGCCTGCGTTGTAAATGTATGCGTTGTAGCGTCATACATTCGTGCCTGCACCATGGCAGTGGGCCTTTTTGTTATGCTGTATCTGAGTCCCAATCCCTCTACTACACCTTGGGGTAAGCCTTCTTTGCTTGCTATCACTACTTTGGGAGATTCAAGTGTAACAAGGAAATCATTATTGAACTGGAAAATTGCACAACGTGGAACCATCAAACATAGGATTAATCATGGCTTCCCCACTTGACTGAATTGTATGATCACAGGCAGTTGTCTAATTTCACATTGCCTCCATTTTTTCATTTTGACATATAAGAGCAACTTGAAATACACATGACATGGTCGATATATATGCTGTATAAAACTTTTTCTTGTGTTTTATTAAACTATAATGTTGTCCATCTATAATAGCAGCCCATACCACCCAGAGGGTTCATTGTGTTAACTGACCTACCTCTTAGTTCAGTATTGGTGGAATGACTGTTTCCATGTTCAATTTGAAAACTGCCACTTTTAGAAAATACATCTGAAAGTACTGATATAATGTGATGTACTGAGGGGAAATACATGTTACTGAAATACACTTTATTTAGATGTTGTTGTTACACGTTTGTCTTAAACAGTAACGTGATCCTAAAAGGTGCATGGCACCTTACTTGCTTCTTTTCTTTCAGTTAGTGTAAATAAATGCTTGCCCGTTTAATTAACATCCTTATGAATGCTAGTGTTCTCATCAGCCCAGTGCTGTTGTTCAATAAGGGCCGCATGTGAAGGTTGGGAGGGCCTCATGAGGCCTTCGGGCCTACTTTGAGTATCACTGCCTTAGGGTGTCACAAAAGCTCCCAGCAAACCTAAGAAACGCCTTGAGAGGATCAAGTCTTTGTTAAGAAGCTATTTGAGCTCTCTCATAAGCACCCCTGACCTTTTTCTTCCATTTACCTCATTGCATTGCAGACCTTGAAAAACGTACAGTAATATGTACTTCACTTAGCAACATGGTTTAACTACTAGAAATATTAATTGTTTGACCTTGTATTTAATAACAAAAAATAAGTCATACAGCGCTTACACTCCATACAGCAAATCACAGTTCGGCAACCGTTCTTGTGCCAGCCTTTGTTTTGTGGAATAGCTAAAATGACGACAAGTGACTGTAAGGTTGTCGAATGTAGTTCCAGGAAACCCGAATGCATGCCGGAGTTTTCTTGTCATCCACATAAAAACGAACTTGCAGTGAATTGAAAGATAACGAATGTAATTAGCCAGTGGTTAAGTTATCCTTAAAATATGGTGTAAATCAGACACATCTGGATATGTGTCGGATCCCCATGTTTCCCACATTAGTACACTGAGGTTCACAGCTAGTGTTTGGTCTGAGTGCCCTGACATGGTGTTCAGCCAGTGCTGGTGTCGAAGCTGAAATGATAAAGGTCAATAAGAACACAAACACAATTCGCTCTGAGCACACAAGTTTTGCAAGATTTATTGGGAACCCAACCAGAATGCAAAATATACGTGCACACGGAGGCCTCAGCAAAGCTTACTGAGTGCCCAATTGGTATGACAGTGCAGAGACATTTTATAGGTACAAGCCCTACAGGATGGGCATCATAGCATACGTAACCTAGATCAGACTATGTCCTGCTGGACCAATCAATGAAGGGCAATTGTGGCGTGATACCCTTTTAAGTCTCGGAAAATGTCTATAACCTAGTGTTGCTGCCCACGTGCCATCTACAAGATCAGATTTGGGTTTTTCCCTAAATGTGAAATCTGTTCCTCTGTTATACGTGGACTTGGCACGGACGTGACCGGCCAGGTCATGTCGACATTATTTGTGAAATGTGAGGTTTTGCAATAGCTAGCTGGAAGCTGGCATGTTTGTTCTCGTAAAGCCTTGCGTTGCTTTGCACGTTGCAGCTGACTGACACACAAAATGGAACGTGCAACCATTTTGTGAATTGCTGCTGGTGTCAATTCTTTAGTAGCTCGAAGAAGACTATAGGCCTGGAAACAAATGTATTTGGTATCATAGAAAAATCTGCTTCATCATTCCCAAATCTGATACCAAATCATATCCTAATCAGAAACAATCTGTGCTCATCATCTCTTGTCCCTCATCCTCATCCTTATGGGTGTGATGTGGTGAATCACCATTCCTGGATATGCAGCGGGCACAGGAGCTGGAAATTACTGTACAACAAGCTGGGCATATTTTGATCAGGAGGCATAGTGTCAAAAAGGCTGCTACCACTATTATAATGGCCTTTAGTATCCAAGAACCCCAGTCTGCGAACCAGTCCATCATGTCTTCCCACAGGCCTCCTGTGTGTATACCGTGGGCCTCATCTCTAATGTCTTACATCTTTTTTATTGCCTTATTTATATTCCCACTGTTATCCGGTATGAATACACAGCACTGGGCCTGGGCCTGGGAAGGTACTTGATGAAGGATGGAACAGACTCCTCCTTCTTTGGCCAGAATGATATCGAGAGCAATCCGGTTTTGGACCACGACTGCCCTCATGGAGGTGAGTTCCTCTGTTATATTTCCTAAGGCATCAGTGGTAGAGTCCGCTAGATCCTCAATCATCCTGGATAACTGGTGTATCCTTTCTGAGTTATAGATATTGCCTACTACTGGGATCATTGCCCCAAAACCTGTTAACATGTTGTCTACCCATTCTGCTGTTCTCTTGGCCCTAACTAGTGTCAACACTTTCTTTTCTGCTGGCACTAATTTTGTGAAGTGGGTCATCTGTGGGATGATGGATGCTAGGTAGCAACTTCTATATCATCCTGGGGGCAGGTAGAAGTATGCCCATGGACCACAGACAAAGAAAAGGCCCCAGTAACCTACCAGACCTGGTGACGGCTCTTCACAACTCCTAACTCGAGTTAGTCTTTTGGTGTGGTTACAGCTGCTGGTCCCCATGTATATCTGGGGAACTGTCTTGGTGGGTAGTATGCCTTTTATCCTGTTTATCCTGTCCTCACAGTCAAACAATCCCTGCTCTCCCCGAAAATCTTCTTCGAAGGTGCATCCAAATAAAATTCATTCTTTCCATATTCTTTGGACAGTAGTTCTGAAAAACTGCATGTTCTAGCAGCCCCTTTTGGCAAAACCGGTATACTTTTTGGCGTTATCCTTTCATCTTTGAGGATGCAGGAGGGGGCTGAAACTTCCCCTACCCTGAACCTTGGCACTTTCATGTGGCCTGTCTCTAGGTCATCCCGCCTGCTCGGCCTTTCCAATCCTCATTCCTAGAAGCCCTGTCAAATCCTAACATCTCTAGGGCTCCCTTAGTTGGCTGTATATTCATGCAAGGGACCCTTTTAGGTCTGAGAGGAGGGCCTGTTGTCTTTCTGCTATAGCTATAGCCATTGCTACCGCTTGGATCAGCAGCCAGTACTTCAGATGAAGTCACACCTATTGATACTGACACAGACATGCTGTGTTGACTTAGTAACATGTCACGCATCAGAACACAGCCTACATATTTGGATACCGGCAGCACGTGCTACTTCAAACTATGTGTGGCATCTGTGGGCAGGTGTGTGCAAACATAGCAATCTGATATATTCAAAATTGTCACATATAGCTTTAGCATTTCAATGTATTGATTTCCTTCATAAGTATCCCACAATCTTCCTTGGTTCCCTTTATTCACATCCACCCCCATTTCAGTAATGTTCGTGGTCATATTCTGTTCATAGTCTTTTGGGGATTTTGTTGGCTCAGGTCCATCACTCCCATCCCCCACTCTTCCATTAAGATGTGGTATTTCAAGCTCAGCAGAATATACTATTATCATCGTTGTTACTAGTATTGCTGGTGCGGGTAACAATATTACAAGCACCACTGCTTTCCAGTTACATGGGTGTCGTTCAGTGAATGGCATGGCTCCAGAATAACCCTGTGCCCTCTCTATGCTTTCAATCTTCTTGTGAATAGGCCCTATGTTTATTCTTGTTCCACTCGGGCTGGTGAATAAGCCCTAATTTTATTCTTCTTCCTCTTGGCGCTATGCTAACTAACCTTTAGAGCCAGGTACTTTCCCACTGTAATAGTCTATTCAATGTCTCGGATACCAGTGCCCTCTGTTGCAAAAACAGCACAATGGAGAATGTTCAAGGTTTTGGATAATACTAGAACCAGTGCTTTCTATCACAAAAATGGCACAATTGAGAATGTCAAAACGTAGATCTGTTAATTCTTGTTCAGGTACATGCTCTGAACCCGTCGGAGAGGAAATGTCATTAAAAGTTAGTCTTATTAGCTCACTGAGCAATACTGGACTTGGAATAAGTATTGTTAATGTTGCACTTATGTCTATCCCCGGACACAAAAGCGTTAACTGTATCGGGACCGACTCAGATCGAAGTCTATCAGTTCTGAGCCCTTGCATTAGACAGCAGTTCATTAATCATTAATCTACTTCTGCAGCTTTCTGTTTGTTGGAGCAAAGGTTATATTCCCGGCGAGGCCCTGCTGTCGGTACCAGCATTGGTGGGATCTGTCCTTCGCTCGCAGGCGTCGCTTTTTTTGTGTGTGTCGCGTGTATCCACGAAGTTAGACCATCACATTTCACTGCTGTAGCCGTTGTGAGAATAACCTGCATGGGTCCTTTCCATCTGGGCTGCAAGCAGTTCCTCCGTGTGTGGGCTTTTGCCCAGATCCAATCTCCTGGTTGTAGATCGTGGGCTGGCGGATTTGCGGCTTCTGGGAGGGACTTCAGCACCTGACAATGGAGGTAACATAAAATGTCTGTTAATTTCTTACAGTAACACGATTATAGGTCGTCACTTACTGACAGTGGGGCTGTTGACATGTGTCCTGAAATGTGCATTGGTCTACCGAACACAATGTCGTGTGGGCTCAGCTTTGTTACTCTGTCTGGTGTACATCTCACTGCTAGTAGTGCTAAGGGCAGCGCATCTACCCAGGAGAGGTCTGTTGACGCACACATTTTAGCTATTTTGTTTTTCAACACCCCATTCTTCCTCTCAACAGCGCCTGCTGCTGGTGGATGATAAGCACAATGCAATTTCTGTGTTATTGCAAGCCCCTTACATAGTCCCTTTATGACATGGGAGATAAATGCAGGCCCATTGTCGGACGCAAGGAGGGAGGGTACCCCAAACCTTGGCAGTAGTTCCTTCAGTAGGCACTTGGCCACGCTCTGTGCATCACAATGTTTGGTGGGGTAGGCCTCTGTCCATTTGCTAAACATACAGACCACGACCAAAACGTACCTGCATGTCTGGGTGGGGGGCATGTCTATAAAATCAAGCTGAAGGCTTTCAAATGGCCCATGAGGAGGGGGGAAGTGGCCAGGCGCAGTTGGTGTACCTTTTCCGGTGTTGTATTGGGCACAGACAGAACATTGCTTGCAAAGCCTTTCTGCTGTCTACAAAATTTTGAGTTATACAAACATTGAGAAAACAATCTGATCATACCATCACGTCCCACATGAGAAGGCCCATGGAACAGTCTGCTCATTGAAGGGAGCATGGTGGAAGGCAAACATATCCTGCCATTAGGCCCTGTCCATAACCCCTCCTTTGTTTGTATGCAACCCTGTTGCGCCCATTCCTCCTTTTCCTGGTTGGCCGCACTCGTCTGAATATGTATTGGGTCAAAATGTAATGAACCACTATCCTCTCTTGTGTCTGTCCTGCTGTCTACTAATTGTATCATGTTTAGCTGGCAGCTTGTAAGTGCTATTCTCTTTGCTTCTTGGTCAATGAAAGCATTCCCTCTGGAAACAGGGTCTTTTGATGAGGTGTGGGCAGCACATTTTATGATAGCCACTTTGAAAGGTAGTAGCAGCACTTGGAGAAGGTCACAAATCAATTGTGCATGCTGTATCTGCTGGCCTGCTGATGTAAGGAACCCCCTCATTGACCACAGCTGGCCAAAGTCATGCACCACCCCAAAGGCATACTGGCTGTCTGTGTATATATTCACTTTCTTCCCTTCAGCCAGCACATGCCCTTGTAAGTGCCACGAGTTCGGCTGCCTGTGCACTCTTTGCTGCTGTCAGTCTCCCCCCATCCAATAATTTAGTAGCTGTGCCCACCGCATAGGATGCTTTTAGTACTCCTGTGTCATCCCTTAGGCATGACCCATCTACAAACAAATCTCCTTGAGCATCTGGGAGTGGTGTATCTTTAAAGTCTGGGCGTATCTTAGTATGCCTATCTATGGCCAAGGCACACTCATGAAAGGAATCATCTGAATCAAAATCCTCCAGCTCATGTTCAGTTGGTAGCAAACACGCAGGTTTCAGGGTGGTACATCTCTTGATGATAATGTGTGGTGTCAACAGTACCAACTTGTACCTGGTGAGGCGTGCATTGGTGAGATGCTGTGTCTTAGTGGATATGAGAAGTGTGTCCACGGCATGTGGAACGTGTAGTACTAGTGTGTGTCCTAACACTAAGTTGTCTGACTGTTCCACGGCAAGTGCTGCAGCTGCCACTGCTTTCAGATACGGCGGGAGCCCTGAGGCCACTGGGTCTAGCGTTGCAGAGTAATATGTCACTGGGCGGTAGAAGGCTCCATGTTTCTGAGCCAAGACCCCCATTGAGCAACCTCCCTTCTCATGGCAAAACATGTGAAAATCCTTGCTATGGTTCGGAAGGCCTAGTGCTGGTGCTTCCCGCAATCCTCTTTTCAGCTCATTGAAGGCTTTCTCACATTCTTGTGACCAGGGTACAGTGTCAGGTATGTCTTTGTGTGTGAGTGCCTGTAAGGGTTTCGCAATGAGAGAGAAATTTGGTATCCAGTGACGACAGTACCCTGCAACCCCTAAGAATGCCCTAACCTCCTTCTGAGTGCGGGGTCTGGGAAAATGGGTTATTGTTGATATTCTGTCTGGCAACAGTTTTCTTGTTCCTTCTGTTAACTCATGGCCTAGGTACTTCACAGAGGTGAGGCAAAACTGTAACTTCTTTGGGGAAACTTTGTATCCCTTTAGTGCTAAGTGACACAGGACAGCGATGGTGTCCTTTACGCAAGCCTCCTTTGAAGGCGAGGCCAATAGCAAATCGTCAATATACTGGATACGTGTGGATCCCTCCTTGAGTACCAGGGAGTCTAAATCCGTTTTCAAGGCATGTGTGAAAATAGAAGGTGACTCTGTGTATTCCTGTACGAGCCTTGTCCAACAAAATCTCTTCTGTCTGAAACTAAAGGAGAAGAAATGTTGGCTGTCAGGGTGCAAGGGGATGGTAAAGAAGGCGGAGCTAAGATCCATCACTGTGAAGGTGGTGGCTGTCACTGGGATGTTGGATAATATTGTTGCTGGGTTTGGGACCACTGGGAAGGAGGGCAACACTATTTTGTTCAATTCTCTCAAATCTTGTGTGAATCTATAGACAAGGGCCCCGTCCGGGCCCTTGGTGGCTTTCTTCACCGGGAGTATGGGTGTATTACATTGACTGTATTGAATCTCTCTTAAAATTCCTTGCTTCAAGAGATCCTGTATGACTGGTGCGATGCCTTCCTCCCCCTCTTTAGAAATCGTGTATTGTGGCACTCTTGGGAGAATTGACCCTGGCTTTAGTTTTAGCTGTACTGGTGGGTAGTTCAATACCCGCCCTATGTCATTGGCACTTATTGCCCAGAATTCAGGCGGCACACAATGGCGTAGTTCTGGTGGTATTGTGGGGTTGGTGCATGTCATGAAGGCTTGTAACATTAGGCCATTGGCCTTGCTCTCTAGAAAGACCCCTGTTGGTGAGCAGTGTATGGCGCATTGTAATTGGCACAACAAATCTCTACCCAGCAAATTCACGGGACAAAATCTGCTAAGAATAAACTGGTGATGCACTGTTATTGTACCTACTATAAACTGTAGTGGCTCAGTAAGGTATTCTGTAATAGGTTGTCCAGTCATGCCTACTGCGGTTACCGTAGTCCTAGAAAGTGGAGCCTCGGGCGTTGTGAGTGCCTTCAGCATTGATCTTTGAGCCCCTGTGTCAAATAGAAATGGAACAACCCTACCCAATATTTCTCCCTCTACATATGGTCTGGATTGATCCACTGCTATTGCTGGTGCTATCATGCAGTTTCCCACTTTCAGGCATCGCTAGAATGATGTTGGGGGCGGGGGTAGAGGCCAGTCATTGGTTACTGGTGTCCACCCCTCCCCTCCTGTCCATTGCTGCTGAGGCTCATTTTCCTGCTTTGCATTGTCTCGATACCCTGTGTGCCGAGTGTAATTGGTGTACTAGTGTCGGCCCTCCTGCCCGCTGTTCTGTCTGTACCTTTTGTCCTCGCTTCTTTTCTTAAATATTGGGCAATCTGCTTTCCAATGGTTTGAGTCCTTACAATAGAAACATGCTGTTCCTTGTGGTGGCAGAGAGGCTGATCTGCGGGGTAAGGAAGGTGCCCTACTGGTCTGTTGTTTTCCTGCGCCTCGTGCCCCTCCTCTGCTCCTTTCCCTTCCCCTGTTATTGCTGTAAAACCGTTCTTGTGCCACCATTAGCCTCACTTTTTCTTTCTTTAATTTCTCTGTCTCCATTGCCTGCGCACTAGACTGGAAATCTGAGCAGTATTTCGCCGCCGCCGGCACTTTTTCTATAGGTTCCTGCTGACAGCAGACAAAAGAAGTTTGTAAGTGAAGTGTGTTTTGATAGGTTGTGTGAGACCTTGTACAAATGTAGTTACCAGGGCGGGCATTGCATCCCCCATGGGGTTTTTTAATCCACTGTTCTGCCTATACACTTGCAGGAAGCGCTCGAAGTATGTATTCACACTTTCGTCCTTCTCCTGTTTGGTACTCGTAATTTTGCTCCAATCAACCCTATCTTCAGGTACCTTCTCCTTCAAGTGTGCTACCACCTTCTTATATAATTCATCTATTTCTGGACCTGGCATCCCTCCCTTGCCCCTCTTTGGCTTTACATCTGGCCACCCGAAATTCCCTTTACATTCTTCCCAAAGGGCCTTTGGGATAATGATATTAAACAACGTATCAAGATCTCTCCATAGTAATCCCCCTAATGCTGCCATCCTATTAAGCTCTTCATACCATTTTCGTGGTTCCTCTCTAAGTTTGGGGAAGTCCTTCATGAAACAATTAATGTCCTGCCTGGACCATGGGACATAAACATATGCTAAATCATTTGGCGCACTGCCAGGCAGTGGCGGTATTTCCCGCAGGGGCATGATAAGCAATGGATTTTCTGTTGTGGTGGAGGAGTCTGTTGTGTTGGCTGTGGTGATGCAGTGGGGAAGGTAGTGGGCTACGTCAATTACTGCACATGTGTGTATTAGCTGTTTCCATTGTTGTAATTTGTCTATAGCATATCTAAGCGTGTCCTGCAACTTAGACTCCTCCCATGTTATTAAATCTGAGTCTGTGAATCTGAACTTCCCTACTTCCCAATCATATTGTGCTGGTAGTGGGGTACCGATACCCGTGGTTGTCTGGGTGTTGGCTTGTTTAGCATATGCCAAATCGGCCTGAGGTCCTTTGTTCATTAACTCTGCTCGTGCTAAGGACAGTGTTTTCTCTAAATACCTTCTACTCTGTGTTTGTATAAAGGAGTCCACTGTTAGTGAGCCCTCCACGAGCCGCTGTAGTAGTGCTTGACAATTTAAAGAATCGCTCTTTAGCATCAATTTAGGTGAGTTTGGAGGGGACACAGAAGCTCCTCCCACCCCTCCCCCCAAACTGCCTCGTCTTTTGCTCTCTGGAGTTGACTCTCTTTCTGCCAAACACTGCTCTAAGGTCGAAATGTTGTGTTCTGTGTGGTGGACATATTTAAATGCATCCCATATTAGTGAGTGCCACTGTGACTTTCTGAATGAATCATCCTGTGATTTATCCTCAAATAATTGCTGCCACTGTCTGTCTATTAATTTAGGTATTTTAACCTGTTTCTTAACGCATTCTTTGAGAATGCTATGTTTCTTATCGTTGTATTCTGAAGCAGCTTGGACCGCTGTGTCTCTCATTAGTTTCAGAGAAACCAGGTCTTGGACAGCGTCCAATTCCAGTCTCGCAACCTTATCTTTCAGCGCTCTGTGTACAAAGGTTATGGCTGCCTCCCTTTCCTCGGGAGTTAGCTCAGTGTGTTCTGGCTCAGATGCAGGCAGCGGTGAATCGCATCCCAGGCACCCCAAGAGAATATCTTCTAGGAGTTGGTCCTCCACCCCTGCCTCACCCTCTACCTTCTTTTCTTCTTTAACTTGGACGCATGGGAATGCTCCTACTACGTCTAGCTGATATTTTCTCCAATTGCCTTCCAGTATTGCCTGTAATACTTTTTTCTTAATTTCCATAATTTCACTGTGGACTTATGATTTTACCGCGCTGGTTGATCGCATATCATTTAACACACAGTCCCAGCTATAGAAAGCCTCCCATTCTACGCTTCTAACCTTCTTTCCCTTCAAATTCAACATCTGGCGCAAATATGATAATTTTGCCATGTAATATGTGCCATTACATAGGAATTGCAAGTCCGGGTTTTTGGATGTGAGATCGTGCCATTTGTGGGTGTACATAATTGAGCTTAAGCCTCTTTTTAAGCCCACTATATATGCAGGTGAGTTCTTGGGTGGGGCTGGCTGAGCCGTATCTAAACTCTTTTTACTATTGCTGTTTCCCATGGTTGAGTTGTGTGTAGCAGCTTGTCCTAAACGCCTCACAAATAACTGTTCAAGTATACCAGACAGATGGGTTGCATGGTGGACTTCAAAACGGTAACATGTGATACAACAGGTTGACAGAAATACTTCATATATAATTCAGCCACACAGTATTTTGCAAGAGAGCAACAAGAAAGCCATACTTCAATCACCCCAACAGGTCATGTTGTGCCAATTCACCAAAGCTGTTTCACAAGGAAGAAAGAAGCCAGATCTCGGTTGTTTGTTGAGCCTTGATGGCCTGTGAAATAAGTAAGATAGGAAAGAGACCCTGTCTGTGGCTGTGCCACAGGGTCCCGACATCCAACAATAGAGCAAGAGTGGTGATTTGCTTCGTTCAGTTCAGACAATCTCATAAAACATCTAAGACAAATTCTGGGGATCCTACGCTGCAGTGCTGTAGAAAAAACCCTCTGTGCTGAGAATGCGTGTGGGTCTGCTGTACTTAATCCCAAAGGAGTGAGGGGAATAACAGAAATTCTTTTTAGTTTTGGAAATTTAGAGAAGTGCACATTAATCGGTCTTTACAGCTAGTCCCTTTTTAGAGGCCAGAGAGTATTATGGACGGAAGTGCCTATTTGGCAACGTTGGTAAATGGATGTGTGAGGTAAAGGTCTTTTATCAGATCTCCATCAAATAACGTTCTGATACCCAGAATAAATGAATAAGCTGGCAAAGGAAATCTAGAACCTGGCCCCAAGTGAAAACACTCCACATACCTAACAGTATTTGGCCACTAAATAAGCCATATTTACAACAAGGGGTGGTGATGGACAGAGTCTCTGAATTAAGCAGAATACTCTCACCCAGTCAAGAGATCAGGGCTAGATCCAACACCGTTTCTTAGCTCATTGCACCATCCCAGTTTCAGAACCTGGCTGTGTGCAAATTAGTCTGTCCCTGGCCCAGTGCATCATGGGAACAGGGCAGACCAGACTACAAAAGCCAATTCTTACACTGGGAAGGAAACAAGCTTCCGGGGACCGGTTTCTGGCATTACAGCCATCTTCGGCCCGGCTTGCTTGAATCCTGATGGTGCAATGAGCAAGGGACTCACATCTGAGTATACCCTTCCACGCTTAGGGTGGACAAAAATATTTACAACAAGGGGTGGTGATGGACAGAGTCTCTGAATTAAGCAGAATACTCTCACCCAGTCAAGAGATCAGGGCTAGATCCAACATCGTTTTTTAGCTCATTGCACCATCCCAGTTTCAGAACCTGGCTGTATGCAAATTAGTCTGTCCCTGGCCCAGTGCATCATGGGAACAGGGCAGACCAGACTACAAAAGCCAATTCTTACACTGGGAAGGAAACAAGCTTCCGGGGACCGGTTTCTGGCATTACAGCCGTCTTCGGCCCGGCTTGCTTGAATCCTGATGGTGCAATGAGCAAGGGACTCACATCTGAGTATACCCTTCCACGCTTAGGGTGGACAAAAATATTTACAACAAGGGGTGGTGATGGACAGAGTCTCTGAATTAAGCAGAATACTCTCACCCAGTCAAGAGATCAGGGCTAGATCCAACACCGTTTTTTAGCTCATTGCACCATCCCAGTTTCAGAACCTGGCTGTATGCAAATTAGTCTGTCCCTGGCCCAGTGCATCATGGGAACAGGGCAGACCAGACTACAAAAGCCAATTCTTACACTGGGAAGGAAACAAGCTTCCGGGGACCGGTTTCTGGCATTACAGCCGTCTTCGGCCCGGCTTGCTTGAATCCTGATGGTGCAATGAGCAAGGGACTCACATCTGAGTATACCCTTCCACGCTTAGGGTGGACAAAAATATTTACAACAAGGGGTGGTGATGGACAGAGTCTCTGAATTAAGCAGAATACTCTCACCCAGTCAAGAGATCAGGGCTAGATCCAACACCGTTTTTTAGCTCATTGCACCATCCCAGTTTCAGAACCTGGCTGTATGCAAATTAGTCTGTCCCTGGCCCAGTGCATCATGGGAACAGGGCAGACCAGACTACAAAAGCCAATTCTTACACTGGGAAGGAAACAAGCTTCCAGGGACCGGTTTCTGGCATTACAGCCGTCTTCGGCCCGGCTTGCTTGAATCCTGATGGTGCAATGAGCAAGGGACTCACATCTGAGTATACCCTTCCACGCTTAGGGTGGACAAAAATATTTACAACAAGGGGTGGTGATGGACAGAGTCTCTGAATTAAGCAGAATACTCTCACCCAGTCAAGAGATCAGGGCTAGATCCAACACCGTTTTTTTAGCTCATTGCACCATCCCAGTTTCAGAACCTGGCTGTATGCAAATTAGTCTGTCCCTGGCCCAGTGCATCATGGGAACAGGGCAGACCAGACTACAAAAGCCAATTCTTACACTGGGAAGGAAACAAGCTTCCAGGGACCGGTTTCTGGCATTACAGCCGTCTTCGGCCCGGCTTGCTTGAATCCTGATGGTGCAATGAGCAAGGGACTCACATCTGAGTATACCCTTCCACGCTTAGGGTGGACAAAAATATTTACAACAAGGGGTGGTGATGGACAGAGTCTCTGAATTAAGCAGAATACTCTCACCCAGTCAAGAGATCAGGGCTAGATCCAACACCGTTTTTTAGCTCATTGCACCATCCCAGTTTCAGAACCTGGCTGTATGCAAATTAGTCTGTCCCTGGCCCAGTGCATCATGGGAACAGGGCAGACCAGACTACAAAAGCCAATTCTTACACTGGGAAGGAAACAAGCTTCCGGGGACCGGTTTCTGGCATTACAGCCGTCTTCGGCCCGGCTTGCTTGAATCCTGATGGTGCAATGAGCAAGGGACTCACATCTGAGTATACCCTTCCACGCTTAGGGTGGACAAAAATATTTACAACAAGGGGTGGTGATGGACAGAGTCTCTGAATTAAGCAGAATACTCTCACCCAGTCAAGAGATCAGGGCTAGATCCAACACCGTTTTTTAGCTCATTGCACCATCCCAGTTTCAGAACCTGGCTGTATGCAAATTAGTCTGTCCCTGGCCCAGTGCATCATGGGAACAGGGCAGACCAGACTACAAAAGCCAATTCTTACACTGGGAAGGAAACAAGCTTCCAGGGACCGGTTTCTGGCATTACAGCCGTCTTCGGCCCGGCTTGCTTGAATCCTGATGGTGCAATGAGCAAGGGACTCACATCTGAGTATACCCTTCCACGCTTAGGGTGGACAAAAATATTTACAACAAGGGGTGGTGATGGACAGAGTCTCTGAATTAAGCAGAATACTCTCACCCAGTCAAGAGATCAGGGCTAGATCCAACACCGTTTTTTAGCTCATTGCACCATCCCAGTTTCAGAACCTGGCTGTATGCAAATTAGTCTGTCCCTGGCCCAGTGCATCATGGGAACAGGGCAGACCAGACTACAAAAGCCAATTCTTACACTGGGAAGGAAACAAGCTTCCGGGGACCGGTTTCTGGCATTACAGCCGTCTTCGGCCCGGCTTGCTTGAATCCTGATGGTGCAATGAGCAAGGGACTCACATCTGAGTATACCCTTCCACGCTTAGGGTGGACAAAAATATTTACAACAAGGGGTGGTGATGGACAGAGTCTCTGAATTAAGCAGAATACTCTCACCCAGTCAAGAGATCAGGGCTAGATCCAACACCGGTTTTTAGCTCATTGCACCATCCCAGTTTCAGAACCTGGCTGTATGCAAATTAGTCTGTGTCAAGGTTACAAGTAGTCTTACCTGTAGGCCACTTGTAAAGGGATTCCGCAGAGACGTTATGGACCAACTTCCCCAAATTCTAGGTAATTCCTAGTGATTTTGTAGTTTACACTTAGGTATCATATAGAAATCAGGGAGGTAGGCCGGATCGTGGACGCTACCTGCTTCCTTATTGTCGACCTGCGAGGCAATAAAAGAAAGCTATTGTAATCTCTATTCTCTAATCTTCTGCACTATTGTTAACTCCCCATAGATTCTCCTTATAAGTCAGATGCAAGCCTACCTGCGACTGTTAAGGCCTAGGCGTCACGTCCGTGTTGTCGTTGTGAAGGGTGAAGTGAAGATGAGCTGGGCAGGATTGAAACGGATGAGTTGCCAGAGAATTCTGATTGCCACTGGAAAGGAAATAATTTAGATAAGTTACTTCTTTTCTTGTATTGTTTAATCCTTTCCTTTTCACTATCCCTTACTAATATACACCACTTACTCTCTCTGTATTGTGTTGTGTCTTCCTTCACCTTTTCTTCCTAAACAAAACTTATGATATTAACAAGATACAAATGCACACAAAATATTCTACGAAAATTATTGTCCCAAAAGTTAGCTTTGATACTTCTCAAAGCCTTAACAAGCAAGCAAGAAATGTCTATTTCAGGAAGTCTCTGTTCTAGTTCCTTATGCTTCTTCAAATCATTCTTCAGGTAAGTTATTCGAATTGGAACCTGTGTAGCTTGCTTGCGTTGGGCGCCTGCTGATTTAAACAATAAAGAAAGATTTCACTTAGCTTTCTTAGTTGTCCGTGTTCTTTTTCCTTTGTTGCGCGATGCCGAGATGAAGACGTCGAGATGCAGACCTTCGAAGTTGCAAGGGCGTTGGCTGGTGTCTGCAGGCTCCGTGAGTTCTCCAAGGCGATTCTGTGCTGGGCGACGGAGGAAGGCAAAGCGTGGATTTGCGTTGGGTGTGGTCTTTTATAGTTGTGCCACACCCAGGACTCCTTGACGTTACGCGCACATTTTCCTGCGTGTGCTTTTTTAAACGTGCGCTTTCCTATGCGTGCGCTAGCACCGTTCTTCTGCGTGCGCTTCCTCTGTTTGTGCCAGCGTCCCTCACACGCTCTGACAAATGACTAAAAAACATTACTAGCGATTGTGCAAACAGAAGTTAAATTATATCCTCATCTTCAGTCTCCTCATTATCTGAATCAGAATAGAATTAACAGCGTTTGACCCAAAAAGGATATTAAGAAACCATACTGTTTTAACAGAAGTGAATAAATATACATTTGACAGTGAAAACACGGTTTACATTCAGACACATAACATTTCTGGAGTGCTGGCTGCACGGGACAGGGGTGGGTTTTCTGAGTGGACAAAACCACATTCGTAGGAGCCGGATGTGTGTACTTTTAGTGGCGGTGGTGATTCATGACAGTACTCCCCTCTCAAGAGCCCTCCCAAGATGTGTGGAACAGGTTTTGGTTTGCTTGGGTTATGAAGATGATAACTTCTAAGTAATCGAGGAGAATTTTGTAAATTGGAAAGAGGTTCCCAGGTTCGCTCCTCAGGACCATAACCCTTCCAATGTACCAAATAAAATAATTTTCCTCGACTTCTCTTTGAATCTAAGATCTTTTGGACTTCAAACTCAGGGACTCCATCAATGTGAAGGGGTACTGGATTCTCTTTAAATCTAGTCGTAGGGTCACAAGGTTTTAATAATGATACATGGAATACTGAATGAAATTTATACTTGGAGGGTAACTTTAGTTTAATACTGACTGGATTGATTACTTTCTCTACATCAAATGGTCCTATGAATCTTGGACGAAACTTTTTACAAATATTTATTTTTAAGTTCTTTGTAGATAACCACACCTTATCTCCGATAGAATAATTAGGTGGCGGTTTTCTGTGTAAATCCGAAGATTCTTTTTGATTTTCTTTTGCTTGTGCTAAATGATACTGAGCCTGATTTTGTACATGGATTAATTTCGTAATGTGGTCTTCCAAAGATGGAATAGCCGAAGGAATCAGTATAGCTTCTGGGATATTTTTAGGGTGAAACCCATAGGTGCAGAAGAAGGGTGAAAGCGTGGTGGAAGAATTATCCATGTTATTGAATGCAAATTCTAAAACCCATAAAATATCTGACCATTCCTTCTCTTCTTCCACCAAGGCACATCTTAAAAACTGCTCTATGGTTTGATTGGTTCTTTCTGTTAAACCATCAGTTTGGGGATGATAACCAGAAGATGTGCGAATATCCATATCTAAAGTTTTACCTAATTGCTGCCAAAAATGCGAAACGAATTGTGGACCCCTATCAGAAATTATTACCGAAGGAATACCATGTAGTCGAATTATTTCTTTGGAAAAAATGTGTGTTAACTCTTTTGCAGAAGGAATTTTCTTTAATGGGATGAAATGTGCCATACGAGAGAAATGATCGACTACTGTCAGAATTGTGTTAAAACCTTCCTTGGTTTTCGGAAGCTCCACTACAAAATCTAGAGATATCGTGTGCCAAGGTTGAGGGGAAATCGGGAGAGGAAGCAGCTGACCACTAGGTGCTTGATGTTGTGTTTTATTCTGTGCACAAATCACACAAGTCTCAATATAAGATCTAACGTCATTTAACAAGGAAGACCACCAGAATTTTCTTTTAATCAATTGACTGGTCTTAATGATTCCGGGGTGCGCAGACATAAGTGTGTCATGATGTAACTGTATTATCCTTTTCTGTAATTCTGGCGTGGGTACATAAATTTGTTCATTCATATACAACAACCCTTCTCTTAACTGTAACAGAGGATACAAATCATACCAATCTTGTGATGTTTTTTCCTGAACCTTTTTTCTAATGTCTTCCATTACATCGGAAACAATCACTCCAACCTTAAAACAATGGTCTGGTAGGACAGCTTGAGTTTTTTCAGAGGAATTTTCTTTTTCTTCTAACATTCCCAAACGAGACAAAGCATCTGCTTTTAGGTTCTCTTTTCCTGGTCGGTAAGTTATCACAAAGTTGTAATCATTAAAGAATAATGTCCAACGTAATTGCCTAGCAGTGAGTGCCTTAACCGAGCGCAGAAATTGTAGATTTCTGTGATCAGTATAGATCGTTACAGGATGTCTTGCCCCTAACAAGTAATGACGCCATTCTTCGAAGACTGCTTTGATAGCTAACAACTCCTTGTCAGCGATTGCGTAGTTTTGTTCTGTAGGGGTTAGTTTTCGTGAATAATATGCAATTGGATGCATTTGACCTGTTTCTTTGTGTCTTTGAGATAAAATCCCTCCGATGGCAAACTGTGAAGCATCTGCTTCCACTATGAAGGGATTAGAGGGATCCGGGTGCATTAATACAGGAGCTGTGGTAAACTGTCTTTTTAGATTCTGAAAAGCTTCCTCTGCATCGTTATTCCAATCAAATTTTACACCTTTCTTCAGAAGCCTAGTAATTGGGGTTATCAAATGAGAAAAGTTACAGATAAATCGCCTATAAAAATTAGCGAACCCCAAAAAACTCTGTACTTGCTTCACTGAAGAAGGACTGCTCCAATCTAGAACTGCTTGGATCTTTTTAGGATCCATTTCTATACCTTCTGGACTTAACACATACCCCAGGAATTCGACTCTAGTAGTATGGAATGTGCTTTTCTCAAGTTTTACATACAAGGAGTTGTCAAGAAGTTTTCGAAGAATCGCTCTTACTTGTTGTACATGTTCTGTGGTGTTTTTAGAATAAATGAGAATATCATCTATGTACACAATGCAACAGATATCTAAAAATTCCCTAAGTACCTCATTTATAAAAAATTGGAACGCTGCGGGAGCATTGCAGAGTCCGAATGGCATAACCTGATACTCATACAGACCGAATTTGGTACGAAATGCTGTTTTCCATTCGTCGCCACTACGAACTCTAACCAAATGGTAAGCTCCTCGCAAATCCAATTTAGTATAAATGAGGGCGTCTTTTAGTTGGTCTAAGAGAGTTGGAATTAACGGAAGTGGATATCTGTTCTTAATGGTTACATTGTTAAGAGCTCTATAGTCGATGCAAGTTCTCAACTCACCTCCCTTTTTTGGAATAAAAAAGAGAGGAGAAGATACAGGAGATTTCGAATGTCTAATAAATCCATTTGCCAAGTATTCGTCTAAATAGTCCCTTAAATGGTCGTTTTCTCTTTCAGTGAGTGCGTAAATTCGACTACACGGTAGGGTAGCCCCAGGTACTAAATCTATTCGACAATCGAAATCTCGATGTGGTGGTAAGGTATTGGCTTTGGGTTTGTCAAACACATCATGAAGGTCAGAATACTCCTCAGGAATTCCTTCCAATAGTAACACACTTTTAGAGTTCAGGGGGAAACTACTACCTTGAATCAGTACTTTGGAATCTTGTGACAACAAACAGGTTGATGTACAATATGTCGAATCTAACAACACTGTCCTCTCTACCCAATCGATTTTGGGATTGTGCTTAGTGAGCCAAGGTATACCTAGAATCAAGCGAAATTGAGGTGCGTCAATGATGTCAAAGGTTATGTTTTCTTTATGGACATTTAAACAAGTCATGGCAAGTGTTTCAGTATGGAATTGAATTAAACCTGATGATAACTCTTTTCCATCCACTGCTCTGACCACTTCTGGATGTTCCTTGGATTTGGTTTTAAAATCTAATTCTTTTAAAAACATTGTGTCTATAAAATTGCCTGTGGCCCCTGAGTCGATTAAAGCGTCAACCGTCCATCTTTTCCCTGATTCTGTAAGAGATTGCAAAGTGACCTTTATACTAAGATGTTGGGAAGTTATTTCAGGAGTTATGGAGGCCAAACTAGAAATCTTACTCGACAATCTGACCTCTCGATTTGTCGAGCTAGTTAGTTTTCCGACTGTTGTACCACAGCTACCTCAGAATTCTTCCCCTTGGGTTTGTTTGGGCGCACCGGGCATTCCTTAACAAAGTGGCCTGACTTGCCACAATACAAACATTGGTTTAATTTTCTTCTTTTGTCCTTTTCTTCTTTACTTAGAGGACCTTTGATAGTACCTATCTGCATGGGTTCTCCTAAATCAATCTTGGGAATGTTTTCTGTTCTCATACTACTATTTCTTTCTTTAAAAGAAAAGACTTTAACCTCAGTCTTTCCTTTTTCGCCTCTTCGTTCCAACAATCGATGATTCAGTTTTACCACTAAGTCAATGAAATCTTCTATAGTATCGGGCGGATCTAAAATCTGTGTGACCATGTCCTTTAATTCGTCTTTGAGTCCCTTGTAAAAAAGGGAAACCCTTTTTTCCTCTGGCCAGTGAGCTTCAATTACTAGTCTATTAAATTGAGATATATAATGCAGCAAATCCGACGAACCCTGTTTTAAATGTAATAGCTCGTGGTCTGCTGATTGGACAAAGACATGTTTTGCAAACAGTTTTTTCATGGTATTTTTAAAAGTTCTGAGATTATAGAGAATTGGGTCATCACGATCAACTATTGGCACTGACCATAAAGCTGCATCACCCCCTAAATATGAGAGAATAAAGGCTATCTTAGAGGAGTCATCGGGAAAGGCTGCTGGTTTTGCTATAAAATGTAAATGACATTGAGTTAAAAATATAGAAAATTTGTTACTGTCTCCATAAAACCTTTCAGGAGGTGCTAAGGGGACAGGTACTGGAGTTACAACTTGAATCTGAGTTGACGTTGAAGATGAACTAGAATCAGGATGTAAGGTTTGAAACCCAGGCTGAAAAGTTGCTGGTTTCAACACAGACTTCTGAGTAGGGGAGAAATTCCAAGTACTAGGACCGGATGGAACAGGTTGCATATTACTTCGAATGTCAGCAACCTCTCTACGAAGGGCTGCGTTATCGGCTTGAATCGCAGTTAACAGATTTGCCATGTCTTGCAAAGAATTTGCAATGGAAGGATCCATAACGTCTGGGCGGAATAAATGTCGTGGGCTTTGCCTTCTGTCAAGGTTACAAGTAGTCTTACCTGTAGGCCACTTGTAAAGGGATTCCGCAGAGACGTTATGGACCAACTTCCCCAAATTCTAGGTAATTCCTAGTGATTTTGTAGTTTACACTTAGGTATCATATAGAAATCAGGGAGGTAGGCCGGATCGTGGACGCTACCTGCTTCCTTATTGTCGACCTGCGAGGCAATAAAAGAAAGCTATTGTAATCTCTATTCTCTAATCTTCTGCACTATTGTTAACTCCCCATAGATTCTCCTTATAAGTCAGATGCAAGCCTACCTGCGACTGTTAAGGCCTAGGCGTCACGTCCGTGTTGTCGTTGTGAAGGGTGAAGTGAAGATGAGCTGGGCAGGATTGAAACGGATGAGTTGCCAGAGAATTCTGATTGCCACTGGAAAGGAAATAATTTAGATAAGTTACTTCTTTTCTTGTATTGTTTAATCCTTTCCTTTTCACTATCCCTTACTAATATACACCACTTACTCTCTCTGTATTGTGTTGTGTCTTCCTTCACCTTTTCTTCCTAAACAAAACTTATAATATTAACAAGATACAAATGCACACAAAATATTCTACGAAAATTATTGTCCCAAAAGTTAGCTTTGATACTTCTCAAAGCCTTAACAAGCAAGCAAGAAATGTCTATTTCAGGAAGTCTCTGTTCTAGTTCCTTATGCTTCTTCAAATCATTCTTCAGGTAAGTTATTCGAATTGGAACCTGTGTAGCTTGCTTGCGTTGGGCGCCTGCTGATTTAAACAATAAAGAAAGATTTCACTTAGCTTTCTTAGTTGTCCGTGTTCTTTTTCCTTTGTTGCGCGATGCCGAGATGAAGACGTCGAGATGCCGACCTTCGAAGTTGCAAGGGCGTTGGCTGGTGTCTGCAGGCTCCGTGAGTTCTCCAAGGCGATTCTGTGCTGGGCGACGGAGGAAGGCAAAGCGTGGATTTGCGTTGGGTGTGGTCTTTTATAGTTGTGCCACACCCAGGACTCCTTGACGTTACGCGCACATTTTCCTGCGTGTGCTTTTTTAAACGTGCGCTTTCCTATGCGTGCGCTAGCACCGTTCTTCTGCGTGCGCTTCCTCTGCTTGTGCCAGCGTCCCTCACACGCTCTGACAAATGACTAAAAAACATTACTAGCGATTGTGCAAACAGAAGTTAAATTATATCCTCATCTTCAGTCTCCTCATTATCTGAATCAGAATAGAATTAACAGCGTTTGACCCAAAAAGGATATTAAGAAACCATACTGTTTTAACAGAAGTGAATAAATATACATTTGACAGTGAAAACACGGTTTACATTCAGACACATAACATTTCTGGAGTGCTGGCTGCACGGGACAGGGGTGGGTTTTCTGAGTGGACAAAACCACATTCGTAGGAGCCGGATGTGTGTACTTTTAGTGGCAGTGGTGATTCATGACAGTCTGTCCCTGGCCCAGTGCATCATGGGAACAGGGCAGACCAGACTACCAAAGCCAATTCTTACACTGGGAAGGAAACAAGCTTCCGGGGACCGGTTTCTGGCATTACAGCCGTCTTCGGCCCGGCTTGCTTGAATCCTGATGGTGCAATGAGCAAGGGACTCACATCTGAGTATACCCTTCCACGCTTAGGGTGGACAAAAATATTTACAACAAGGGGTGGTGATGGACAGAGTCTCTGAATTAAGCAGAATAGTCTCACCCAGTCAAGAGATCAGGGCTAGATCCAACACCGTTTTTTAGCTCATTGCACCATCCCAGTTTCAGAACCTGGCTGTATGCAAATTAGTCTGTCCCTGGCCCAGTGCATCATGGGAACAGGGCAGACCAGACTACAAAAGCCAATTCTTACACTGGGAAGGAAACAAGCTTCCGGGGACCGGTTTCTGGCATTACAGCCATCTTCGGCCGGGCTTGCTTGAATCCTGATGGTGCAATGAGCAAGGGACTCACATCTGAGTATACCCTTCCACGCTTAGGGTGGACAAAAATATTTACAACAAGGGGTGGTGATGGACAGAGTCTCTGAATTAAGCAGAATACTCTCACCCAGTCAAGAGATCAGGGCTAGATCCAACACCGTTTTTTAGCTCATTGCACCATCCCAGTTTCAGAACCTGGCTGTATGCAAATTAGTCTGTCCCTGGCCCAGTGCATCATGGGAACAGGGCAGACCAGACTACAAAAGCCAATTCTTACACTGGGAAGGAAACAAGCTTCCGGGGACCGGTTTCTGGCATTACAGCCGTCTTCGGCCCGGCTTGCTTGAATCCTGATGGTGCAATGAGCAAGGGACTCACATCTGAGTATACCCTTCCACGCTTAGGGTGGACAAAAATATTTACAACAAGGGGTGGTGATGGACAGAGTCTCTGAATTAAGCAGAATACTCTCACCCAGTCAAGAGATCAGGGCTAGATCCAACACCGTTTTTTAGCTCATTGCACCATCCCAGTTTCAGAACCTGGCTGTATGCAAATTAGTCTGTCCCTGGCCCAGTGCATCATGGGAACAGGGCAGACCAGACTACAAAAGCCAATTCTTACACTGGGAAGGAAAAAAGCTTCCGGGGACCGGTTTCTGGCATTACAGCTGTCTTCGGCCCGGCTTGCTTGAATCCTGATGGTGCAATGAGCAAGGGACTCACATCTGAGTATACCCTTCCACGCTCAGGGTGGACAAAAATATTTACAACAAGGGGTGGTGATGGACAGAGTCTCTGAATTAAGCAGAATACTCTCACCCAGTCAAGAGATCAGGGCTAGATCTAACACCGTTTTTTAGCTCATTGCACCATCCCAGTTTCAGAACCTGGCTGTATGCAAATTAGTCTGTCCCTGGCCCAGTGCATCATGGGAACAGGCCAGACCAGACTACAAAAGCCAATTCTTACACTGGGAAGGAAACAAGCTTCCGGGGACCGGTTTCTGGCATTACAGCCGTCTTCGGCCCGGCTTGCTTGAATCCTGATGGTGCAATGAGCAAGGGACTCACATCTGAGTATACCCTTCCACGCTTAGGGTGGACACAAATATTTACAACAAGGGGTGGTGATGGACAGAGTCTCTGAATTAAGCAGAATACTCTCACCCAGTCAAGACATCAGGGCTAGATCCAACACCGTTTTTTAGCTCATTGCACCATCCCAGTTTCAGAACCTGGCTGTATGCAAATTAGTCTGTCCCTGGCCCAGTGCATCATGGGAACAGGGCAGACCAGACTACAAAAGCCAATTCTTACACTGGGAAGGAAACAAGCTTCCGGGGACCGGTTTCTGGCATTACAGCCGTCTTCGGCCTGGCTTGCTTGAATCCTGATGGTGCAATGAGCAAAGGACTCACATCTGAGTATACCCTTCCACGCTTAGGGTGGACAAAAATATTTACAACAAGGGGTGGTGATGGACAGAGTCTCTGAATTAAGCAGAATACTCTCACCCAGTCAAGAGATCAGGGCTAGATCAAACACCATTTTTTAGCTCATTGCACCATCCCACTTTCAGAACCTGGCTGTATGCAAATTAGTCTGTCCCTGGCCCAGTGCATCATGGGAACAGGGCAGACCAGACTACAAAAGCCAATTCTTACACTGGGAAGGAAACAAGCTTCCGGGGACCGGTTTCTGGCATTACAGCCGTCTTCGGCCCGGCTTGCTTGAATCCTGATGGTGCAATGAGCAAGGGACTCACATCGGAGTATACCCTTCCACGCTTAGGGTGGACAAAAATATTTACAACAAGGGGTGGTGATGGACAGAGTCTCTGAATTAAGCAGAATACTCTCACCCAGTCAAGAGATCAGGGCTAGATCCAACACAGTTTTTTAGCTCATTGCACCATCCCAGTTTCAGAACCTGGCTGTATGCAAATTAGTCTGTCCCTGGCCCAGTGCATCATGGGAACAGGGCAGACCCGACTTCAAAAGCCAATTCTTACACTGGGAAGGAAACAAGCTTCCGGGGACCGGTTTCTGGCATTACAGCCGTCTTCGGCCCGGCTTGCTTGAATCCTGATGGTGCAATGAGCAAGGGACTCACATCTGAGTATACCCTTCCACGCTTAGGGTGGACAAAAATATTTACAACAAGGGGTGGTGATGGACAGAGTCTCTGAATTAAGCAGAATACTCTCACCCAGTCAAGACATCAGGGCTAGATCCAACACCGTTTTTTAGCTCATTGCACCATCCCAGTTTCAGAACCTGGCTGTATGCAAATTAGTCTGTCCCTGGCCCAGTGCATCATGGGAACAGGGCAGACCAGACTACAAAAGCCAATTCTTACACTGGGAAGGAAACAAGCTTCCGGGGACCGGTTTCTGGCATTACAGCCGTCTTCGGCCTGGCTTGCTTGAATCCTGATGGTGCAATGAGCAAAGGACTCACATCTGAGTATACCCTTCCACGCTTAGGGTGGACAAAAATATTTACAACAAGGGGTGGTGATGGACAGAGTCTCTGAATTAAGCAGAATACTCTCACCCAGTCAAGAGATCAGGGCTAGATCAAACACCATTTTTTAGCTCATTGCACCATCCCACTTTCAGAACCTGGCTGTATGCAAATTAGTCTGTCCCTGGCCCAGTGCATCATGGGAACAGGGCAGACCAGACTACAAAAGCCAATTCTTACACTGGGAAGGAAACAAGCTTCCGGGGACCGGTTTCTGGCATTACAGCCGTCTTCGGCCCGGCTTGCTTGAATCCTGATGGTGCAATGAGCAAGGGACTCACATCGGAGTATACCCTTCCACGCTTAGGGTGGACAAAAATATTTACAACAAGGGGTGGTGATGGACAGAGTCTCTGAATTAAGCAGAATACTCTCACCCAGTCAAGAGATCAGGGCTAGATCCAACACAGTTTTTTAGCTCATTGCACCATCCCAGTTTCAGAACCTGGCTGTATGCAAATTAGTCTGTCCCTGGCCCAGTGCATCATGGGAACAGGGCAGACCCGACTTCAAAAGCCAATTCTTACACTGGGAAGGAAACAAGCTTCCGGGGACCGGTTTCTGGCATTACAGCCGTCTTCGGCCCGGCTTGCTTGAATCCTGATGGTGCAATGAGCAAGGGACTCACATCTGAGTATACCCTTCCACGCTTAGGGTGGACAAAAATATTTACAACAAGGGGTGGTGATGGACAGAGTCTCTGAATTAAGCAGAATACTCTCACCCAGTCAAGAGATCAGGGCTAGATCCAACACCGTTTTTTAGCTCATTGCACCATCCCAGTTTCAGAATCTGGCTGTATGCAAATTAGTCTGTCCCTGGCCCAGTGCATCATGGGAACAGGGCAGACCAGACTACAAAAGCCAATTCTTACACTGGGAAGGAAACAAGCTTCCGGGGACCGGTTTCTGGCATTACAGCCGCCTTCGGCCCGGCTTGCTTGAATCCTGATGGTGCAATGAGCAAGGGACTCACATCTGAGTATACCCTTCCACGCTTAGGGTGGACAAAAATATTTACAACAAGGGGTGGTGATGGACAGAGTCTCTGAATTAAGCAGAATACTCTCACCCAGTCAAGAGATCAGGGCTAGATCCAACACCGTTTTTTAGCTCATTGCACCATCCCAGTTTCAGAACCTGGCTGTATGCAAATTAGTCTGTCCCTGGCCCAGTGCATCACGGGAACAGGGCAGACCAGACTACAAAAGCCAATTCTTACACTGGGAAGGAAACAAGCTTCCGGGGACCGGTTTCTGGCATTACAGCCGTCTTCGGCCCGGCTTGCTTGAATCCTGATGGTGCAATGAGCAAGGGACTCACATCTGAGTATACCCTTCCACGCTTAGGGTGGACAAAAATATTTACAACAAGGGGTGGTGATGGACAGAGTCTCTGAATTAAGCAGAATACTCTCACCCAGTCAAGAGATCAGGGCTAGATCCAACACCGTTTTTTAGCTCATTGCACCATCCCAGTTTCAGAACCTGGCTGTATGCAAATTAGTCTGTCCCTGGCCCAGTGCATCACGGGAACAGGGCAGACCAGACTACAAAAGCCAATTCTTACACTGGGAAGGAAACAAGCTTCCGGGGACCGGTTTCTGGCATTACAGCCGTCTTCGGCCCGGCTTGCTTGAATCCTGATGGTGCAATGAGCAAGGGACTCACATCTGAGTATACCCTTCCACGCTTAGGGTGGACAAAAATATTTACAACAAGGGGTGGTGATGGACAGAGCCTCTGAATTAAGCAGAATACTCTCACCCAGTCAAGAGATCAGGGCTAGATCCAACACAGTTTTTTAGCTCATTGCACCATCCCAGTTTCAGAACCTGGCTGTATGCAAATTAGTCTGTCCCTGGCCCAGTGCATCATGGGAACAGGGCAGACCAGACTACAAAAGCCAATTCTTACACTGGGAAGGAAACAAGCTTCCGGGGACCGGTTTCTGGCATTACAGCCGTCTTCGGCCCGGCTTGCTTGAATCCTGATGGTGCAATGAGCAAGGAACTCACATCTGAGTATACCCTTCCACGCTTAGGGTGGACAAAAATATTTACAACAAGGGGTGGTGATGGACAGAGTCTCTGAATTAAGCAGAATACTCTCACCCAGTCAAGAGATCAGGGCTAGATCCAACACCGTTTTTTAGCTCATTGCACCATCCCAGTTTCAGAACCTGGCTGTATGCTTGTATCCTTTCTGGTAAAGAATTGGCTTGGTAGTTTGGTCTGCCCTGTTCCCATGATGCACTGGGCCAGGGACAGACTAATTTGCATATAGCCAGGTTCTGAGCTGGGATGGGGCAGTGAGCTAAATAACGGTGATGGATCAAGCCCTGATCTTTGGACTGGGTAAGAGTGGTCTGCTTAATTCAGACACTCTGTTCATCACCACCCCCTTTTTCTGAATCGTTTTTGGCCACTATAGGTGTGGCAGGGTATACTCAGATATGAGTCCCTTGCTCACTGCTCCATCAGGATTCAAGCAAGCCGGGCCGACGAGGCTGAAATGCCAGAAACCGGTCCCCGGTAGCTTGTATCCTTTCTGGTAAAGAATTGGCTTGGTAGTTTGGTCTGCCCTGTTCCCATGATGCACTGGGCCAGGGACAGACTAATTTGCATATAGCCAGGTTCTGAGCTGGGATGGGGCAGTGAGCTAAATAACGGTGATGGATCAAGCCCTGATCTTTGGACTGGGTAAGAGTGGTCTGCTTAATTCAGACACTCTGTTCATCACCACCCCCTTTTTCTGAATCGTTTTTGGCCACTATAGGTGTGGCAGGGTATACTCAGACATGAGTCCCTTGCTCACTGCTCCATCAGGATTCAAGCAAGCCGGGCCGACGAGGCTGAAATGCCAGAAACCGGTCCCCGGTAGCTTGTATCCTTTCTGGTAAAGAATTGGCTTGGTAGTTTGGTCTTCCCTGTTCCCATGATGCACTGGGCCAGGGACAGACTAATTTGCATATAGCCAGGTTCTGAGCTGGGATGGGGCAGTGAGCTAAATAACGGTGATGGATCAAGCCCTGATCTTTGGACTGGGTAAGAGTGGTCTGCTTAATTCAGACACTCTGTTCATCACCACCCCCTTTTTCTGAATCGTTTTTGGCCACTATAGGTGTGGCAGGGTATACTCAGACATGAGTCCCTTGCTCACTGCTACATCAGGATTCAAGCAAGCCGGGCCGACGAGGCTGAAATGCCAGAAACCGGTCCCCGGTATCTTGTATCCTTTCTGGTAAAGAATTGGCTTGGTAGTTTGGTCTGCCCTGTTCCCATGATGCACTGGGCCAGGGACAGACTAATTTGCATATAGCCAGGTTCTGAGCTGGGATGGGGCAGTGAGCTAAATAACGGTGATGGATCAAGCCCTGATCTTTGGACTGGGTAAGAGTGGTCTGCTTAATTCAGACACTCTGTTCATCACCACCCCCTTTTTCTGAATCGTTTTTGGCCACTATAGGTGTGGCAGGGTATTCTCAGACATGAGTCCCTTGCTCACTGCTCCATCAGGATTCAAGCAAGCCGGGCCGACGAGGCTGAAATGCCAGAAACCGGTCCCCGGTAGCTTGTATCCTTTCTGGTAAAGAATTGGCTTGGTAGTTTGGTCTGCCCTGTTCCCATGATGCACTGGGCCAGGGACAGACTAATTTGCATATAGCCAGGTTCTGAGCTGGGATGGGGCAGTGAGCTAAATAACGGTGATGGATCAAGCCCTGATCTTTGGACTGGGTAAGAGTGGTCTGCTTAATTCAGACACTCTGTTCATCACCACCCCCTTTTTCTGAATCGTTTTTGGCCACTATAGGTGT
Source organism: Lissotriton helveticus (assembly GCF_964261635.1). Classification (NCBI taxonomy): domain Eukaryota; kingdom Metazoa; phylum Chordata; class Amphibia; order Caudata; family Salamandridae; genus Lissotriton; species Lissotriton helveticus. The sequence continues at coordinate 1,515,440,060 of NC_136061.1, read as the reverse complement.
GGCAGGGTATACTCAGACATGAGTCCCTTGCTCACTGCTCCATCAGGATTCAAGCAAGCCGGGCCGACGAGGCTGAAATGCCAGAAACCGGTCCCCGGTAGCTTGTATCCTTTCTGGTAAAGAATTGGCTTGGTAGTTTGGTCTGCCCTGTTCCCATGATGCACTGGGCCAGGGACAGACTAATTTGCATATAGCCAGGTTCTGAGCTGGGATGGGGCAGTGAGCTAAATAACGGTGATGGATCAAGCCCTGATCTTTGGACTGGGTAAGAGTGGTCTGCTTAATTCAGACACTCTGTTCATCACCACCCCCTTTTTCTGAATCGTTTTTGGCCACTATAGGTGTGGCAGGGTATACTCAGACATGAGTCCCTTGCTCACTGCTCCATCAGGATTCAAGCAAGCCGGGCCGACGAGGCTGAAATTCCAGAAACCGGTCCCCGGTAGCTTGTATCCTTTCTGGTAAAGAATTGGCTTGGTAGTTTGGTCTGCCCTGTTCCCATGATGCACTGGGCCAGGGACAGACTAATTTGCATATAGCCAGGTTCTGAGCTGGGATGGGGCAGTGAGCTAAATAACGGTGATGGATCAAGCCCTGATCTTTGGACTGGGTAGGAGTGGTCTGCTTAATTCAGACACTCTGTTCATCACCACCCCTTTTTTTCTGAATTGTTTTTGGCCACTATAGGTGTGGCAGGGTATATTCAGACATGAGTCCCTTGCTCCCTGCTCCATCAGGATTCAAGCAAGCCGGGCCGTCGAGGCTGAAATTCCAGAAACCGGTCCCCGGTAGCTTGTATCCTTTCTGGTAAAGAATTGGCTTGGTAGTTTGGTCTGCCCTGTTCCCATGATGCACTGGGCCAGGGACACACTAATTTGCATATAGCCAGGTTCTGAGCTGGGATGGGGCAGTGAGCTAAATAACGGTGATGGATCAAGCCCTGATCTTTGGACTGGGTAAGAGTGGTCTGCTTAATTCAGACACTCTGTTCATCACCACCCCCTTTTTCTGAATCGTTTTTGGCCACTATAGGTGTGGCAGGGTATACTCAGACATGAGTCCCTTGCTCACTGCTCCATCAGGATTCAAGCAAGCCGGGCCGACGAGGCTGAAATGCCAGAAACCGGTCCCTGGTAGCTTGTATCCTTTCTGGTAAAGAATTGGCTTGGTAGTTTGGTCTGCCCTGTTCCCATGATGCACTGGGCCAGGGACAGACTAATTTGCATATAGCCAGGTTCTGAGCTGGGATGGGGCAGTGAGCTAAATAACGGTGATGGATCAAGCCCTGATCTTTGGACTGGGTAAGAGTGGTCTGCTTAATTCAGACACTCTGTTCATCACCACCCCCTTTTTCTGAATCGTTTTTGGCCACTATAGGTGTGGCAGGGTATACTCAGACATGAGTCCCTTGCTCACTGCTCCATCAGGATTCAAGCAAGCCGGGCCGACGAGGCTGAAATGCCAGAAACCGGTCCCCGGTAGCTTGTATCCTTTCTGGTAAAGAATTGGCTTGGTAGTTTGGTCTGCCCTGTTCCCATGATGCACTGGGCCAGGGACAGACTAATTTGCATATAGCCAGGTTCTGAGCTGGGATGGGGCAGTGAGCTAAATAACGGTGATGGATCAAGCCCTGATCTTTGGACTGGGTAAGAGTGGTCTGCTTAATTCAGACACTCTGTTCATCACCACCCCCTTTTTCTGAATCGTTTTTGGCCACTATAGGTGTGGCAGGGTATACTCAGACATGAGTCCCTTGCTCACTGCTCCATCAGGATTCAAGCAAGCCGGGCCGACGAGGCTGAAATTCCAGAAACCGGTCCCCGGTAGCTTGTATCCTTTCTGGTAAAGAATTGGCTTGGTAGTTTGGTCTGCCCTGTTCCCATGATGCACTGGGCCAGGGACAGACTAATTTGCATATAGCCAGGTTCTGAGCTGGGATGGGGCAGTGAGCTAAATAACGGTGATGGATCAAGCCCTGATCTTTGGACTGGGTAGGAGTGGTCTGCTTAATTCAGACACTCTGTTCATCACCACCCCTTTTTTTCTGAATTGTTTTTGGCCACTATAGGTGTGGCAGGGTATATTCAGACATGAGTCCCTTGCTCCCTGCTCCATCAGGATTCAAGCAAGCCGGGCCGTCGAGGCTGAAATTCCAGAAACCGGTCCCCGGTAGCTTGTATCCTTTCTGGTAAAGAATTGGCTTGGTAGTTTGGTCTGCCCTGTTCCCATGATGCACTGGGCCAGGGACACACTAATTTGCATATAGCCAGGTTCTGAGCTGGGATGGGGCAGTGAGCTAAATAACGGTGATGGATCAAGCCCTGATCTTTGGACTGGGTAAGAGTGGTCTGCTTAATTCAGACACTCTGTTCATCACCACCCCCTTTTTCTGAATCGTTTTTGGCCACTATAGGTGTGGCAGGGTATACTCAGACATGAGTCCCTTGCTCACTGCTCCATCAGGATTCAAGCAAGCCGGGCCGACGAGGCTGAAATGCCAGAAACCGGTCCCCGGTAGCTTGTATCCTTTCTGGTAAAGAATTGGCTTGGTAGTTTGGTCTGCCCTGTTCCCATGATGCACTGGGCCAGGGACAGACTAATTTGCATATAGCCAGGTTCTGAGCTGGGATGGGGCAGTGAGCTAAATAACGGTGATGGATCAAGCCCTGATCTTTGGACTGGGTAAGAGTGGTCTGCTTAATTCAGACACTCTGTTCATCACCACCCCCTTTTTCTGAATCGTTTTTGGCCACTATAGGTGTGGCAGGGTATACTCAGACATGAGTCCCTTGCTCACTGCTCCATCAGGATTCAAGCAAGCCGGGCCGACGAGGCTGAAATGCCAGAAACCGGTCCCCGGTAGCTTGTATCCTTTCTGGTAAAGAATTGGCTTGGTAGTTTGGTCTGCCCTGTTCCCATGATGCACTGGGCCAGGGACAGACTAATTTGCATATAGCCAGGTTCTGAGCTGGGATGGGGCAGTGAGCTAAATAACGGTGATGGATCAAGCCCTGATCTTTGGACAGGGTAAGAGTGGTCTGCTTAATTCAGACACTCTGTTCATCACCACCCCTTTTTCTGAATCGTTTTTGGCCACTATAGGTGTGGCAGGGTATACTCAGACATGAGTCCCTTGCTCACTGCTCCATCAGGATTCAAGCAAGCCGGGCCGACGAGGCTGAAATGCCAGAAACCGGTCCCCGGTAGCTTGTATCCTTTCTGGTAAAGAATTGGCTTGGTAGTTTGGTCTGCCCTGTTCCCATGATGCACTGGGCCAGGGACAGACTAATTTGCATATAGCCAGGTTCTGAGCTGGGATGGGGCAGTGAGCTAAATAACGGTGATGGATCAAGCCCTGATCTTTGGACTGGGTAAGAGTGGTCTGCTTAATTCAGACACTCTGTTCATCACCACCCCCTTTTTCTGAATCACTAAATAAGCCAAGCACATCACAAGGACACAATAAAAGAATGCAATGAAACCTATAATGATTGAGAAAAGAAACACTGGTGTACCAAGCGTCACCCCCCCTCTTCGTGCCGAGAAGAATCCCGAGGCATGAACCTAGAACCACTCTGGCACCTAGAAGGACGTCTCCAGGGGGAGGGCGGAGGCGGAACCCAGGCAGGGCGACGGGCGTTAGCCAAAGAGCCAGGAGTGCCCAGAGCATTCCTCATAAATGCCCAGATATTAGGCCAGCTGCGCGTGGGCGATAGTGTAGGACCCAGATCAGAGCTCATGAGAACAAACAAAAGTATGATCGATAAATACACAGTAGACAACAAAACCTGGCCGCTAATCCGGCCACCCATATCGCGATACCTAACAGGCACAAACACTAGGTGCCAATCTGGGGAGCAAAACTGCCACGCCCTAAAACGGCATGCTACCTGCTACCACCCACAAGGGAGCCAAAACTGCCACAGCTCAACAACGAGGGGCCAACTGCTACAACCCAACACCGGAGGATGTAAATCCCCCCCAAGTGTACTCACCGGGCTCCGTCCAGTCTGTCAGAGTATACCGACGTCCGCTGCAACCAATGGAAACGGTCTGGCAAGACTGTCCTCCACTCCCAGCGGCCGGTGACTCTCTGCTGGCAGGGAAAGGGTGCAGAACGTCGCCCTCAATGGCAGGCCAAGGGCCTTCTGATACAGAAATCACCGAAGAGTTACTGCTGGCCAGGAATCCCGCAGAAACTTGCCGTCACCAGCCAGGGAATGTTGGAGACCCGGGCCAGACCCTACAGGACATAAAATGTATGTGAGAAAAGGCAGCGGACTCCAGGTAGTATTGACAGAGGTAAACACACGCCAGTGGCACAGAAATGAAGGAAAGTCAATAGCGCAGGGAGCGAGAGAAACGGCTAAACAGGAGTTACCTCCTGGGCAGCGTGATGCCAAAAACAAAAATAAATCATCAGAGCCAATAACAGGAGAAGGAAGAAAGTGATCAGAAAAGGGATCATGAAAGACATGGAGTGCGGACAGGCAGTGTAAATATCCCCAGGACTCGGGCACACTGGCCCAGACATAGAAAGCCAAGAACAAGAGCCAGAAGAGGCAGAAACAACACAAGCGTGCTGAGAGTGAAAAGAGCAGGATCACCCCAAAGACAACAGAGAGGCAACAAACAGACCATCCACTGGGTCCGACCCTTCCAGCAACCAGAGAGATCGGGGAGAGAGAAACAAACGGAACGTTATCACCTCAAATCCCCTCCCTCAGAAGGGAGCCGAAGAGTCCAACCACCAGTGTCCGTCAATGGAGCCAGTCAGTTGTGATGGGTCCGCATTCTTCCACCAAATGTCGAAGCTGAAACGATAAAGGTAAATAAGAACACAAACACAATTCGCTCTCAGCACACAAGTTTTGCAAGATTTATTGGGAACCCAACCAGAATGCAAAATATACGTGCACACGGAGGCCTCAGGAAAGCTTACTGAGTGCCCAATTGGTATGACAGTGCAGAGACATTTTATAGGTACAAGCCCTACAGGATGGGCATCATAGCATACGTAACCTAGATCAGACTATGTCCTGCTGGACCAATCAATGAAGGGCAATTGTGGCATGATACCCTTTTAAGGCTCGGAATATGTCTATAACCCGGTGTTGCTGCCCACGTGCCTTCTACAAGAGCAGATTTGGGGTTTTCCCTAAAGGTGAAATCTGTGCCTCAGGTGTACGTGGACTTGGCACGGACGTGACCGGCCAGGTCATGTCGACATTATTTGTGAAATGTGCAAAAGCTAGCTGAAAGCTGGCATGTTTGTTCTCGGAAAGCCTTGCGTTGCTTTGCACGTTGCAGCTGACTGACACACAAAATGGAACGTGCGACCATTTTGTGAATTCCTGCTGGTGTCAATTCTTTAGTAGCTCAAAGAAGACTATAGGCCTGGAAACAAATGTATTTGGTATCATAGAAATATCCGCTTCATCACTTGAGGGGTGGGCATGTTCTCCATGCAAGCTCTAATGCAGCCTGCTTGGAGAACAGGGAAAATGCACATGACTGATTAGGTGGCCCGAGAGGGGTGTCCAAACATTCTGCGCACTTAGGAGGGTTCTACCACGCCTCCCCTGCTCTGCAGCACGTCCCCTAACGCAAAGCTGCTGCAGCAGGAGGACAAAATAAAATGATAATAACATTACATTATTATCATTTTTTTTTTTTTGCTGCTGAAGAGTAGTGGGGTGACGCTCCTCCGCCCTAGCGGAGGAGCTGCCCCTGTTTATTTTGTCCACCTGCTGTGGCAGCTTTGCGTCAGGGGGCAGGGTAGGCTGCAGAGCTGGGGAATAGTTGTAGAACCCTCCTAAGTGTGCAATGACTCTTTGACCGGCCCTCTCTGGCCACCCAAAACAGTCATGTGCCCTTTCCCTGTTCTTCATGCAGGCTGCATTACAGCCTACATGGAGAACATGCCCACCCCTCCATCCCCTGGCTGAGCATAATGTCACAGCACTCAGACAAAGCACAAAGCTGCATTGCAGCATTGTGATTGGTCAAGGGAGCCTGGCTGTGCTTCCTGTTCCTGGAGTCGGACGCAGGAGTGCAGGAGCAGGGACGGGAGACCCAGCGGAAACGTTTGTGGCAAATAATTTTTTACATTGTAACCTGCGCACCCCCCCTGTACACCCGCTCGCCACCCACGAGCCGTGCCGGCCACCACTGGATGGGTGGAACATGTGGAATTTTACTCCGTTGGATTCTGCAGAGTTGTATAAAAACTAAGTGCAATTCCGTGGAGTTCAGTGTCAGCTCCCTTGTCCTGAAAACACTCTAGCAGAGCTCTGTGCTTATGCCTGCAGCGGAGGTTCAGGAAGCCAGATGAAGTTGGTATGACCAGCAGGAGGATGAATTGGTGACACTTTTGACCCAAGGGCATTTCTTGAACAAGTTGAGGTTTTTTCTGCACAGGCTGCACGTGCTAACACGCCCTGCAGTGCACTGCGAAGCACAAGCCAGGACAGTTACCACAACACATGGCAGGAGCTGTAGGGTGTATGTCGTTACTACGCATGCTTTTACAACGCATGCCTTTACCACGCAGGTTTTACAATGCAAGTCGTTACAACGACTTGCGTTGGGGGGTGCTGGATAGTGAATAGTTTAATTTACTATTCCAACTCCAGTCCCCGTGGATAGTAGGGAAGGTTTTGGATAGTAAATCAAACTATTTCCTATCCTACAGCGCTCCCCAGCGCAAGTCGTGGTAACGACTTGCGTTGTAAAAGTTGCGTGGTAAAGGTACTGCGTGGTAAACGTTGCGTTGTAAACGCTGTTCCCCGAGCTGTATTAATAGCAGTGTGGTAACTTCTGTGCTTCAGATAAGATAAGAGCCAAACTCTGCTTACTAGCCTCTGTGGCAGTTTAATTTGACATGAAGCAGCCTGCAACAACTGTTTTCACCTCGGTGCACCATGGGCTGATGGCTCAGCTGACTGCATTGAATCATTCAAGCTGAGAGTTTGTTTCCAGCTCTAAGTGTGTTTGCACTCCTGTCTGTGCTCAAGTAAGGTTGAGCGCACTGATGACTGGGCATGAGCTTCGCACACTGTGTTTGCGGTGTCTGGGAAGACCATTGCTACTGCATGTCCTTAGCAGGGATCGCCCAGAGAGTGAAAGAGATGGTAAACCCACAATACAAATGAAAAAAAATCTGATAAATTAGCACGGATATGCACTGTCACAGGAAACCTGTTGCTGATGTTGGCATTGCAGTGCTTCTTGCTGGGTTCAAATGTCTGTGAACGTATTCAGGTGGATGACTGCACTGCCGGTGTGTGATGATGACAACAGTGCGAAAGTTATGGGAAAAAGCTGTGCTACAAGTGTTACTGATGAGGACCTCATGTGTAATGTAGAGACCCCCCTACTTTGAATTGTGGACAGAAGCTGCACCATGTGCAGGGGCAGCATCAGGTTTGCTGTCCAGCAGGGATTTGCATGCCCTTTGGGTACCGCCATCAGGAGTTCGACCGGAGAAATGAGGGCGGGAGAGACAGGGCAGCCTCCCTGACCCATGAGTCCCAACGATGAAGTGACTATAGTTTAGCCCCAAGGGTAGGAAAGTGCTAGGGCAGCACCCATTGCTAACAGGGTATGTGGGGATATACCTACCAACAGGGCCGCATACAAGGCCCATGGAAACAGTGAAGGTACTGCTAATGCCCTTCAGAGTTTACATTTTTTATTCCATAAATAAAATAAAGGCACTTTCCTGCTTTATGGCTAATGGGGTGCTGCGTATAAACGTAGCAGTAGTATAACAGAAACACCATGAGCTGCTACTTAGGGGGCACGAGGCACTACAGACCATGCACACAAAGCTGCAGTGTGTGCAGTGCTGGTGACCTGCTCGGGGTGTTCAGGAGGAGTAGAAGGGCTCCCCTTCCATTTGCACCCAGATAACTTACATTAGCCCCTAATGGTCCCGACCCTTACCTGGCAGCTACAACGCCCGGGACAGCAGCACCATAGCCATGATTTTCTGCAAGATGCTGGGACTGGGAGGTTCCAACCAACACAGGAGAAACCCCCATTAGAGCAATGACTTAAACATCTAGTGACACTAGAGTCAAGACCTAATTTTTCCTTTACAGCTTTGCATTGCATATTGGTACTGTCTGGGATGAATATGAATAGGGTGTGCACAGGTAAACTCTGCTACGCAGTGGTAGGCACAGTTTTTGCCGAACTCCATCCCCCAAGCGGAGTGCAAAGTGGCCAAACTCTGCTAACTCTGCCGGCGGAGCGGAGTTTACTACCCACCCCTAGTTCTGAGCGTATTTCAAGCTTGTATCTGTCCTGCATTAGGAATGAGTCATAACCTTGGCTGAAAGTTCATCTAATACTGGAGGGTACAGCATAACCCCTGCGCCCACACACATTCTGGCTAGCATTGCTGTGTAATACTCTGGGACATGCCAACATCCGACGTCTCTGAGCCCCAGGACAGGCCACGCAACAGGTTTAAAATGGTGAGACATTCATGCACAGCCCTTTTGCCATATTGTGTTATCCTGAAGGCATGAGTTCCTATTCCAAATGAAAAGCAAGCTCCAGGAATAGATTTTTTTCTGATAATCATTTAATTGACTGTTTACACATAGATGCTCTCCCCCCAAAAAAAACATGATGAGTGGGCAATGCACAGTTTATCCTTTTCTCAGACTAGGTCCGATAGCTTGGTGAGTTTCACATTTGTCTGCAAGCAGTTGCATATGGCCTGCAGGACAATAACAAACCAGGATGTAAACGTCAGGGAATATCCAATCTATGTTTTGGGATGTGTGAAAGATCAAAAATATGACTTTGAATGTGTCAGGTACAGGAGGAGCATATGCCTCCCCACACATTCCGTCCTTTTAATTCATGCCGTTTAGGTTATATTTATACTCCGTTGTAAAAGAATAAACAACCATTTTTTTCTGAGGAAAGAACAAAGGGCCACATGCATTTAACTGTGCCTGTGATTCCTAAATTGCAATCTTTAAGAAATCACAATTTAGGAATCGCAAATGCTTATGCATGTCGCAAAAAAAAATGCAATTCCTACACATTCCTTATTTGTGACTCGCAAATTGCGATTCCCAAATAAGGAATATCTTCCCATAGGAATCAATGGGATTTGCATGCACAATTTGCAAGTACCAAATAGGCCAAAAGGACACCCTGATGCACCCCTGAAATTGCAATTTCAACACAGTTTGCACACATACATGCCCCAATGACATGTATGTGTGCAACATAGAACTTTGAAAAATGCACTTTGTACCATCAACTTTGAATTGATGGTAATTTGAGTTTCTTAATTGCGAAATCACAATTTTTTGGGGTTGTTGAATTGCCTTTAGGGAATCGCAATTTGCGATTCCCTAAATGCAATCGTAATTTAAGTAATCGCAATTTTAGCGATTACTTAAATAGCGATTTTGCATTTGGGATGGTGCATCCCAAATGCAAAAATTGCGGTCGAAAAGGGGCAGATTCTGCAAATCGGACCCTTTGTGACCGCAATTTACAATGATTCATGTGGCCCAAAGAGCTATATTTTGCCACAAAGAAGTGTAAGAGGGTGAAAGAGAGGTATTCAGAAGTACAGACTTATGGGCCTTGAAAATGCACACAGCATGCCTAAAAATAGTGTAAAAGGAAGCATAGGCATAATAAAAGTCGATTGCTAATTCGAGCTGATTATAGCGTTTCCTAGTTCTGAAAGCTTTTGCGTCACCGAACTACACAAGGCAGCAATTGTCAGTGAGTTTTCTTATTGGTTGTCGGATGTCAGTGGACTGTTGAGGCATAAGGCGGTTGTGCAGGAGGTATTAATCTATATAAAGTCCATGAGGGGAGAGGGCAGCACTTATGAAGTTTCAAAGAAGAAGCCCTACACTTTTCCCACTACGGAGAAGAGATGTGCAGTGTTCATGATGGGTTTGTTTGAATCTTAGACAGGTGACACTAGGTCAATGTATGGCGAAAAATTGCAAAACTGCGGTCCCTAGATTAACGAACACACCATAACTGTAAATGGTTTGCGCAAAGGTAGGACAGGGATGAACATGGTGTAATCTTGTTTTTGGCCATATGTCTCACCAGAGGATGTGTACCCGGTCATATTCCCAATGTGCTGTGAATTGCTCTGAATGAATTGTCATACACTGGATTATCACAACTCTTTGCATATGTCTTCGTGGTGGCCCCATGTACAATCCTCAAGAGTGGTCTAACTGTGAAAGAATAAACATGTACACAGAGACACACAAACATGCAATCAAGCAAGGACACTGCAACCCCCTAAAACAACTGAGACATTTTTCTACTAACCATGCATTTGCTCTGGCTCTGCTGCTTATGCTGGCAGGAGGAAGCTCTTTCTTTCTGAACTTCTGTTGCTTAGTACATGTCACGTATTGTACACTCACTATCAGCGTGGTTGACAGCACAGGTTGTTAAATATGACCCGCCACCATGGAACGTCACCTGCATGGTGACTGGTTGTACTACAGGCTCTGCACTGTCAATCTAAATGGAAGTGCTGGGTCTGCCATGGGCTTTGGGGCATGAATGTACAGTACTCAGTAGTAAGGCTGAGAGCAGCAATTTAATTTTGATGTGAGCACCCATGTATGTCTATCCATCTAATCCTATTACCATATAGTCAAAACATCCTATTATTATTTATTGCCTTATCTACATCTATCACTCTATCACTTTCTCTCTTACACCATACCTAAGTAAACATATCTATTAAAATATATCTCGCTTGGCATTCTATATTTCACAGTGTCACCCATCTGTCCCCTTCTGTCCAGCTCCCTTTCTTTACCTCCCCTGTCCCCGTCCTTTTGGTCTCTAGCTATCTCCCTGTCTGAGTCTGCTACTCTGCATCTATGTCCCTTTGTGTGTCTCTGTTCCTCTCTGTTCTTGTATCTTACTTTGTCCCCCTCTTTCTTTCTAACTCTTTCTTCCCTTCCACCTGTCTCATCTCTGAACTCTCTCAATCTGAGTACATTTAAATCCCAGTGTAGTCCAGCTTCTGTAAGAACACTAGAACATATTGCTCACGAACTGTTGCCATATCTGCCGGGTCCGAAGCGCATACTGTGAGGAAGCCGACCCCGTGTTTGGGGGAAAAGCATTTGTGCTCTTTATTGAAAATATCCTGTCTGAAATAAAAGCTTTCCTCTTTGTTCGAAGCTTTCACTATGATGTGAATAAAGTAAATCATAAATAAAAAAAAGTAGATGATCGTTATGAAGCAAGAATGTTGACCCTACACATAGCCCAGAAAGTAATACAGCAAAGCTTAAAGCACAACTGCTAAATTAAAAACATTGAATTTTAAGGTACATAATCCAAGTGCATTTATGCAACTCTGAGTTTATCTATGTACTGTGTTACAGTTTTAGTATCCCATCTGAGGACTAGTCCATGGCTCATTTGATAGCGTTCAATCTGCAAACATAACTGTCAAGTGACCCTATGTCTTATGAGACATCCTCCAGCAGTCCTAACGTTTCACTCTGCTTTCTGAGTCTTGTACTTTTTCTAAAAAAACTTCTAAATTTAGGTTTTGACATTCCTATTTGCATTATGCATAAGGAAATAGAATGTGGGCTATACAAATTACCAAAAAAAAAACCATAACAGCCTGGAGGTGCACATATGACAGGGTACAATCCAGTGGTGGCCACTACTTAACGGGGGCGGGGCAGCTGAGGGGAGGTTTGGGGGGGTAAATGAAGAAAATCTTTTTTTTTTTTTAAATCATTTACCTGCATGCCGGCTGGCCAGCACCTCTCGGTCCTCTTCGTCACTCCAGGAAGGAAGCAGGAAGCAACCAGGCTCCCAGAATCCCCTGACCAACTACAACGCTGTCTTACAGCAGCGTTGTGATTGGTCACTCAGAGATGGACTGGAGGCCTGGGCATGTTTTTCACCCAAGCCTGGGTGGAGATCATGCAAAGTGCGCATGACTGTTTAGCCGGCCCAAGAGGGCCAGCCAAACAGTCATGCGCACTTAAGAGTGTGCCACCACTGTTCCTGTGTCCTGTGACATCCAGCCTCCCCCGCCCCTTACCAGCTGGCCCACAGACGGAAAATAATGTTTTTTAGTATCATCTTATTTCTCCTTTTTCAACTGCTCACAGAGCAGTGGGATGACACTCCTCCTTAGCGGAGGAGCCGCCCCTCATGCAATCTGGAAACTATACATGCCTATTGATGTACTGCTGCCCATGCTCTACCTGTTTTCTTAGGTAGATTTACTTTGTAACAGTGGAATTCCACCACTTTTGAGAGAGAGGGTTGGATGGTTACAGGAGGACTGAGAAGCCATATGCAGGCCGTTTGGATGTCTCTCAAGTTGTACCGCACTGGATGGCCCTTGAGCAGGTTGGGATGTATGTGTCCTCAAATGAATGCCCCTGTCCATTCTCGGGTATGAAACCGAGAAATGAGGAGGTGCCTGCAAGTGTCAGCATTTCTTAACAAGGTGATTGGGATGGAGGCACCACAGCAAAATATTTTCTTCTAAACGTAGCTTTATGAATGTGCTTTTTTTAACCTTTGAGATGTTATACTTTTTGCCAGTATCCTGAGACAGGAGATGAGGGACCCTAAAACATCAAAGCCATTAAAGTAACCTTTGCTGCCAGGCATTCACCCTGTTGCGTTAATGGGCTGTCAGTTCCTTTGTAGCTCTTCTGCCTGTGCTATCCGTAGACTGTGATGGTTACTTGATCTGCTCTTTGCCTGCTGTGCTTTATTAGTTTCGTGAGTGAGCCTTCTGCGGCTGCTGCTAATATTTGTCATGGTTTTTGATATAGAAGCTTGCACAGCTACTCTACTTGTTCTGTTGGGGAAGCTTGGACCGCTGCATAACGTTCTGTATCTCTTTGTGTGAGAGATGTTTCAGAGAAGTTACCTAGGGAAGTGTGCACTGATACAACAGGAAAGTGCTAATTTTATAAATGACACATAACCCGTTTTTGACACCGTTTGAAGAAACCATGTTTCACGATGGTGTATTTTTAACATGTAATAGAAATATGAAAGTGATGACTCGTGTTTTAGAGACCTCCTTAACCATCCTCTCTAAATAATGATGTATGTGAAAGATTTATGAAAATTAACGTAGTCTAGATGACATATTAGGGAGAGTTTCATTTTAAAAGTCCATCTTTGTCCATGTGAAAATGTGCCCTAAGAGAGAAGAGAAGAAATTGGTGCTGCACACCCCTAATTAACAGGATTGACCTGAAACTTTCACAGAATGATCTTCATATATGTACTAATGTAATTTTCCTCAAACAATAATAGTTGTTAGGAATTTGAAATAAATCTATACGGTGGTACTTTGCAAATACAGTAATACGTTAGAAAATGCAGTCATACTTTATTGCTACACATGGTATTTGCATGTGACCCTGTATGCCAGAGGAGGCCAACAGTGAAGACGTTACACATGCTATTTACAGTGAAACTAACCTGCTTTCTAAGTGCAAATGTGCTGAGAACAATGTTTAAAATTAATGTTTCTCAATGAAAATATATATTTTAATGCTTTATGTTATCTATACTACTATTATAAAGGAAGAACTTTGCACCTTTGAGGCAGGTAAACTCGGGAACCACAGCGCCAATCCACACACCCGATACATCGTTGTAATCCTCAGGGTGTGCAGATGGACATAGGCTATATAAATTCAAAATAAATACGTTATTAGAAAATATAAATTTAAAAAAAAGTAGTCCCTTCTGAAGTAGCGCCGGCCGCGATGTGCGTGCTGACATCAGGAGCGGCGTACATGCGAGGAGCGGCGTACAGGAGCGGCGGAGATCAGAGCGGGGAGGAGCAGTGATGAGGAGCGGCTGAGATCAGGGGAGCAGCGGACATGACCGGCGGACAGGCGGAGAGGATCGGCGGGCAGACAGTGAGGAGTGGCGGCGGGGAGGAGCGGTCAGCGGCGGATGAAGTAGGGCGCCAAGTTACCGGTCAGCAACGTGAGGGAGGAGCGGCGGCGGGGAGGTGCGGTGAGCGAGCCACAGGTAAAGGAGGAAAAACAAACTTGTGCAGGAAAAAGTAACGTGGGCAGGTTAACAGGAGGAAAAAGAAATGGGAGGAGCGGTGAGCGAGCCACAGGTACCGGAGGAAAAACAAACGTGTGCAGGAAAAAGTAACGTGGGAAGATTAACAGGAGGAAAAACAAACATGTGCAGGTGACAAAAGCGTACAAAGTGGAGCGGGGAGCAAACGGGCCATTACAGGACAAAAAAGTGAAACGGGGCATTACAGGAGGAAAAAGTGACGTGGGCAGTGATGTGGGCAGGTTAACAGGAGGAAAAACAAACAGAGGAAAAACAAACGTGTGCAGGGGACAAAAGCATACAAAGTGGAGCGGGTAGCAAATGAGGCATTACAGGACGAAAAAGTGACGTGGCAAATAACGTGGGCAGGAACCAAACGGGGCATTAGAGCAGGAAAAAGTGACGTGACCAGTGAGGTGGGCAGGTTACACAACGTCAGGGCGGGCGGGGGCCCTGAGCCATAATTGCTCCCGGACAACGTCGGGACGGGCTGCTAGTTGCTTATATTTGCATAAATTCAATGCAAGCCTGCCTGCTTGCACATATTTTTCCTTGTTACTAGACTTCCTTCTCGTGGAAATGTGTCCTAAAATTGTAAAGTGAATTGAAACTATGTTTTATTTTGAGAGTTCCCACTCACATACAAAGAGTATTTGTTTGTTTTATATCTGCCTGGTTACATTTCTTCAGGAGATTTGGTCTACCAGTCCTAATACTATACTTGTACAGTGTAGTCTTGAGAGTCATATACATCATTTTGATTTTCAGTTTGTAGAGCAGCAATCTAATTCCTGGCCCTCATTGGATGGCTGAATGAAATCCCTTTATCCACCCTCTCTGCAGCAAGCAAGGTTCATTGCAGGACCAGGAGAGTGGTCAATAATCAGATGATAACATGGACCCAAAACGCTGCAACAGCATTGTTGCAGCTTGTGATGTGCTTGTTTTGTTTTGTGCTTGTTTTGAATTAAGCATGCACAGCATCTGCCTGTGTTGTGTCTGGTAAGCATCAGCAAAGCTTTAACAGTTGCTCTGTATGCTATTCCAGTTCAGTTGATTGAATCTTGCATTGCTGAGGTCTGTGCTGTACCTATTGTATTTGTGTGAGAATCTTGCACTGCTGCTGTCTGTGCTTTGCCTTTTCTTTGAATGAGAAACGTGCTCTGTTGCTACTTTTGATATTAAGCCCTCTTGCAAGTTTTGAGTGAGTCAGATGGCCCTTCCTCAACATTGATCTCAGCAATTAGAAAGAAGGTGGTTGTTACAGCACCAAGAGAGTATGAGGGAGCGACCAAAAGAGAGCCATATGAAAAGAGAGAAGGGAGAGAGAGATAGTGCTTTTCAGTGCAAAGCGGATAAGGTCTTGAAAAAAGATGAAGAGGTTGTCGAGAGAGAGGATGGAAAGAGAGACAACAATGTGGTGCAGGATAGGGTGTAAAACAAGGCAAGGATGAGAATTGAGGAATGACACTGGAAACTGAATGTGGCCAAAAGAAAAACTAGGAAAGATAAATTAAGAATTGAATTTTAAAATGTCAACTATCGGAACTCCTTTTGCAGGGCCAAATGCCAAGCTGGGGCTACTGGGCCCAACCTGGTGGTTGAGGCCTTTTACTCCTGATGCCCATGGAGCCCGACCTACTATGGATTCTGCTCAACTGGGCCAAATGCACCTTCTGAACTTGAATCTCTGTGGTTGAGCACACAAGACTCTGTCAGGGTGATGGGGATTGGGGGGCGGGGGGTTAGATACATATCAAATAACCTGATTCATAACTCAAAGTGCAAACAGTACGAAAAATAAATCAATGTCAGGCCAAATGCTTGCTTTTATAGGAAAAAGCAGTATTTTAATTCTAACTCTATATATACAAATAAATGCAACATTCAAATGCAACAACACAATCCCCCTTGAGGTCGTGGCTTTGGGAGTTGTAAGGAGGCTCTCTGTCCTATCCGCCTTCGTGTAATATGTTTGTGGTTATTGCCAATTTACTGGTGGCCGCATCCAGGAAATGCACACTATTTGGCCATACTTAAGTGTTCCCTTTGACTCTTAAGGATTTTAGTCAATAGGGTCTCTGGTGCCACAGCACCTTCAGCGGCAAATCCCCTGTTGCCCCAAAGGCACTTGTTCAAGTCTTACCTGCTCCTGGAGCATGGAAGTATTCAGTGTTACAGTGGGTGCCTTCAGCACTGGCCCTCGCGGGAGCATATGCTACTTGGAAAAGTCGGGCTGCTTGTCTTACACATGGCAGAATCAGGCAGGAACAGGGTCAATCTCTTGAAAGGAGCAGCCACTCTCCCCAGTGATCAGATGCGCTAATTCAAGTTCACCCAGTAGTGGGAACTCAGTTCTTTGGCTCCCGAATGGTGTCCATGAGGTTGCGTCATCCTCATCGGCATACTCCTTGTCCACGCAGGTCATTTAGGGCAGATCTTTTGGTGTGGCTAGACCCGCCGGTCACTGCTTCACTCCAGCCCCCAGTGACATTTCGAAGTCTTTGATGAGTTGGTCCTGGCTGCCCCTCCTGGTACATGAGGTTGCAGCGCTACCTTTCAGACACAATGTAGACTCCTTAGTTGCAATTGCCCACATCACAGCAGCCCATTCTGGAATACGGGGTCACCGATCAGGGGTTCATGACTCCTGGCACGCTAGGAACACAACTTCTTCAGCAGTGGCCCCTTGTGGTATACAGGGTCACCACAACGATCCTTGTGGGCTCAGCACACTCCAACTGTACTCAATACGCGGCTCAGTCAATGCCAGCCCCTTGCTGGCATACGCGGGTCTCTAAAAACAGTCTTGCACAGGCTATGGCCCGATCAGTGCACAGCCAAATCCTCACACCTCACATACCTCGCAAAGGGAGTCTTTGCGGTAGGGCTCCCCACTGGACCTCGCTCCCTCCAATGCTCTTCTCTTCCTCACAGGGCACACTGGTCTTGACAAGCAGGCAGGTACTGGTTCCCCAGACTCCAGGGTGGGTGGTCTTGATTTCCCTGGATAATGTACACTCACCTAGCAGGGAGACTAGCATGCCTTGGTCACCAGTCCTGGTCACAGGCAGAAGTCTTGCAGAGCTTCCCCTTCTCATGCAACCTTTCTGGCTGCTTAGTAGATGACAAATCTTTGGTGTCTCAACCTCCCTGACTTATAGTCCTTTTCCAGACACCAAATGTGATTTAGGGTGATTTACAGACTGAGTCTTTGAAGTTTTATGTTTGGGTTCTGCTTCTTTAGTAGTGGGAATTTCTCCTTTTCATCTTCCTTGATGAAAGATGACTGTCACAGCATGACTCCAAAGCTGATTGTCCACAACACAATTCATGGGAGTGACCAGATTTCACACCTGGATGTCAGCTACAGTGGTGTGTGCATCAATATGTTAATCCCAGCCCCCCCGGCCCTACTCTTTATGATTCTATTATCAACCTCATCTCTCCTCCTGGCATCCTGAGATGTGTCCAGGCCCCTTCCTTGTGCAGTATCACTGAATCAAATAGCAGTCTTTTGAAATGTAAAGGGAGCCTCTTCCTTTTTTCTACACTGTGTCTGCAGCCAGCTCACACAAATGCAGCAATGCAAAAATCTGTCTAGGGGGGGATTCCTCCTCCTTAAGTCTTCAGCAGGCATGCCTGGGATTCCCAAAATGGACCACAGGGTCCTCCATACATTGTACCATTGCAGGCAGACTCACTCAGTGTTCGTTCACAGCACACTTTGAGTCCAGGGCTGTTACCTCTATGTATTATACACTTACATGTACACATGCCTTCAGTACACACACTTATCCACATGCACTGTTCAGCACTGACGTTTTTCTATCTTTAACCAGGGTGTGTTGCATATCTGCGGAGACAACACACCGAAGCTGACCGTTCCGGGGCTCTCCTGGCACGTTTGGTGCGGGATAGACCGGACCCTCCAACAATTACACAAATACATGACCCGGTGCGCGCCCTGGTACAGACACAATTCACCATTAACCGGGCATTCCACGACCACCTGAAGGCACTTTATGCTCCTACAGGCCTAGAAGACTCTATGCAGATAGCTGAGTTTATGTGTGATCTCCCCTTCCCGTCCTTAGTAGCAGACACACAAAGGCGATTGAGGGGCCTATCACACAACATGAGACACGCGCCGCGATTAAACACTTAAATAGATATAAGATGCCGGGTATGGATGGGCTACCGGTGGAGTTTTACTTGGCATACGCTGAGACTCTGGTGCCGGTCCTGGAAAAGATATACAGAACGGCGTTTGAGGAAGGACACCTGCCGAGGTCAACCATGCAAGCCCTGGTGATTTCCATACCTAAGCCGGACAGGGACGCTTTAGAACTGGCAAACTATAGGCCTCTATCCATGTTGTCTACGAAATATAAAATATTGAGTAAAGCTATTGCCCTGCGGATCCAACCTCACCTGCCCGCTCTTATACACCGGGACCAGTGTGGATTCCTCCCTGGGCGTAATACTTCCCTGAATACGAGACGCCTGCACGCATTGATGGCTGCCTCACCGACGGAACTGAACCGAGTGGGGTGCATCACACTGGACCTGAAGCAGGCCTTTGATATTCTGTCCTGGCCCTTCATGTTCGAAGCTTTGAAACGCCTTGGCTTCCCTGCTTCTTTATTGCAATGGATTTGGTTGCTATACACCGATCCCACCGTCCGGGCACGAACGGGTTGACATGTTTCGGCGGAATACCCAGTGCATAGGGGTACCCGGCAGGGATGCCCCCTGTCCCCAATGCTGTTTGTCCTGGCACTCAAACCCCTAGCCATTGCCCTCCACGTGCACGCCAATCAGTTGGGTATCCCAGTGGCGGGGACAACCCACCTGCTTTCCGTATATGCGGATGACATGTTGTTTTACCTCCGGGATCTGGAAGCGGATCATACGCAATTGTACAACACATTCCACAGGTTCGGTATAGTGTCTGGATTGGCCATAAACCCAGATAAATCGGTCGGCTTTTATTTCCGGGACGCACCTCACCCTCCTTACATACCATTTCGGGCCTATCAGATCTCGGTGGCGCAATCCACCTTTAAATACCTGGGGATTCGAATATATATAGGACAACGGAGGACCAGATTGACGGTAATATCTCCAGGGCCATTACCGGTCTCCGCAGCAGCATTGGGTTCAGGACCTCATTACCTTTGTCCGTCATGGGTCGAGTTGCGATAGCCAAGATGGTCATGCTCCCTCGCCTGCTGTATTTTTTTGTTAACCTGCCGGTATGTCTCCCACAACAGGTATTTAATGCAATAAACACCCTGCTGATCACTCTCATATGGGGGATGGGTAGGCGGTGGATAAGTCTCCGTAAACTCCAGCTTATTACCAGACTGATAGGCCTGGGAGTCACGGACTTCCGAGGTTATTATTACGCCAGTCAGCTCCTGTGGTTGTCATTCTGGCTGGCAGGTAGGAATCTCCAAGAGATTGGACTCACGACGGACCGATTAGATCGGGGAGAATTACATAGTCTACTGCTGCTTAAAAGTAAGGTCCCACAGATATGTCACCCATTACTTCACACGGCCCTCACTTGCTGGAAGAAGGCACTAGTGTACACTGCGTCAGTAACACCCTATGCAGGGAATATCCCCCTACTGGGCATCCCAACACCACATGGGAGACTCACGAGGCAGACATTGCACCATTGGATAGAGAGTGGGGTTGAGGAGGTAGGGAGCTTCTTCGGAGATGACACACTTCTGGATCACGACACCTTTGTACAAGTTACGGGGACCTCTGAGGGACAGTACTTGTTGCATGCCACGGTATCCCATTATCTTCGGACGACCTGGGCGCCGCAATGGACTCAACCACCTAGACACGAGCTCATGCATCTGATGTACTATATGGGGACGGGAGGTCAGTTGGTGCGTTGGTTGTATACCAGGATCAGAGCACACGCAGCGATGTCCCTTACCACATAACGGGACACTTGGGCACAAGATGCCGGGGAAGACCTACCTGATAATATGTGGCGAATTGTACTTGAACACCCTAGAAGAGTCTCCCGGAATGTAAAATTTAAATTTATCCAGTCCATGGTTCTTCATAGGGCGTATCTAACCCCGGAGAGGATCGACCGGATGTTTCCAGACTCTCCCCATTGCTGCCCTAGGTGTAGAGCAGACGAGGCGAGCTTCCTCCATATGCTTTGGACATGCCCCCCACTGAGGAGTTATTGGGGGGAGGTATGTTGGACACTGAGGGAGGTTACACACATGCGGATACAGGAGACTGCCTTGTATTGCCTAGTGGGAGCCCAACACCGCCCTAAAACACTGAAAGCCAAACTGAGATTTATAGATCAAGCGCTTCTCTTGGCTATCAGAGTGATCACCATGAGATGGAAATCCCCCATGGTGCCCAGTGCGGAGACATGGAGGAGAGATGTTGTAAAGTGGGGCCAGGTAGAGAGCGTCACCCTTAAGAGAGAGGAGGACACTGGGAGGCGGAAAAATCCCATAGCTATGGATTGGGAGGTCATGCTACTGGACTTAGATAGACGGGACCCGGCACCATCCCAAGAAGATAGGCCGCAGGACACACACTGAGTAGAGAGGCCTGTGGACAACCATACCAATGCCAGATTTGGAGTGAAGGTTATAGTATGAGCACTGTAATAAAGTAGTCGGTATTGTTGACCGGAGAACCATACCAATCAGAGATTCTTGCGCCCAGAAGGCAGGGGGGATGGGGGTGGGATAGTTGGGGGGGAGTGGGAGGGGAGGGGTCTTCTTCTTTAGACACATGTATGGAGGTAGATGTTCTCTGTCAACCTTCCCGAGGATAGATGTGCAACGTCACACGCCGAGGCGCGATATTGAAGGTATAGAAGGTACATGGAGTTGTAACTATTGAAGGGGACTACTGCTGTATTATCTACTGTTGGGGTGAAAATAGAAAACCATGAATGTTGACTGTGTGATGCTTTTAGGTATGTTTTGCCTTGTACGAACATTCATGAATAAAGAATTTTATTAAAAAAAAACAGGTTGTGTTGTTTACAAACACACACTCACTATGTGCACTCTGCACAACACTTCACTCTTCATGTATCATACTTTACTCAAACACACATACACTCAGCACATGCTTTCCCTATTTATGCACTGCATAGCACTACATCTCTCGTGCAATGTATCCCTTTCAGGAATACATACGCCCAGAAAATTGACTAACCACACAAGCACCACACAGTAGTGCTCCATCCTTTGTACTGACAACTTCCCTGGCACACATAAACCAATACATA
Source organism: Lissotriton helveticus (assembly GCF_964261635.1). Taxonomy (NCBI): domain Eukaryota; kingdom Metazoa; phylum Chordata; class Amphibia; order Caudata; family Salamandridae; genus Lissotriton; species Lissotriton helveticus. The sequence goes on along the minus strand of NC_136061.1, from coordinate 1,515,418,669 downwards.
GTCACTACTCCTGCACTGCGCAGCACTCCACATCTTACCCAATGTAGTCCAAGGGTTAGTTAATCACACAGCAATGGCACTTTTAACAAGCATTTGCAATGCAATAGGTCTCGCATCAGGAACGTTTGAGCTATTGGTATTGTAAAGGACACATTTTTTACTTATGTGTTGGTTTTGAAAATAGCGAAATTAATAGCTTTGTCATTTACAATGCCAATAGTTTTAACTTTCACAAATGTGACATTGTAATGCAATGTGTGTTGTATTTAAGTGACTTAGATGTATTGATATTACAAATAACAATGGCTTTTAATTTTTTAAAATAATTAATACTTAAATAAAAGGTATTGTAATTTATAATGGCAATAGCTTAATAGCTTAAACTTTTGTAAATAACTTTTGTGAAGATTATGTTCAGTGTATTTTATTGTGACAAAATCCAAGAACAGAAGTGAAATATCAACATCTTTTGTGACATTTGTAATAAAGCTTGAAACATTGAGAGAACATATTTGAATCAGTTGTTGTTGAATGGTTGCACAGATTGATGCGGTGGTGGCTCTGAATGATGTTGTGGCGGCGACGAGTGATGCTGTGGCGTTCAGTGATGCTGTGGTAGCGTATAGTGATGTTGTGGTGCCCCTGAGGGATGCTGTGGTGGTGTAGAGTGATGCTGTGGTGGTGCAAAGTGATGCTGTGGTGGTGCCGAGTGATGCTGTGGTGGTGCCGAGTGATGCTGTGGTGGTGACGAGTGATGCTGTGGTGGTGCCGAGTGATGCTGTGGTGGTGCCGAGTGATGCTGTGGTGGTGCCGAGTGATGCTGTGGTGGTGCCGAGTGATGCTGTGGTGGTGCCGAGTGATGCTGTGGTGGTGCCGAGTGATGCTGTGGTGGTGCCGAGTGATGCTGTGGTGATGCGATAGATAGTGGGAGGGTGATAGATAAATAGAGGGAGGGCGAAAGATAGATAGAGGGAGGGCGAAATATAGATAGAGGGAGGGCGAGAGATAGATAGAGGGAGGGCGAGAGATAGATAGAGGGAGGGCGAGAGATAGAGGGAGGGCAAGAGATAGAGGGAGGGCAAGAGATAGAGGGAGGGCAAGAGATAGAGGGAGGGCAAGAGATAGAGGGAGGGCGAGAGAGAGATAGAGGGAGGGCGAGGAATAGAGGGTGGGCAAGGAATAGAGGGTGGGCGAGGAATAGAGGGTGGGCGAGGAATAGAGGGTGGGCGGGGGTTGGAGGGTGGGCGGGGGTTGGAGGGTGGGCGAGGGATGGAGTGTGGGGCAGGGGAGGGATGGAGTGTGGGGAGGGATGGAGTGTGGGGCAGGGCAGGGATGGAGTGTGGGGCGGGGCTGGGATGGAGTGTGGGGCGGGGCAGGGATGGAGTGTGGGGCGGGGCAGGGATGGAGTGTGGGGAGGGATGGAGTGTGGGGAGGGATGGAGTGTGGGGAGGGATGCAGTGTGGGGAGGGGGAGGGATGGAGTGTGGGGCGGGGAGGGATGGAGTGTGGGGCAGGGAGGGATGGAGTGGGGGTGGATGATGGATGGAGTGGGGGGATAGACTGGGGGGGATGGATGGATGGATGGAGTGGGGGGGCATGGAGTGGGGGGATGGACTGGGGGTGGATGGATGGGGGATGGAGTGGGGGAGGAGTGGGGGGATGGAGTGGGGGGATGGAGTGGGGGGATGGAGTGGGGGGATGGAGTGGGGGGATGGATGGATGGGGGGGATGAGTGGGGGGATGGATGGAGTGGGGGGTTGGATGGATGGGGGATGGATGGAGTGGGGGGAACGGATGGAGTGGGGGAACGGATGGAGTGGGGGAATGGATGGATGGGGATGGATGGGGGTATGGATGGATGGGGGTATGGATGGTTGGATGGGGGATGGATGGGGGGGGATGGATGGATGGGGGATGGATGGGTGGGGGGATGGATGGATGGGGGGATGGATGGGGGGATGGATGGATGGGGGGATGGATGGATGGGGGATGGATGGATGGGGAGATGGATGGATGGGGAGATGGATGGATGGGGAGATGGATGGATGGGGAGATGGATGGATGGGGAGATGGATGGATGGGGAGATGGATGGATGGGGAGATGGATGGATGGGGAGATGGATGGATGGGGAGATGGATGGATGGGGAGATGGATGGATGGGGAGATGGATGGATGGGAAGAGGGGGTGGGGGTGGGGGGTGAGGTTGTGCTAGATCGGACGGCCTGGGAAAATGCAATCATATATAAGGTACATTGCCCATGCCACGCTAGCAGACGTGTGTTCGCGCACACAACCAGAGCTTCCAGCCAGGATTTAACAGCAGCGCAGGAACTTCTGTGAAGTGCTCCGGTAAATAATAAGTGAGCATTGACGTTCACGTGCTCCCACAGCGGAGGCAGTGTTCTTTCCTTGCAGGAAATTCACTCTGACAGCAGTGCGCTTTAAAGACCCAGAAGCTGTACTAGGGAAGAGGCCACTCCAAAACTGCTGGTAACATTTTGGTTTATGTAAGAGATTTTGAGCAGTTTCTTGAAAACCGTGTTTTTATACCAGAAGCATGTTAGATGGTGGGTCAGGCTCGACCTATTAATAAGAAGCGTGGGCGAGAAGGGAGGAGGAATGCCAAGGAGCCAAGGACCCAGAAGGGGGAGGAGGGAAATGCGAGCAGACTTCAAAGGGATGGGCTGAAAGGGAGGGGAGAATGCACGGAGCGCATTCCAATGAAGTCTGGTGCGAGGCGTGGGGGGCGGGGAGCAGGCATATGGGGTGTGAGTGAGGCAAAGCGCGCGCCTGGGGAAGCTTCACGCTCCAGTACACAACATGCATTGTGAGAAATCCGCTTGTTCAACAGAGTTTGGTCACATGTAATACGTTCAGAGCAATAAATTGCTTGACCTAAAAAAACACAATATTACTCAAATAGATAACAGATCCGAAGTCCTCAAGTGTCATTAGGTTCAACAAGGAGTGTTGAAATGTTTCAAAGTTGTAATAATGCATTTATTTGGCAGTGCTTTATCTGTTGTACCAACATACCATCAATCCTAGTCACCAAAGAAAATGGTATTCCCCAACCTGCTTAAACCCCAATAATAGCCAGGAGCCCAGCAGCTGCACCCTCTGCATAGTTCCACTGCTGGTGAACGGCTATTATCAAATATCTTTCACTGCCATTATAAATGAGCCATCGGACAATAATTTCTCAAATTGCTGGAGTCAAATTAGTTTCTCCCCCCCCACCCCCCATATTTTTGCTTTTAACTGAGGTCAGAACATATCACTTTTCAGACTACAACTCCACCTTATAGATGAGAGAAGTTACCCAACTTCATAATGACTTGGAATTAAATCAACAATTCCTTAACTACTAGTGTCAGAGTATAAATACCCAGACTAGAGGGTAGTAGGCCCTTGAGTAGGGTAAAGATGCACAGGACAAGTGTTAAACCTTGAGCATAGTTCACATTCACGGAAGGGGTCTAAAACTCAGCCAATTTACAAAAAAGGTCACAAAGACAACCCGCTGAACTTTCAAATGACAGACTCACTCGACGCAGAAGGCAAACTATTTGCCAAGCATATATTGAAAACCCTAATTAGTTGGGTGACTGATAACAACCTTTTATCAGTCAAACTGGTTTCCATCCTGGATGTTCAACCATTGGTAACACTGTTGCCCTAATAGGGATTGATCAAGACCGGTTATATTTTATAATGGAAAAAAAAAAACAATATTACTCCAAAAAAACACGCAGCACATGTAACAACAACGAAGCACTAAAGCCAAAATCTACAGAGGAAATATTTACTTCCAACATTTAAATAGGTAAGTAATAAACTGCTGCTTTACCACACAAACCAGATCTTTTATTGGAGAATTAACAACGTTTTATGGAAGCTGAAAAGCCAGCAGCTAAACCTCTGCGACGACTTCTTCTAAGAAGTCTTAGGCTAGCTGCAACTTAAATACAAAAACTCCTAAGCTGCAAAAAGGAAAAGATAATGCGTTATCTACTACAACTTTAATCATTCGATTTTGTGAGAAGATGATTGAAATCAAAATGATTTACTCTCAGATGAAAGTATAAATGGGGTATGGATTTTAATTGTCCTTACTTGTATTTACATTATACAATAAATGTAACTTACAACCTCCCTAACCACAATACACTAAGTCTATCTGTAAAAATGTTACAGGCATGTAATATAGTCAGACAGTGGCACCAATAACAATATATTTAAATGCGACGAGAAGAGAAGCGTTTCTTTGCACATAGAAGTGTAAGATTTGAGACAGACCCAGGTTTTGAACAAAACCACTGCTTTTACTGAAGGTGATGTCACTTAGCGTCCTGGCATATTAACAACAGGCAGCTCTCTCCCTATTTGCAGTGTCCACAGAAGCGACTGCCTTCTGACCCAGCAGGGCACCCAATGCCTTTCTACTGACCCACCAATACTACCCTGCTGTTTGCTTTAGTGGAATTACACTCCTGTAGTGGTGGTTTACTTAGGAGCACACACAGTGAAGAAGAGGTCTACCACATTGACTCTAGAGCAGGGGTCACTAACCTTTTCTCTATTAAGAGCTACTTATCTTCAATGAAAAGGATCCCGCGCTAGTGTTGTAAAAGTGACCACAACAGACAAGATTACGCAAGTGGCCGCGATATACAAGATGTTCAGTAGTGATCACAACACAGCTTCAGACAGGGTTTCCAGCACTCATGTAAAAAAGTTTTTTTCTCAAAGTGGAGTGCCTGTAGTGTGGGCAATACACAACAGCCAAAGCTGCAATACACCTAGCCCCAAGGAAATAATTGGAGTAATAAGTCTCCCAGGTGCTGCAGGATTTACTACTCAAATACCAACTTTAAATATATTTTGGAAATACAACCATTTTGTATCAAACATCGGCTTACGAGTTTTGTAAAACACACACATCTTTGTCTCTAATATATGCTTTTCAATTGTGATAAGCATACATTAATTCAACCAAACAATAGTTTCTATTTAGTAGACTGAGCCTACTTAAAGGTAACTGGAAAGCTACCAATAGCTCCCGAACTACTAGCTGGAGAAGCCTAATCTAGGGACAGAGAAACTACAGCTGAGGTAGAAAGGGAGGGATGGCACTTGCACTCGAAAGGATTTACACAGCATAATGTAACAAAATGGTCTAGTCCAGATTTTTAGAGTTTATCCCTGCGCCCTATTCAATTCACTATAGATTCAAAGCACATAAACGGCACAAAAGAGGCATACATATTAAACTCCAAAGCAATGTTGTTTATGTTGGGGTAACCTCAGAGATGTTCTGACACTTTGCATTACAGTTATTATGCGAAACGCAAAAGATTACACCACGCAGCATAACAGATTTTGTTCAAGTAAAAATCCTAATATCACCAATCTCACTGGTATGTCTCATTGACAGGGAAAAGCAGCCGTAGCAACATATGGGGTACAGCCTATTAAAGAAAAGAAGGTGTCAACAGAAGACAAGTTCTACTCTGAGATTTTGTCAATACTCCTACATCCGATCACACCAAGGGCGTAATTCAAGTGGTAATACCCACTCCATACAGCCACGCACGGTAGCTCCACCCTCTAAACCTAAAACTACTGCAAACCCGTCAGTCGAAGAGGCGCGTGGAGCTGCTTCCAAAAATAAAACTCTATCCCACTCGGTGAGCGTAGCATTAAACGTTAAATATACAAGGCCCTTCCTTTGGAGTTCTGTCCTGCAACCCTGTGAAATTTCACAGAAAGCAACGAAAATCCCCCTGGCCCAGCAGGCCTGTGGTATGAATAGCAGACAACTTCCTGCATGACTAGCGAGAAGTCGCAGAACTAAATGTCCCTTTCCATCGCTTCCCCTGGGGAACCCCTCTCCTTGCAAAGCACTCTGACGAGGCTACCGTCAATGTAAAGGAAACCTAAAAACAAAAGGACGAGCACTTCAAAATAGTTAATTGATCCAAAAAGAAAAATGTCTACATTGCCCAAAGAAAGAACCTTTTTTCGTCAAAAAATGAAACCGGAGAATTGTGCCATTCAAGGCCTTGCAGCATTTTATTTTCTTCATCTAGTCTTATTTGTCCACCCAGTTACCAAAGCAGCGCTCACAAACACGGAATGCAAAGCCATAAATATGAACTGCACAAACCAAAGCCAGGCCTCGAGAGAAATGAAAGGGCTTTCCTCCAGCAAACACGCAGCATACCGTACATGCTTTCCATTTTATTACAGTATAAACAAGCTAGCAACAAAGCAAACAAATCCCGCCGCCCCCCGTCCCTCACTTACCTACCTCCGGCCGCTGGAACACGCTGTGACGCACACCGCAACCGCAAGTCGGCCTGGAGCGCGCCTCGGCAGAGAAGCGGGAGGACAGGAGCGTGACGCGCGTGAACGTGCACGTTGACGTTCCCGCGCGTTCACGGACCTGAGTCGGCTCGTTCCCAGCTCTGTGTCGGGCTCGTTCACAGCTGCTACTCCCTTGACAGGGAGGAAGGTGACTATAGAACTCGCTGGCGGGAGCGCTTCGCGCTCCAACGCCAGGCGAGCCCTAAAAAGGAGAGTGAGCCTGTGGACCTCAATCCAATGACACAAGGTTGGTGAGAGGATTTAGCCTTACGGCTAGAGTGGTTGATCTCAAAGCTGAGGAACCTGGTTCAAGTCTTGACAACGACACTCGACATCCTGTGATTCCTGTAAATCACTAAGGCCAAGATGTATCAAGCTATTTTTTTGTCGCAAAAGCTGTGAATCGCTAAAATTCACCGTTTGCGACAAGAAAATAGAAATTTGCGATGTATGTAAGTATTCGCATCGCAAAATAAGTAATCGCAAATATTGCGATTACTTATTTGCGATTTTTAGAATTCTGCGAATGTTTTTTGCGGTTTCTACAATTGCACGCATTCTTTTTGCTATAATCGCAATTAAGAAATCGCATCATTAGAAATCGCATAAAGATGTATGAAAATATCGCTATTTGCGAAAACAGGAAATTCACAAATTAAGAAATCACAATTAACACTAACATCACTCAGGTGTTAAACAATTTGACTGTATAAAAAAGACTACCCAATGCATTTTTTCAAAGCACAATGGCTGGACTTTACCTGATAGCTAGGATGCTGCGCATTCAAGCTCTTGCACAGAGGAGGCAGGAGAGAATCTTCAGACTGCGGATAACGCTTTTCCAGCAAACAGAAGAGGACATTTTTGAAAAATACATAATGCATCCACACACCATTTTGGACCTAATTGATGAATTGAAGACATTTTTGGATCATGAAACAAACAGAACACATCCAATTCCTACACATGTGCAGGTTTTGTGTTCCTTTCACCTTCTGGCTTCTGGTTCATTTCAAAGGGTCATTGCAGAGGTTGGAGGTGTGTCTCAGAGTGCTCTATCACGTTTTTTTTTAGAGTTTTCCTAGAAGCAATGATGAGGAGGCTTAAGCATCATATCTACCTCTCCAGCAATCAACAAGACATTCAAGAATCAAAATTGGAATTTTATCAAATTGCACGTTTTCCACATGTGATTGGATGCATAGATGGCACCCATATTGCCATCACTACACATGCTGCCACAGAATTTGTTTATAGAAATAGGAAATGTTACCATTCCTTGAACATTCAAATGGTGTGTAATGCAAAGTACATAATCACTGATATTGTGGCTCAGTACCCAGGGAGCACTCATGACTCTTACATCTTTAGGCACAGCGGATTGCATAGACGTCTGAGTGCTGGTGAATTTAGAGAAGGATTTCTACTTGGTAAATATATATTGTTTTTCAGACTTATTTGTTACAAACTTAATTATTTTCTTTCTATGAACTGACGCTACCTAAATGTTGTATTTAAACTTCTGAAAAAGGATTGTGCACTACCTAAATGTTTCAATGCAGGTGATAGTGCCTATGCTGTGTGTGATTTCATCTTGACCCCTTATCTAAACCCTTCAAATGTACATCAGAGGAGATATAATAAGGCACACCGTTCATCACGTGGAGTCATAGAAAGGACTTTTGGAATTTTAAAAAGCAGGTTTTGTAGGATTCACAAAAGTGGTGGGTTTTTACAATATAATCCAACAATGTGCTGCAAAATTATAACAAGCTGTGCAATGTTACATAACATGGCCATAAGAAAAGGAACACATTTGGAATTGAGTGACTCAGAATCTTCTGATAATGATGAAATTCCACCCCCAAGAAGAGTTGCTGCAGGAGTGGGAGCTGCAGCTGGACGGCAGAGACGTGCTGAAATAACACACAATTACTTTTAGGTAAGAATAAAAAGCAACAAGGATTTTTACTTTACCAAGGTAAAATTTTATGTAATCAACAACAAAAGACATAGTGGTTTTCTCAAACCTGAACCTGTTACTGCACAGGACATTATAGTAATACCAGTCAGATAATACAAGTGCTAATTTTTTCAAAGCAAAATATAGACAGGAAGAAAAGATTACTTTCTGCGTGGCCTAGTGCTAGAGCGCTGCACTGCTTCAATGCTCCTACTAGCTGTAGCAGGGGTCGCATTCCTACCACTCCTGCACTGACTAATTTCAGATGTAGGTGTAGGATTGCTACTGCTTCTACTTGTAGTCTCCTCCGTATCACCTTGATCAAAAGAAGCACTAGCACCAGAGTTAGATGTTTGCAGCAATTCAAATGCAGAAGTCACCTTATCTAACCCTTTTCCAACACTGCGGGTGCAATCTGTAACCATGCGCTGCATTGTCACACTGCGCCTTGTGAAGTTTGATGTAACACTACACAGTCTGTTTATTGCTTTAGAGTACCCTAGCATCCTGGAATGTGCACGGCGTGCTGCCCTATTCCTGCTTTCTTCTGACCGCTCAATGGCCAAGCAAAGTGTGTCCAGGGAAGCAGCTACTTCCCTCATCCCTTCTCCAAAGCCAGCGTTGCTCCTATTTAACTTTAAAAGCTGCCTGTTGATTGATCTTAGGGCCTTGTGCTGCTTCTCATGTACATCCAACATGTTCTGCTCCAAACCTGCAAACACAGTAGGTGTGTCCTCCACACCAACCCTATTGGCCCTTGATCTATCTAATGCGCAAGCTCTTCTTCTGTTTGGATTTCTTTGCTCAGTATGGTCAGATGTAAATAATGTGTCCTGTGCTCTGTCTCTTGACCCTTCAGGTTCCATTTCTTCATCCTCAAAAGGAGGCAGAGGGGCAACATGTCTTCTATTAGGCCTTACAATGGCATTGGAGTCCACCTCCTCATTTACACTTTCATCAGCAGCTGACAAGTCCTGAACATGTGAAGAATTGTCTTCAAAATCCTCTCTTGGATGTTCTGTATGTGCTGTGGATGTAGATAGAGACATATGAGATTGTTGTGAGCATCTCTTTTTGATTGCAATAAACTGTTCCTAACATTGGACTTAAACTACATGTTTGGTGTTTTATTCAAATACTTAAAAAAATTCATCAAAATATTTTTCTCATGTAATAAAAGGTTAGAAATGCAAGTGTTCTGTGAAAAGATAAATTCAAATGAATAAGAGTCAAGGAACCTAAGTGGAATGGGTAAGGACTATGAGCAGCCTCAAACATGGACAACATGCATGACCCACAAAAGAACATACATACAAGCATCCTTCTTACCTTCTGCTCCTTGTCCAGGCTCAGAACTGTCAATATGTGCAACTCCAATAACACTCTCAGGCAAGAGTGTTGCCTCTACAAGCTCCTCATGAGGAGTGGGCTGGTCTGCAGTGGATGTTCCCCCGCCTGTCTTGCTTGCTTCCTTAATTCTTTCAGCAAGTTTTTCTTTGGAGCGCAGGCGCATATCATACCACCTTTTTCTAAGTTCTTCGATGGTTCTGGGGGTAACTCCAACTGAGTTTACTTTCTCCTGTATCTCAAGCCAAATTTTCCATTTTCTAGCCTCAGGAACTGTCAAACCTTGCTTCCCAAACAGCAACTCATGGTTGCAAGCCATCTCTTCAATACGAGTTTCCTGCTCCTTCTCTGAAAATTTCTGTTTCCTTTTTCTTTTCTCTCCAGAAGGAGTTCCTTGTGAATTTTCAGGCTCCATGCTGCAAGGAAACAGGTCTGCACAGCTGCCAAACAATCTTCCAACTGCCACTGGGTGTGGCTCAGGCAAGCAGGTGCAGGTAATCAGCAAGACTTCCTGACTGTGATGTCATCAGCTTGTTCTTACATTAGCAGATTCACGTTTTTTGTGATTGCTTAATTTGCGAAATTCGCAAAATAAGGAATCGCCCAAAAATCGCAGAATTTTCTGCGATTTTTAAGAAATCGCAAAAAAGTCGCTAAAATGAACATACATCGCATATTGCGATTTCTTATTTGCGACTCGCAAAAAATCGCAAATGAATACATTGATACATCTACACCTTAATCTCCCCGTGCCTAACAAAAATGAATATGTCCATCTGTAATGAAACTGGTGCTCATGTAAAGTGCTCTGATATCTTTGGGTCGAGTTTGCGATATATAACACTCAAAATTAAAAAAAGGTCCTGTTCTCTACTACATTAGATGGTATTAAACCACCACTACACTCATGCTGCTTAACTCCTGGTGAAGGCATTAGCCTTCCAAGGCTCTGGGCCTTATTTAGAAGCCCATTGATGCACTGGTGCACCACTTTTATTGACGCACTGGCAGCACAATGGCCTTCCCTATATTTACAAGGCCATGTAAAGTCACCCTGTATGACTTTTCATGGACTTGTAAATATTTTTCCCTTTCATTCATAACTCTGTGTGAAAGTGGCGTTCCATGGATGTTACGGTGGGTGTTCCCACGCAACATTCATGGAACGTGACGCATTCACAGATTTACAATATTTTGTAAACCTTTGGAATGCGTCAGAATCCTACATCTCCCCAGGGGAGACGTAAGGAGGTGTAACGATGAGAAATACTTTTATTTCTCTTTTTTCCTCTTTCTTTTCATGCTGCATTGTGCAGCACACATAGAAAGAGGAAAAAACCTTTAATTATTGTTCTTTTTTTGCAGGAAGGTGTCCTTTCTTGCACAAAAACAATAATTCCCACAGCACAGGCACCCTTGCATAATTACCCAAGGATGACAGAGCTGGCACACGACTGAGGTTTGTGCGCTGGCACAGAGGAAAAGGACAGGAATGCACAGTATCTTGTAAAAATGGCACATTTTTGCCCTTTTATTTTGGTCCTGGTAGCACAGAGGGAAGGCTTGCTTCGCTCCAGTGCATCAAAATATTGTTAATGAGACCCTAAGAGGGTAGGGTTTTGTGGGACCCTCCAGGTCCAATAAGACCGCAATCTGTGGGACAGGCCTACGCTATGGCACACACCCATGATCTGTGCTTGTCTATCACAAAAAATCAGCATTAGGGCTTCAGACAACAGCACAGTTGGGCACTCAGGGTACAGGTACACGTCTTTACCATGCAGAGTACTTTTATGCCTCAACAGCAGCCTTAAAGAGGAGATTGAAGCATGCATGTAGAGAAGCCTGGGGTAGAGATTAGATAAAACAATGTGAAATGGGTCAGAAAATGAGACTAGGATAGATAGAGGTGAATGGGCGAAAGCAGAGCAGGAGGTGACAAAATGACAATAGTGAAATTGGAGCTGAGAGGCAACCAGAAGAATGAGAGTTAACTTGTGAGAGATGTGAGGATCACCCATGAGAAATAGTGGAGAGAGTACAAAGACCAGATGCGGAGAAAACGAGAGTTAGAGGTGTAATGGAATGTGATACAGATGTGAAAATGAGATGGAATTGTGCAGATGAGAGGAAGAGGTAGAACTGTGAAGAAGACTGAATTAATTAGTAAGAGACATTGAAGGTGAGAGAGAACTTAAAATAGATGTGTAGAGAAATAAAGATGGTGATGGAACGAGAGATTATGAGATTTGGTACATAAAGAATCTTGTTAAAAAATAAGAGATAGAGGGGCATATTTTCAAGTAAGGGCGTTACATTATCGCCGCTTTTATCGGCAGGAAACTGCCGATAAAGCGGCGATAATGGGCTTGATAATATGCTCTATGAATTCCAATCGAAGCCCATGTTAAAAGTTTTCACATCTAACATGGGCTTCGATTGGAATTCATAGAGCATATTATCAAGCCCATTATCGCCGCTTTATCGGCAGTTTCCTGCCGATAAAAGCGGCGATAATGTAACGCCCTTACTTGATAATATGCCCAAGAATTCTTTTTTATTTATGTGAGATTTTATGTAGTGTCGACTTTGGAGCACCTTCCTGAGTTGGGGATGTCAATATATAAAAAAATGGATGGAACTTATGCAGAACTATAACGTGCGTTTTTTCGAGGCATCTCTCAACATAAATAATACGTACTGCTAATTTTCTCTTTTGTTGTTCTGTTTGAAATACTCACACTGAGCTAGTACTAGTGAAATGTTCTTTAAAAATTCAAGAGTACTATTTAACAGGAATTCTTTCATCTCTTTTGTGAAGGCAGATGAGAAGTTGACTGTTAAGATGTAAGTGGGGAATAAGATAGATGGAAAGAACATGTCGCTTTCAACCGCACAAAGGAAGCATTGTTGCTCACTGCATGTTAATTAAGATTGTAGCCATGTTTTTAAGTATATCTACTTGTACAGCATGAAACTAGCTGAAAAGCAAAGGAGCTTTGAAAAGGGGATTAAGGACTAAATGTACAAAACCTTTTTGAGGTGGCAAATGGGACAAATCTCAGAATCCACCTGTTTATGACAGCAAAAAAGCATTTTTAACGTACAAATGCCAAATTGTGAATCCGGTTTGTAACTTGGTTCAGCGATTTGATATCTCGCAGGGTCATGTTTAGGGCATCCCTTACAACTACCAAATTGCAGTGATATGTATTAATGTTTTGCCACAAGTTACGGTTGCAAACATATTTTTTTACAAACCAATAAAAGGAAGCGGTAAGCATTTGCAAATGAGAAGGGGTCTCTAAGGGCAGGGCCAGACTGGCCATTGCGGGCACCGGGCAATCCCCCGGTGCGCCGCAAGGGTGGAGGCCGTTTTTGGGCCATGGGGGCCATTTTTGTTACAGGGCAGTTTTTGCAGCATAGCTGCAAAAGCGGCCCTGTAACAAAATTGCCCGAAAACCGGCTCCGCCAAAGAGCTCGGTCGCACCTCCAGGGGGCCGGCCGAGCGCTTTGCCAGGGCCGGTTTTGGTTCTCAGTCCGGCCCTGTCTAAGGGACCCCTTCATCTTTGAGAATCTAACCGAAAATAATTTTGAAGAGAAGCCCGTGGTCCCATGAACACTGCTCACTCTTGAAAAATAAAACTTGAAAGTTCATTTTCCATTTTTTAAATGCATCCCAATTTCCCTAAGGGAAATCGAGCTGCATTTAACATAAAAAGATTGCTTTAATCAAAAGCAATCACAGGCATGGTATTCTTCTGACCCCAGCAGGCCACCATCCCTGTGATGGTTATCATTCCTAGTGGAATACAAACTATGACCTAGCTCTTCAATGTTCATGAGGTAGATCGATTTGCAACCCACTGGGAATAGCTATTTAACTGAGATATTTAATATGTTTTCTTAGATTAGGAATTTTGATTTCCTAATTGTGTTAATGTGAGAAGCGCAATTTGGAAATCAAAATTCTTGATTTGTACACATTTGGCTATAGATCGTCAATACAATTCAAGTTTGTTTACAATGAAAATACTGTAGATTATTTGGTTGCTATAGTGCAGGGAGGTAGTGTTCTCTGAAGAGAACTGTCTTAAGCCTCTTTTTGAACCTAGAAATGAAGAAGGTTTTCCATCTTTTTTCAGCTTCTTTTGTTTCCTAATTTACAGTGTGATGATTTGTGTGGTGCTGTTCACCACAGATGGTTAATTTCTCATCAGATATGCAGGTGTGCTATTTATAGCAACCTTTTTACAAGATGCAGCTGGTGCCAAAGATGGTTTGGGCTTGGTCTGGAAAGGAAGTGTATTTCCTTAATGTGGGTGAACTCCTTCAAGTTTTTTATGAGATGTGCTGAAGTGTTTATGTTGCTTCTCAGGCGAGGCAGTGTACTATTTGGGAGACTGTTATACAGTTTGCCGCCTCTAGTTAGGTAAGAGAGGACTAAGGCTTGGACTGTTCTCAGTTCAGCCTCAGGTGAGAAAGTTGTACTTCTTCAAGGAGGGATAGCTTATACCATGCTGTCTTGCTTTCCTTGGCACCTTGAAGATATGCATTGCTTACAGGTGCAAAGTCATCTGGATTATTTCAGAAAAATAGTTTTCAGCCTGTGGTTGTTTGGTACAGTTGGCTAATGTGAGAAATTCTTTCTTCATCAAGTTTACATTTTAGATAGGTACTTGATTTCCAAATCTGTATTCAATCAATTTGTGAGCCCTCGGATAGTTTCTTTTTGATGTACACACACAAGTGAACCATTATTATGCTATTACAGAGACATGCTTAGTAATCATGGTTACCGCCTACAGGAAATAAGGGAGTGCCTAGTGCCCTAGGTTTGTCATGCTTGACTTTTAAAAGGTTACTACCCATTTTGAGGGTTTTCTAATTATTTTAACCAATTCCACCTAAATCTGTAAGTGTACCTTGGGGCCCCTATTGAGAAAGAACCTACAACATGGAGTGGTATAACTACAATGGGGTAACCCTGTTTCCCTCAGAACGGGGTGTATATTTAGAAAGTTACAGTGAAACAACATGTAAGCAATTACTTCGGACCTCAAGCTTCAAGATGACCCCTATGCAGTGGGGAAGTTACTTTTGTAATAGCTGCTCATGTGGCATATGCCTTTAGACATTTTACTCATAGGTGGGTTTAAGGCTATCAATGTCCAGGCAGTTTCAGGCTCATAAAGCTTTACCACTACCTGTACATTATAGGGTTTACCAACATTTGGAAATCACTTTGACTTACCAGAAACACAAAAACGAGTTTGCTTCTCAGTTACCACACATGCACAGGAATATCCATCTGGATCCCCTGAGCAATGGAAGTTCTACAGGACCAGTTTTAGCTGAGTAAATGCCTATCCCTCGTCCCAACACCTTGGCCCTTGCTGAGTAATAGGGGTTTGAAATCACACAGTTGCTTTATACAGAAGATTTCTACAGTTTGAACTGAGTACCATTTAGGAAGAAGCTTCGGTTGAGGCCATACACCACAGACTGAAAGCAGTTCCACTTCCGGATCATCAGTGGGTACTACTGAAAATAGTTGCAGAAGTGTACATCTCTGTGGATGGTGAATCCTTGAGTACATGAGTCGTTAAGCCACATTTTAAACTTCAAATTGATGTTGAGTGTTCTATTAAAAAGAAATCTGCAACAGAAGGCAGGAATAAAAAGAGGGATAGAGAGCAAAGACAGACTAGATCTCCTGCTTCTCTGGAATCTGGGAAGAGTGGCCATATTTAAGGGATGGCAATAAAATTAAAAAGCAGTAAAAGTATCAATGTTCTGATAACCGTTCTCCAAGTACTTCTGAGGACACTAATGGTAAACAAGCAGAGAGAGGTAGTCCATCCAAGAACAGAAGAAAGGAAGAGTATAGTAGGAAAGGTGAAACAGGAAGAGAGGCTGATGTCAGCAGGAGGAGGAAATAGAAAGGACTGGAGTTGAAGACACCAGTTAAAAACAAGTAAGTAGCAGGGCTTTCTAAGAAACATGCCACTACAGGCATGAATTCTACTACAAAACAAGGCGAGAGAGTTCCTAGACAGTGCAGCAGAAGTCACAATAGTGCATCAGATGCTTCAAAGGTTTATGGTGTTGAGTCCAATTGATGCGGTTCATATGAGTTGAGACTCCAGATATACATTTAAATCCTCCTGATAGTGTTAACAATTTATAATTACAGATTGAAGAGGATATACCATGCATTACTGAACCAGTCATCTGGGCACATTTATCTAAGGACTATGACATCATACTGGCTGAAGATGACCAGTCTCCAGGCTTTATTACAGAAGTGTCCCAGGGAGATGAAGCAATAAGAGTAGGTTTTTCATCCATGGTACATAAAGATATTAGGGAAATGTGTACTGGTGCATGTGCTACCAGAGAGGCTCCAGCATTATATGGAAACCAAGCAGGGTGGGATAAGCACTTTATTCCACATGTCATTTCCTTGCGTATTGAACATCAAGTGCAAACTCATACCCCTTTGAAACCAGAAGCAAGCCACTCCAAAGGTCCAACTGGGCATAAGTACTGGACCTTTGACACTGCAGAACACCTTTAGACCTTTGAAGGATCTACCAGGAAGAAGGACTGCTGTGCAGCTGAAGGACTGGCATTCTGCTGGACTGCTGCTTTGTTGGACTCCTGCCTTGCTGTGCGGCCCTGCTGCTCTTCCCCTGCCTGGTTGAGAAAGACTGGACCTGTATCACTTGAACTCAGACTGACTCCAAGGGCTTGCTGACTGGGTTCCTGATCCGAAGTCTCAGGGACATAAAAGACATCCAAACACTCTGCTTCTGCACCTGGGTTCTGCCATCTGTGAAACTACCCGGCCAAGTGATGCCACCCCAGTCCTGGACCCTGGAAGTGGGCCTAAGGTGTTTGCTCAGGCAAAATCCACATCTCCTTTGTTGAACTGGCACATCAATGCCAGTGCGTAGATCAGAACCAACGCACCACCCCTGTTACGTGGAACAGAACTGGCGCATCGTTCCTGTTGCATTGACCAGAACCTGTGCATCGCATTGACTGCATGGATCGTCCCAGATGCATTGACTTCCGAACCACAACAGCGCAACAGTGTTCCTGGCTCAAGGTCTTTTTATCCCCTTCGATGGCATCCTCGACAATGGGGCTGAATCATTGCATCACAGCTCCTCGCTCACCGGAGCTGATGCATCACCGCTGCTGCGTGGATCAGGTCTGGCGCATCACCTCCACTGCGTGGATCAACATTGAGACATAGCTTTGGTTGCACCCTGCAACTTTGACGTTGATGCAACCAGGATTAATGTTGTTTTGTTCAGCGTGCCTCTCTGAGTTCATGCGTCTGGCCGCACTCCATCGCAGTTGGCCTGAACTTTTGATTTTGGCCTGGTCCAGCACAGCCAGATATCCCAAGCAAGTGCTTATTGCTTCTAAGCACTATTTCACAGTTTATTCATAACTCATGTTCTGCTCATTGGATTTGTGTCACTTTGGTCTTATTTTATTTATTAAATTAAGTTCTATTTTGCTAAACGGTGTGGAATCTATTTGTGTGGTGTTTTCACTGTTTTACTGGTTGAAATGTTGCACAAATACTTTACACATTGACTCCAAAGTTAAGCCTGACTGCTCTGTGCCAAACTACTAGAGAGTGAGCACAGGTTAATTTAGGATTTGCCTGCCTCTTATCCTGAATAGGATTGTGTTTATTGCTTGATGAGGACTTGACTCCAGTAAAAAATTAACCCAATTTCTTACAGATAAAAAATTGTATAAAAGGACTGCCACTTGACCACTTGTCAGGAGAGGTCCTTCACTCTAGATTATTGCACAAGATACTGCCAGAGATGATCTTGACTGCCAGAGATGCTGCTGCACAGCACATTCTACTGAAAGCTGATATCGAGCCTGAGTCCGGGAGGAGCTGATGCGATGCAGATTTGTCTTTTGCAGGAACACAGCCTCTTTGACTACCAATAATTACAGTACCTGGCTGTAAACAGGTATGCAGTGCGCTGATCTCCCTAAGAAAATATAAATGCAAGTTATACCACTCCATGCTCTACTCGCTAAGGGCGTAAAAGTAGGTGTTAGGTTTTGAGAAGACATTTTAACCATGGTAAAGATGGACATTTTTTTCTCATTGTTCCCATAGTTCATTTGTACTGTTTTAATTATATTGTGTGTGGTTGTTTTGAATGGGCTAAGCACGAGGGTACATATAATGAAAGAAATACGTTTTTAAGTTAAAGTGTCTTATTTTTTAGTGGAATTGGTGTCTGTGGCATTGAGAAGAACAAAATGGGTTTGTTTCCAATCACCACTGTGTCCCTTGATCCCTGTTTAGGGATTATTGTTAACCCAGATTCATTCACACCACTACAACTATGTATTGGGTGGGTATCTGCAGGGCTACAAAACCTATCCTTCACATTCAAGCTTTGATGCATTGAACTAAGTTCACTTGTGTTGCCCGGGGCGTGAAAACAAACCTTTTGGGGCTGAGCCAGAGACTCAATTTACCCAACAGTACCTTAGCTCAATCAATTAATCAAATCAGGAGTTTGTTAAGCGTGGCTACTCACCTGTAAGGGTCTCTAGGCACTGGGGGGGGGGTTTAGCAGGCTCCAGTCCATCAAGGGGGAGGTCTGTCGAACGGCCAGGTTTTGAGGTTTCTTGCGAAGATAGTGAGCAAAGTTGCCTGTCTGAAGTGGAGAACGGAACATTATATTGGCCCAAGTCCTGATGAGGCCCATAATGAGAGGGCTGAAACGCGTCGACACCTTTGTTTGAAAGAAGACTCCAGCCAAAAGATTGGAAAACTGTAAACTAAACAATTGGTTTAACAAGAAGTAAAAAAAGACATGAGACAGATCTAAAAATTAAAAACGATCTGATAGACTCCTGGTAAAAAGGTCTGGGGTACTTACTCGCTGTTTAAAAGGAATGCTGAGGCTATATTAGAAGCAAGCATCCTGTGTAATAAGTTGGGCTAACTTCAAAAAGATTGCAGGATCTGTTTATCGTTGTATATATTGTATATGTATGTGTAAAAAATAATGTGTGTATGTATATGTCTGTTTGTTTAAATAAGGTGAAAAGAGATTTGAGAAGATATATAAAGAAATCTAACTTTACTTTCAAATAAATTGAAAATCAAACAAAAAGAAAAAGATTTGCTGTTCTCTATGCAGGGTTGGGTTACCTGAGAAAATGAAATATAAGAATTAGATTCATGCAAATACAATATATCAGGTAGAGAATGAGATAATTGAGTGGTCCCATTCTTGAATTAATTTTTGTGCTAACTGAGTCCAAGGCATCATTTTGCTTTATAAAAATGTCTGAAGTGGAGTGGCAGGGCGTTTACAGACTCGGGCCACGAGGAAGGAGAAGGAGCAGCCTCCCGATCTGGTCTTTCTGGTGCGGGAGACTACAGCATAGGAGAGCTGGGCAGATCGTATGGTCCTCTGGGGTGCGCGGAATTTGAGTTGGTTGTTCATGGAGGGCCTTGTGGGCGTTGGTGAGCATCTTAAAGGTGACTCTAACTTTGATGGGGAGCCATTGGAGTGTGCGCAAGTGCTGGGAGATGTGGCAGTGTCTTGGCAGGTCGATGACCAGTCTTGCGGGTGAGATTTATATTTATTCCTGTGTAGAGTGTGTTGCCGTAGTCGAGTCTGCTGGTGACCAGGGCATGAGTGACGGTCTTTCTGTGCTCGAGGGGGATCCATTTGAAGGTCTTACGTAGGAGGCGGAGGGTGTGGAAGCAGGAGGACGAGACAGAGTTGATCTGGTGGTCCATTTGAGCTCGGAGTCCAGGATGATTCCCAGGTTGCGTGCGTGGTCCGTGGGGGTGGCGGGCTTTCGAGGGCGGGGGCAACCAGGTGTCGTTCTCTGCGTCGGGGTTTGGGCCCATGATGAGTACTTCTGTTTTGTTGGTGTTTAGTTGTAGGCAGCTGTATTTTATCCATTTGGCGACGGCTTCCATGCCTTCTCGAAAATTGCGTCTTGCGGTATTGGGTTTGTTGGATAGGGAGAGGATGAGAGGATGAGTTGAGTTTCGTCTGCGTATGACACAATGTTAAGTCCGTAGGTTCTGACGATAGGGACGAGCGAGCGAAGCCATGTAGACGTTGAAGAGTGTAGGGCTGAGGGAGGACCCCTGGGGGACTCTGCAGGTGGTAAGTGTAGGGTCAGAGAGGAAAGGGGAAGTCTGACCCGCTGTGTTGTGCCAGAGACGAAGGAGCAGATCCAGTTGAGGGCCTTGTCTTGGATCCCTGCGTTGTGGAGTCTGCGTTTTAGGGTGCGGTGAGAGACTATGTTGAACGCCGCTGAGAGGACAAGGAGGATGAGGGCTGCTGTTTCTCCTTTGTCCAGTAGGGTGCGTATGTTGTCTGTTGCAGCGGGAAGGGCGGTTTCCGTACTGTAGTTTTTTCTGAAGCCGGATTGGGAGGAGTCGAGGCTGTTGTGCTCTTCGATGAATGTGGCGAGTTGGCTGTTGATGGCTTTCTCAATGACTTTCGCTGGGAATGGGAGCAGGGAGATGGGTCTGTAGTTTTGGAGGTTGGTGGTGTCTTCAAAGGTTTTTCTTCAGGATGGGGTTGACCTCGGCGTGTTTCCATTCATCAGGGAACGTGGTGGTTACGAGGGAGCGGTTGATGTTGTGGCAGAGCATGGGTGCGATGGTGTCACCGGCTCTGTTGAAAATGTGGTGGGGGCATGGGTCCGTGGGGGCCCCGGAGTGGATTGACTTCATCGTCTTCAGTGTGTCTTCGGTGACGAGGGCTGTTCAGTAGACGATCGCTGGCTTCAGGGTGTCGGGGTGGTTGGTGAGGGTTCAGTGTGTTGGTTGTCTTCATCAAAGTTGTCGTGGATGCTCTTGATTTTGTGGTGGGAAAAGGTGCTGTCCATAGTATCAGCTATGGACAGCTTCTATGGACTATGGACAGTTGCAAAAGCTTTGGTGTAGGGGTTAACAATGAAGGGTGCTACATTTATTGGAATTTGAGGCATCTAGATAAGTTGGAGTAGATTCATTATGTAAGAGATGAAGCATTACAGGACTGTATCAGTGAGGTCTAACCAAGTTTCCAGCTTGTGGATCAGTGCTTTGAGAACAATTATACCAAAGGTTGTAGTGTGACTGTGTAACATCAGGCGACTGAGGTAATTCCTCTCAGTAATTAGGAGGCCACCCCCAACGAGGTGAATAGAGCTGGATCTGAAACTGGATTGGTAGTTGTGTAAAAGGTTATTCCTCCTGATAGTATCTTGTAGTTAAATGGAGATTGCTTTCTCAATGATTTCTGTGATAAAACATCAGCGAGTGATGGGGCGATGGTTTGAGTCTGGGTTCTTGGTTGTTTTTTTCAGCAGAGAAACATGTGAGGGCATCTCCATGGTGGGATTTCAAAATGTTTTGTGATGGAATGTTTTCTTTATAAGTTGTGGCTTGAGGGAGCTGAGAATGTCAGGGGGCTGTACCGATGGGGGACGGGAAGCAAGGTTGGTATCTGTCTGGTGTTCACTATGTGGGTTGAGATTATGCTTATCTTCTCAGGGTATGAGTGATTGATTAAATTGCTTTGGTCAGGTAGGGAGTTGACACTGTGCTTAGCTGCTTTACAATATTTTGCTTCTGTTAGTCTTTGTTTGGATGGTAGTATTGCTGAAGGGAGCTTTGGCTCCACTGGTGAGCGGTCTGCAAGCAGAGTGCTTTGAGTAGTGTGAGTTAATTGGGGCCGTTAATCTGACTCCATTTTTGTCTTGTCTTCATATAAATATTTGTTAACGGAGAGATGTTGGAAGCAAAATGGAGCTGAAGAATTCATTTAGGAGGATTATGTTTTTAGTAGTACATTGAAGTCTCAGTGGGTTTTCAACGTGGTATCCCCATAGACAGGTGTGTTAATTTATAGTAACAACAGGAGTAGAGATGCATGAGTTGAAGAGAGTTTGGGAGGGAGTCCTTGATGCCCCAGAAGTTAAGAAATGTGAATCTATGACATAATATCGGAACACACATTATCGTAGTACAAAATTATCGACACTAAAATATCGACATCAAATATATCGTCATCCTATACTTATTTAATCACATACACAAATATCGAAATTAAAATATCGCAATACATAAACATCGATATAAATTATATCGACCACATATATATCGCAATATTTAAATATCGATAATTAAAATTTATAAACAGTACGTTAAAAATATCGAGAGTAAAAATATCGACTACAATAATATCGTTATTTAAGCAATATCGAACTTTTTAATTATTATTCTATAACACTTTTAAACATTAAAAAATTACTATTACAACAATTTATAAATAAAAATATTTTCACATTTTAAAATAAATGATTTACACATTTATAAATTATTTCTTTAACATATTATATAAAGGTATGTATGCTCAACATTAATTTGCGTTTACCATATATGGTAATTAATTACACCAACAGTTTTTCAAAAATACAAACCAACGAATCAAAACAGTACAAACATAAACTCACCAATAGCTAACTAATTACTAACTCCAAAACACTATATAAACAATTACATCCGACAAATTACCTGAGAAAAGTAGAAGACAGGAAAGAATACTGTGGATACATTTGACGACGCCTACAAGAAAACTAAGATTCAACCTACCATTAAGAGGATTGAAAGTAAGTAACAAAATGTAACTTAATTAAAAGAACTGCTAAAATTACACAGTTAGTAAAAAGGACTAATTACTCATACATATGTATTGTATATTATCTCCTACCACTACAGAAAGCTTCACTACTAAAGAACAGAAAAACCTAAGAAGAAAAGTACGAAACTACTAACAAAGTAATTATTTTCTATTTTTTCTCGAACAACATTAATTAATTGAAGCTTTAACATTAAAACAGCAAACAGACCTGCTACCAAAAATATGTTTCTAAATATGGATTTTAATGTTTATATATTTTTTTTACAGATAAAGACATCAAAGAAAATACAGGCCACAACAGAAAATTGAACAGATTGCCTTACACCTACAACAGCATTAAAACTCAGCATAACAAGCAACTAATACAAAGTAAGTCAATTAAATGATGTGACAAACAGTAACTCCTAAAGAATTAAAAATGGCTAACATATTGTAATAATTTATGCATATATCCTTATTTTTTTCTAGCACCACTACAACATCCACTAACAACAAATATCTGAGAACAGAATTCAAGAAACAAAGATACAACTACCAAAGTAAGTATATCCAAACACTTTTCCAAAAGATAAAATAAGTAAAAGCTTTAACTTATAGGAAAACATGTAAAAGCTACCCAAAAAAATATAACAAAACAATTAACACATATAAAAAAAAAATTTCAAGCAAAGAAACACCAGAAAAGACAGACTACAAGGAAAAGAGTAAAGAACATCAAAATCACAGACTAAACTTCAACCAAAGGTAAGCATGCACAATATAAATATTTATAATTCCCACTTAAAATACATATAACTAGAACTATAATAACTATACCATATATTTCTTATAGATTTAAAAAGGAGAAAATGACAGAAGGAGCTGAATTTGTTACCAGTCAAAAAGGGAAACTATAACTCTGCTACATGGGTTATACTTATACCCAAGAGAAACAATTTGGGATGAAAGTAAATTGGAAATGTTGCAAATATTACTCTAACAAATGTTATGGAAGAGCAACAACTAGAGAAGCAACTGTCCTTTACACCAGGGAACACAACCACCCTCCAAATGTAACAGAAATAGAAGTCAGAACAGCATTAAAAAACATTAAAGAAGCTAGTACAGGTTCCCAAAAACCTACAAGCCTAATTTTAAAAGAACAAATTCCACAAATACCAAAAACAGCCACTACCCAAATGCCTAATATAATTTCTCTCAAAAGAACAATATCACGTACCAAAAAAGCAACAACTACTACCACTCCACCACCTAAAACATATATTGATATAAATTTAACTCATGGCCAAACTATAACTTTAAACAAAATACCTTTTATAATTTACGACAAAAAAAAACAATGAGAAAAGAATGATAATCTTTGGTACTGCTATAAATTTAATAAATTTAATAAAACTCCAACAATGCCAAATTTGGATGATGGACGGTACTTTTAACATCTGTCCCAGACCTTTCTACCAACTTTACACAACACATGGCTTATATCAAAACTGTAACATACCTCTACTATATGCACTGCTTCCAAATAAAACTAATTCAACATATATGGATTTATTAAACATTATCAAACAAAAAACAAATGATTATTCCCCTGAAAAAATTATACTGGATTTTGAACAAGCAATGCTCTCAGCTATTTTAAAAATACACCCCCATACTTGTATCCAAGGCTGCTATTATCATTTTAATCAGTGTCTTTGGAGGCATTTACAAAAAACGACTCTAAGCATAGAATATGCTACAAGCTCATCTTTTGCATATCAAATAAAAAAACTGATAGCACTAGCTTACGTCCCTGAAACAGATGTGGCCGAACACTACAACCTTTTAATAGACAGCCAATTTTACAAACAAAATGAAGCAAAGTTAAGTCCTCTCTTAGACTACTTTGAGGACACTTGGATAGGTAGACTCCATAGATCTGGCCACAGGAGAAATCCTAAAATCTTAATACGGTGCCACATTTCCTCCCAGAGACGGTGCCACATTTCCTTTTCGAATGCCCGGACTATGGTCGCCCCAGATCACGTTGGCTTGGTCCCATCTGCAGAGAACTGGGGACTCGTCAGCACTCCGTTGCCCTTCGGATTCTTTTAACTAATACAGCCCCTTCTATTGTTTGTGCTGTTGCTAAGTTTTTAAAATGGGCTTGGTTGATTAGACTTAGAAGACTGTCCACATCAATTTAATTCTTTTTTATCTAATTTATGTTGACCTAACGTGTTTTTAATTTTCATACTACTTGTACAGTCTTACTTATTTCGACATGCTGTTTTTATCTTTTTGTACTGCTTTTATGATATATGCATATCGAAATAAAGCAATCAATCAATCAATCAATCAAAATCTTAATACCCTGGTGGAATGTTTACAGAAGCACCTTAAATGGAGAATCTAAAACAAACAACGCAGTTGAAGGTTGGCACAATGCCTTCCTCCAATCAACAGGCCGAACTAAACCAACAATAGAAAAATTCATTACATGCTTCCAAAAAGAGCAAAGTTATCAGGAATTCAGAATGGAGCAATCCATTACTGAACTAACTCCAAAAACATCCAAACAAACAAAACAAATGCACAAATACCTAGAGCAACAAGTAAAGTTGTACCCTAGCACAACAGGCATGGAATACCTCAATATAATAGCTAAAACACTACTGTAAACTACTGTAAGCCAAAAACAATCTCACTAGAAAAATGTTGTAATACAATAAGATTACATTCATATAATTTATTTCGGAAAAAATGAATGTATGGAATATATTAATATAATTAAATATATATACACACTTTAATTATTTTTGAAATAAATAAAACTAAACAATAATCATGAAAACATTACCCACCCACAAATCTAAAAAATTAAAATAACTTACCAAAGATATTCCAAATGATGTAGAATCCATTTCCACCAAAATAATCCAGTTTCGAATACCAGTTACCCAAAAAAAAAACGAAAAAATAAACGTGTCCCAAAATAGATAAATCCATTCCACGAAGCTCTTTCGAAATACCATAAAAAACCCGAAAAATGTAAAAATGTAGAAAAAACGCTCCAGGAAAACCGAAAAATGTGAAGAAGTGTCTACAAACTATTAGTTAATAAAACTAACGAACACTTCTCCCCAAAAAAAAACGCTTCCTTCGGACATCAGGAACTCCTGCAAGTGAAAGACATAAAAGAAATATTCCCACCCACATAAAATAACACATACAGTCCTACTAAGAGTAATAGCAACATAATATTTCGAATAATAAACTTAAACATCGAAACACTAACTCTACACACAAGCCAATACAACACTAAAAAGTACGTTACATGTACATCCGCAAACACAACATATCATAATCTCCAATACAACACATTTACTTCTAACAACACTAAATACGACCAAACTACTCTCAAAATTAATTTAAAACACAGTTAAAACATATGAAATAAACCTTACCTTCAGAGACGTGAAGTGTATCCCAACCGCTAGCTGAACTTCCTCAAAATGACACAAAACGACCTAAACCGGTTACAAAATAAAGGACCCAAAAGTAAAGAAAATGATAGAAATTACACACTTATTATTTAATACAAGCAAAGTGTTTGTCAATTTAATAAACCAAGGAATACTATGAAAAAATAGTAAATTTTTATTTGTATTAAATTACTTAGAAAAATGTAAACAATTTGTAAAATTATAAAAATAAATATTATAAAATACATAATATTTATTATTATAATTGTAAAAATGTTGAAATGGTGTTAAAAAATTTAACAAAATGTTTAATAAAATGTATATAAATAAATCTATTCTACAATATTTTCTTCAATTAAAAAGTTTGTTACAAAATGTAATATTAATATATTTATATTAATATAAATACTAAACTATGGTTTACTAACAACATGTATTTGAATATATACATTGTATATGTATTTTTCAAATAGTATATTTTATTTGGATGTATGACGTTACAACTCATACTTTTACAACGCATACCATTACAACGTAAGTATTGGTAAGTATATAATAATTTTATTAATTTAAATTAATTGAAAATAATTTAATTTAATTTAATTTAATTTCATTTAATGAAAATAAAGTAAATTACATTTTATTTTAACCCTGTACCCCTGTACCCCACAAACTCAAAACTGACCCTAAACCCTAAAAATACCCTTTTACCCAAAACCCCAAAACCCAAAACTGACCCAGAACCCTAAAAATACCCATTTACCCAAAAACCCAAAACTGACCCTGAACCCTAAAAATACCCCTTTACCCAAAAACCCAAAACTGACCATGAACCCTAAAAATACCCCTTTACCCAAAAACAGAAAATGGACCCTGAACCCTAAAAATACCCCTTTACCCAAAAACTGAAAACTGACCCTGAACCCTAAAAATACCCCTTTACACAAAAACAGAAAACTGACCCTGAACCCTAAAAATACCCCTTTACCCAAAAACTGAAAACTGACCCTGAACCCTAAAAATACCCCTTTACCCAAAAACCCAAAACTGACCCTGAACCCAAAAAATACCCCTTTACCCAATAACTGAAAACTGACCCTAAACCCTAAAAATACCCCTTTACCCAACAACTGAAAACTGACCCTGAACCCTAAAAATACCCCTTTACCCAACAACTGAAAACTGACCCTGAACCCTAAAAATACCCCTTTACACAAAAACCCAAAACTGACCCTGAAACCTAAAAATACCCCTTTACCCAAAAACCCAAAACTGACCCAGAACCCTAAAAATACCCCTTTACCCAAAAACCCAAAACTGACCCTGAACCCTAAAATTACCCCTTTACCCAAAAACAGAAAACTGACCCTGAACCCTAAAAATACCCCTTTACCCAAAGCTGAAAACTGACCCTGACCCCTAAAAATACCCCTTTACCCAAAAACAGAAAACTGACCCTGAAACCTAAAAATACCCCTTTACCCAAAAACCCAAAACTGACCCAGAACCCTAAAAATACTCCTTTACCCAAAAACCCGAAACTGACCTTGAAGCCTAAAAATACCCCTTTACCCAAAAACTGAAAACTGACCCTGAACCCTAAATATATCCCTTTACCCAAAAACCTTAAACTGACCCTGAACCCTAAAAATACCCCTTTACCCAAAAACTGAAAACTCACACTGAACCCAAAAAATACCCCTTTACCCAAAAACTGAAAAGTGACCCTGGACCCTTAAAAATATCCCTTTAAAAAAAATAACATATAAAATGTAATTAATAATGATATACTTACCAATACTTACGTTGTAATGGTATGCGTTGTAAAGGTACCTGCGTAGGTAAAAAATGCGCAATTTATGTAAAAAAAAATTCGAAAATCGAAATTGTAAATTTTTATTTAAAGTACATATTTGTTTACTAAATGTTTTTAGATATTTAATACATTTTTTTATAAAAAATATATATTTTAAAGAAAAATATTTTGAAGTATTTATGTAATTTTTTCCTAATAAATTTACAATGTAAAACACTTTATTTATGCAGAATTATTTAAACATTTTAATTTTTTTCTCCTATTTAAATATATTTATTTATAAACATTGTTTATATTATATTATTTTAAAATAATTATGTAAAAATAACATCTATTTCAAATATCAAAATTTTTAAAAAATATATTTGAAAACATATTTTTTAAATAAACATTTTGTTTTTAAATTATAAATGTTTAATTGCAATTTTTTATTTAAATTTTATATTTTTTAAATTAAATAAAAATTAAAAAAAATTAAAAACACTCCCCACCCTTATCCCCTATAAACCCAACACCCAAAAGACAGACTTCGGACAGACTTAAGACAGTCTTAAGACAAACTTAACACAAACTTAAGAAAAACTTAGGACAGACTTAAGACAGACTTAAGACAGACTTAAGACAGAATCCTAACTTTACTACTACTAAATGCCTTCTGTGAATACCAAAAGTAGTACGTTTAGGATTTTGTCTTAAGTTAATTCTGTGAAGAGGGCCCTGTAATCTTATGGACACACAGCCTATAGGTAACCTCTCAATTAGTTTGCCTCACCACCTTAATAGTTTATCAATTATATACCTTAATACTCACTCATTGATTAAGCACACACTGGAGATATAACATTTACTGTACACAGACACCAGGATGTTCTATTTCTTTTGGAAACCTCCTAAAATGATGAATCTACTCCAAATATCCCCCCTACCCCACCAGATACATTTTCTGGCAAGATTTGCAGAGGTGTAGCTGATCTTATTCACAAAACTTGACTACTTTCCATTGCCAAGGCATCATTGGAACTGAACTCCAAGTTATAGTTGGAGTTCTCAAATCAATCATTAGTTTGTTATCTTGTCTATTGACCTCTTAATTAAATGCCGACTTTTCCTTGGGAATTTTATGAATGGATTGATTCATTCTCATAGACAATGCAAAACGTATAATTCTAGGGGATTTTAATTACTGGATCAACAAGGAACATTGGTGGCATACGCCTTATGATTTCGGGATCTTTTTTAAATAGACTTAACATAGAACAACATGTGCATACACCTACACTTGTCAAAGGTCATATACTCAACCATATTTGGACAGGAACTCTCTCATTAATTGACTTAACAGTCTTACCTTGCACTGACTACTTTCTCATTAAATCCAAAGTGGAATGGACACAACAATATAACCCTAAACCCAGCTTAAACAAATATTTTCGTAACTGGTTTAGAGAGAGCATGGCCCACTTTTGAACAACCATTCTGGCTTCGATACCTACTGCCTGGCAAGATGTCCATTTAATGGAAAAGGAATTTACCCCTTAGGTTGCTCAAGGCCAGTGACACATATGCCCCTCTGCATACATGTAAACCCACCAGACAGCCTGGGTCTACCTTATGGCTAAATTAAAGCACTGATAATAATCAAAAGGAGAGGGAGGAAAGGTACTGGAGCCAGTTCACTTCCCCTGAAATATATGTTTTATCAAAGAGAACTAGCTCTGGGGTGGGTGCTCATAGCGCATGTTTATTTTGGAAAGGAAACACATTATGTTTATAGTAAGGTTCTCACTCACCAACCTAGCTGGTGACATGCTTCATCATTGGGCCCCACCCAAGGCACTGAGAGCACCTTGGGTGTGCTACGACGCCTGGATACAGCAGAGCTGGTATTGTGCCGTGAGAGTGCAGTGAAAGGAAGTGAGTGAATGCTAAAAAATCTGTCCTAAGTGTCCCTGGGATAAAAAATGACTATTTTAATGAGTGGGCTCTTGGCAGTTAAAAACGAGAGTCAGATATTTAACCACTTGGCTGCTAAGGCACCTGATGAGCTTCCATTGACTTTCCATTGAAATCAATGGAAAGTCCATGACGAGTTACCCTTGTCATTAGCGCTGAAGTGGTTAAGGAGATTTTAAGGTAACTCCAATATCCTAGTCGGTCAACATGTTTTAGCCAGGCTCT
Organism: Lissotriton helveticus; assembly: GCF_964261635.1. Taxonomy (NCBI): domain Eukaryota; kingdom Metazoa; phylum Chordata; class Amphibia; order Caudata; family Salamandridae; genus Lissotriton; species Lissotriton helveticus. Next base: position 1,515,388,812 of record NC_136061.1, on the reverse strand, counting down.
CTAAGTAGTATGTTTTTTTTTCAGGACCTATGTGTAGTGCAAAGTGAGTAGTCTAAAAACCTGTTCTTAAAAGACCATACATGTGACACACGCGCTAAGGTGTACATACAGAGAAACATCTAACATACTGGTATAGTTGTTTCAGGGGCGGAGTGTCCGTGCTCTAATGCGGGCAGAGGAACAGTGAGGACAGGGTGTTGCGTAATTAGTTGTAATTGACGCCTAGTAATTTATGCGGTACCCAGTGGTAATAAAGATGTGCAAATCGTGGTGCATTTTGTAACTTCAAAATGAAAAGAGAAAAAAGCTAAGTATTTTGCTCAGACAAAATTCGTGAAGTGCCTCATGAGTTCCATGTGGGGGCCCGACCTGTAGTCACACACTATGTGACAAAAATTAAAAGAGGAGACAAAAGGGATTTAAGATTTACCTGCATGCTTGGCAGTGAGAGAATGCCAGCAGCGGGGTGGAGAGGCAATGTTAACCCCTTGCATGCTGCTGCAATTCCGCACCTGGGCGGCACAATCGCGAGTGGGCGGGTTTATGACGGCCCCCAGCCGTCATCAGCACACGAGCGCCATAGTGCATGACGGATGGGGCCGCCATCAGCATGCAAGGGGTTAAAGCATACCCCCCTTAGTATGTTCCCACTAACTTCATCAAGGTCTAGGACCCTTCTCGGTACCTGCTTCAGCCGCCATGGAGCTCTGTGGAAAGAAAATAATATAGTAAAGATCTTAATCCCAATTTCTAACAGTAATATCAATTGATAAGAGGCCAGGTCAAATCTTAATCCTGTTAGTTTTCACTTCAATAACTTCGCACAGAAAGAAATTGAGGCAAAAGCTGTTGCTGAGGAGGAGGAAAAAGCAGGTTGCCAGCGATTACTACCATTGTGCTGGATCCTATATTTTACAAGTGGAGAAGTGGGATACAAAACTTGCTTCTCACTCATAAATAAAGACATTTATGTGTATGCACACACACACACAAACTCACAGACATGCACTAAGGACACACAGACATACATGTATACTGACAAACACATAGACATTTCCACTCACACAGACATAAACGTATATACAAACACACAGGCAGGCCCACATTTGTACACACACACATGCAAGGTGCAGAAACCTTTTATAACTTACTTTCTTCCTGCTGCCTTGGTGAACCTACTTATCTCTCGTCTCCTTCATTAAACTCCTGGTCAGCACTCCCAAGAAGGGGAGGGGAATAGTGTAGTGCCTGCAGCAGCTTATAACAGGGAGGAACTGGGGCAAGCAGATGCGTGAGGGTTGTGCACTGGAGCAGGTAAGAGTGACCGTGCATTTCCATGTGAAGGGCGAGACTGGGCAGGCCTCGCTGCCCCGGGACTCCCTGCTATGTGAGAGGAATTTCATCTAGCAAATCAAAGGGATATTAGGAATATCTGGCATTGTCAAATGTCCAGGACCTCATAGAATGTTGGTAGTTCCTAGCAACATCATGACCCTGGCACAGCGGTAGATATTCCTTGTAAAAGGCTGGCCCTGGCACCATGGTGGTAGCCATGATCAACATGCTTACCAAGGCACAAACGGTATAAAAGGTTGCCTAGACACAAAATGCTGGTAATCCCTGACAACATGCTGGTCTTGTATCTATGCATATATTTCTATAGTGCAATCCTCATAAAAAAGGCAGGAGAACACTGTGCAGGCTAAAAGGCAAGCACAAAGTCAACAAATGATTGGAAAGGTACCTGTTAATTCATTGGTACTGCATTGTGGTGCAGTGTTCCTTAAAGAGGTGTGTCTTCAACTCTTTCCTAAATTAGAGCAATATTGATTCAGTCCTCATGGATGCTGGAATGTTGTTACATATTATGGATGCATAGATGGAAAAGGCCTCCTGATTTTTTAATTTTTTTTAGACTTCTGAATCTCCAGCCTGATGGTGGCCAGGCTTCAGGTTTGCTGAGAGCTACCAGAGATGGGAACTTGTCTGCAAGATAAGCAGGGTGCTGGCCATCATAACTTTGTAAATCATACAGGTAGTTTGAAGATGGTACAGGCCTGCAAGGGGAGCCAATGGTTTTCCATCAGGTTGTGAGTGATGTGACCATATTTCTTCTGGCCCTGGAGGAGACATAATGCAATATGTACGATGTTATTAACAATTGACAGACAGGAGTTGGGAAGGCCATGGAGCAAGGCTCTACCACAATCTTGATTTGAGAGTGCTAGAACCTGAACTGCAGCTCTGAAGTCACTTTCAGGAAGAAAGGGTATTGCTTCCTTATAAGGCTATCTTTGTGGTTTTTGGCAATGTACTCCTTGAGAGTGAGTCTGGTGTTCAAAGTAAATCCAAGTGACTTCGAGTGAGATGAACGTCAGGGTTCAATGCCATTAAGGTTCACGTCATTGAGCCAGGATTGCCCTATTTCCTGTTCATTGTTCTTGACAAATGACAGGAATTCGGTCTTGGTTTGGTTGGCCTTCAAATAGGCGCATGGAAATCCAGATCTAGATGAGATTCAGGTAGTGTTTGAGTGGTAATTCCAGGTAAAATGTTTGGTCTGGCATACGGGTGGTAATTCCTGATAAAATGCCGGACCTTACATAATGGTGGCAATCCCTGGAAATGCCCTCATACAATGGAGGTAAAACCTGGCTCACTGGAGGCCATGTCACAATGGTGGTCAATTGTAATAAAATGCTGGACTTGAAACAGTGTTGCTAATCCCTGGCAACATAGTAGTCATTCCTGGTAAATTGTCGACCCTGTCGCTGGTAACATGCTGGCTCTCGCACAACTGGTGGTAATTCCTGTCAACGTGATGGCCCCGGCACAAAAGTGGTATTCTGTGTCATATTATGGGTAGCCATGGTATGATGGTGCCAATGCAACAATGTAAATTATTCTGAGCGTATTACAATTCAGACAGGCTCCGAAGAGAAGAACAAGTACATGTGAACATATGTGACTTGCATATTAGTGCACATGCCTACATAACCTCTTCAAGACACAAGGCTAATATATTTGTCACTGCAGGACTTAGAGCCGTGACTAGACCCCAGGCAAAACAGACACATTTGCATTGGATGGGGATATGTCACATATACCTGTTTACGACCGTCCATACAGTGATTAAAATCTGACATCTTTGGCGTGTAGTCCCTTGTAAACTGTCGAATTGTTTGAGAAAATGTCTGAAAGGCGAAGGAGAGAGCCCCAAATCTGCGGCTGGTTGTGCCGAAAGAAAGGAACTGCAATCAGCGCATCGGAGTGGCGCCTATAAAGGCTCTGCATGTCACTTCCGGAGGGGAATGGCTTCAGTGTGGAGACGCACAGCATCACCTACCAGCTTGCAGTGGTATTGTTGAAAAGTTCCCAGATCCAGTCTGATGCCTAGGGTATATTCAAAAGGTGAAGCATCTGTGGCTAGAAGTCTTTATCAGAAAAGCCTTACTGTTAGACCATACTATGCAAGTGCATGCTGAGATTTACATTGTGAATGTGCTTTGTAAGTTTTAATGATGAACACACAATGCAAATTCATTATAATTTTTTATAAAGCTGTGTTTGGGGGGTAATAAAGGACATGTCAGGGAGCCTTGTATTTCTGAAATGCACGGATGGCCATTTCCTGTGGGTTGTGCTTTGAGATGCAGCAGAAGCAATGGGGGATAGGCTTTAAATATGACGTTTCATTTTAGTGTGGGCTGTGCTTTGAATGTGTCACAAGTGGCATTTCTATGGTATGCATCATTTGGATAGTGGGGCATTGTATTTTTTAGAATTCAGCGAGGTGCATATGTCCCTCGTGGGCAGTAAACGGTCTTAAGTGTGCCCTGAAAGTAAAAGATATTAAAATCTTTCTGCAGGTTCATAAGGATATGATGCACTGGGGGCACTCTTGTACTGAATTATCAGTGTCATTAGTAAGTGGGGTAGAAGTTTAAAAAGTGACGCATGCAATGGGGCAGCGAGCAGAAGGTGAGGGGCCTCATTTATGAGGCCTTGCGTCAGTTTTGCGCTTCCGATGCGTCACTTTTTGTGACGCATCGGGGCGGCGTAAAACATGCCTCCTGTTGTGCACTATTTACAAAGTGACGCATCTAAGCAGATGCGTCACTTTGTAAACCCCTGCCCTACATTATACCTACGTCAGGAATAATGTATGCAGAGGGGGCATTCCCCCGCAAAAAGCCTCGTAATAGTGACGCAGTGAAATCTATGAGAATTCACTGCGTCACTTTTAGGACGCTGTTGCGTCAAAATCTTGCGCCTGCCTCACAGCAGGCGTAAGACTGACGCAGGCCCTTTCACATGGGGCTTTCCCCATGTGAAAGGACGCATTGCTGGAGTTGCGTCACTTTTGTGACACACTCCAGCAATGCGTCACTTTTGCGCTTACAGATACGTCAGAAATACTGACGTATCTGTAAGTCCTTGCGCAATGATGCGTCATACTGTAAATATGACGCATCATTGGTCTCGCAAGATGGACGCAGTGAAAAGTGACGCATCGCTGTTTTCACGCAGCGATGCGTCACTTTTCATAAATGAGGCCCGATGTGTTAAGAGGGCTGCACCTACTCGGAGAGAATACAAGAAAGGGCCTTCTCTTACCAACGGGGTGCCACATTTCCCAGAGAGAAATTCCACCATCAGTTCATATTTTAATAATCTCTAAAGGCCCGGACATGATTCGTTAGTAAAACACTATATGAAATCATCTGTGTTCATTTTTATCATGGCCTTTCTATTACTTAGGGGTCACGAGTGCAGCCTTAGAGCACATTTCAAAATATTTCTGCTCACAGTTACTGGTTAAAGTATGTATCGATAAGGGGAGAAAATCAGCTTTAGGTGAAATTTCTGATTTTTGTATGGGTAGGGATATTAAAATTCTGCAAATGAAGGTATAAAACCGACCAGGTGCAAACCTACTTTCGAACATAGGCATGATAAGACGTTTGGCATATTATCCGCAGACATCTCAATAGTTTACTTAATAATAGAAGCCCATTAACCCAGACACAATAATCAAGCAGAAAGAAAGACCACAGCAAGCCCCCACTCGCTCTTTTTAGCATACGAGCCACTGCACCTGCCTTTGTCTTACCCTTCTGACCCCATCAGAGAGGAGCAGAAGAGAGATCCCTCCAGAGTTAATTTCAACTCGGCTCACTCCACTGCAGAGCGGTCTTTAGGGCGAAATGAGAGGGGAAATTACAGTTAAGAGAGAACGGAGTCTGCCAAGCGAGTAGGAGGAAAGAGTGAGCGTAACGAGGTATGCAATCAACGCCTCACTGCTGAGACACCACCGAGGGCTGTGATACAGGAGCGAGCACGTGATCAAAGAAGATAAGCATAGACAAACAGCCACTAATGCAATCAACTTACCTTGGAAACACGACCAAGCAATTACAAGAAGCCAAATACAGAGCATTCAACAGCGTGACATCCTGACCACACCAGCACCAGAAGCCAGTGCTAGCACACCAACACCTATACAATCATCGGAAATTGCAAACTCAATTACCTCTTCGCTAGCATACAAATTACCAGTAGATTTACAGAACCAACAATTATTTGTTACGCTGAAATGCAAGCATCTAGACCTGAGCACACAATTATTTAAAGCCAATATTAGCACCCTGACAATCAACCGAACAAATAAAAATGCTCAAGCAATTACTGGTTTATTAACATACAGACATGAGGAGACAACTGCACGTTGTTATAACAGACCAGGATAAAAGAATACCAATTAAACCAACGTACACTCTGCCCCAGACATCATACCCGTAACCCAATATGGAGACAGACCTGAATAGATGACTACCATTTTCAGAAAGGCAAGCCAGAGCAGGAGATTCCAGTGTATAGACACAAAACACAACATGATAATTGACCATTGCTTTGTCGAACAGGCCTAAGTAAGCAATTACTGTCCTCTTGACATACAGATCTGACCAACCAAACAAAGTATCCACTATGTTGCGGCAGGCAGAAAGCAGGACACAGTAGGTAGATCCACAACCCTACCTGATATTTCAGAGGTAGAGTACTGGCTCATCTGAGCAGGGACCAATTACTCCAGGACAGAAAATGCCTGCATAATACTTGTATTATCTATTTCAAGCACTGCCCGGCTAGTCTTCTCGTTCCCACCCCATAAACCATTTTTAAAGCCAAGACAACTCCGACCCTGCTGACCTCTGTCCTCAAAGAAGTCGATATCTCGCTCCCACTATCTCTCCTGCTTCCTCTACAGCTACATTTAACTATTACAGGGAGGCCTATGAGGGGGTCTACATTTAGACGCTATGAAGAGGGTGGGCAGTTCCCGCCTACAAGGAGCTCTTTTTGGCTTGCCCCTAATACCACACCATGCCTCTCACTGTCACTCTTCACCCTGAAATCTGCCTCTACCTATTTACCTCTCCTAATTCCTCCTGCCTGCAACTCTCCTTACGTTTCGTCTCTTCCTACTTATTGACCAGATCTGTATGGCCAGCTTCACTGTTCTTCTCCCTAGGGAGATACCAATTTCTTGGGGATCTACTCTATCCACAAGTCTACTTCGTCTTTCGTTTAGTCTAGTGACATCTATTCCTTTTTAATTGTCTTTCCCTTCCCCCCTTCCTCATTACTGTGAGGAAGAAATATGGTGGTAAGCAACACACAAAATGAAAGACTTTTGCACTACAAGCTCCTTACTTTAAAGCACAACGAGGAGTTTCTCTCTCGCTCTCCCTGGGCTTTTGTCTTTCTACTTTGTGTCTCTCTTTCTCTCTTTCTCTCTCTTTCTCCATGTCCATCTCTCTTGGTATCTTTCTCTTCCTCTCACATCTGCCATTTGTTGGCCTGTGTACAGCAGCAGAGTGGAAAACTAAGTCGTCATTCAAATTCAAATTTCAAAGCTTTATTCAGCAGCAAGTCATAAAAGCAGTTTACATCCTAACGCTACACAATAAATACTAGGCCTAACATTCAAATTTAAAACACACATTAAACACTTTTTGCTGTCACTTCCATTACTCAATATAAAATATTCCATCAAGAATTATATAAAAATTGATCATATATAAAAGACATAGTAACAATAGTTCATTAAACTGCGTCAGATAGTTGTAAAGTGCGGGTGCGAATGGACCAAGCCCATCCTAGGAATTTTGCAACAGCAATCGCAAAGTAGGGTGTACAATCTGTTTCCAATATTCTAAGCGCCTCTATATGCCTGCGTGTTCATAAATTTTGGCACACTGGTTTTATCCATTTTCGCGTGGGCAGTGATAGAGCGGGCAAACAAACAATAGGTGAGAAACATTCTCAGCTAAATCTTTGCAATAATGGCATTTCTCATCCCGGTTCGCAGACCAATTTTGTGTAGATGCATTTAGGGGAAGAATTCCGAATCTGAATTGAAAATACAGTTTTCTATTGAGCGTTTTTTCAATAATGTCCCAATAGAGTTCACAAGGTGGTACTGTTTTAATTTCAAGAAACCGTTGGGTTAATTTGGAGTTGGATCCAGTACAAAGTGCAGATGACCGAACCATTGCCCAATACATTTTCTTCAAAATGATCTTTGATGGAAAGCATGATGCGTTGGTATTAGCCCACAGATGGTCTAGATCCAACTTGGATAATAGACTACGTAATTCTTTAAGCCACAAGATGGTATGAAAGCGGTCAGCATTAATAATATCCGCTAGAGCGGCAGCATAGTGAGCTAATTCCGGCGTTGTCATTATCCGTCTCCAATACAACAGAGGGCGTAGACGAGCTAAGTCCTCAATGCTTTTCCTACCGAGATCAAACAATAGAGGAACAGTGGGAGTGCTTTGTGGTGCCCCCACTAGGTGCCGCAAAAACCTATTCTCTGCCAATGACAGGTCCTTCAAATTAGAGAATCCCCATAATTCCGATCCATACAGTGAGGCACTTATCACCTTCATGTTATAAATTTCTAAAGCAGGTGTTATTGGTTTAGTCAATGAGGCTCTATGTTTGAGCGCTACTACACCCGCTAGCTGATGGAATTTTAGAATTGCCATATCAATATGATTTTTCCATCGCATGTTACCCTGAAGGGATATTCCTAGATATGTAAAGGCCTCTACCTGGTCTAATGGGTTACCTTTAAAAGTAATTGAGCCTTTGAATGTCTTCCTTTGGTTCATACACATAAACTTGGTCTTAACTCTAAACCCCGGTTCTCACAGAACTCACCAAATGCATTAATTGCCTTCTGAAGCCCACTAGGAGTTTGTGATACTATCAGCGTGTCGTCCGCAAACATGAGGACTGGCACACGAGCCCCCGCAAGTACTGGTGCATCGGTAGGTGACCTTCTTAAGTAGTCCACAATACCATTAATGTATATGGAAAACAATGTGGGGGCCAAGACGCACCCCTGTCTGACCCCACGTTCTACAGGGAAGGGATCAGTCACTTCACCCTGGGCCCCCCACCTAATTCTAGCATAGTTATTTTCATGCAAGCGGACAAGCAGTGTTAACAATTCTGGGCTTATACCAGCTTCAGCAAGCACACTCCAGAGTTTTGGCCGTGGAACTAAATCAAAAGCTGATTTTAAATCAACAAATACGGCATAAAGAGGGCCATTGATCAAAGTCACATTCCTCCAATAGAGGGCCATAAAGTAAAATACCTGGTCAATTGAGCTTGTCAGGGGGCGAAACCCAGCTTGATATGGAGACAAAATATTTTTTTCAGCTATCCACGAACGAAGCTTATTCTGCACTAATCGGCCCATCAGTTTTTGAGCTGAATCTATAAGACTGATGGGTCTATAGTTACTGGGTAGCGATTTATCCCCCTTTTTCAAAACTGGAATTATTTCCGCACCCTTCCAGGAATTCGGAAACGGTGCGCCCTGGGCCAGAGAGTTGGCTAGCCATGTAAAATACTGACACCATGACTCCCGATCACTTAAAAACACATCGGCAGGAATACCATCCATACCTGGCGCTCTTCCCCCTGTCACACAGTCCAATGCAATACTGACATCTTTTATGGTAAATACTTGACAGCTGTAAAAGACCGTGGTGGGTAGGGTACAGCAGTCTGCAGCTAGGTTACAGGCATACTGGGGCTTAAAGAAATCTATCCACAGGTTTCTTGCTACATTATTTTGTGGGGATTCTGCAGCCCCTCCTCTGTCCCACTTAACAATTGCCCAGAATTGTTTTTGATCTTTGGCAGCGCAAGCAGATTTCAAGTCAAGCCAATGATCCTCGTCCCACTGTTTCTTAGCTTTTTTTTGGGCTTTTCTATATATGTCCCTGGCCTCCCTCACTCCTATAATATTCCTAGACCTGAGTTCCGTACCAAGATTCTGACGGGCTGTTCTACAGGATTGATCATACCACCCTAGCTTAGGTAACTTTCTCGTGACCTTATTTTGTTTGATTGTTTTCAGAAAGAACCCTTGAAGCCTAGTAAAAAAATTAATGTGTGCCTCCGCCATAATTTCAGAGAAATTTGGTTTATTACTGTGTAATTTCAGATTGTTTACTTCCTCGGCCACTACTCTCTTAAGATCCTCAATTTTCTCTGGATCTTCTACCAATCTACCCCATTTTACATGGCGCTGATTGTTTGAGGAAACTATATCTAAGGTCACCTTGTCACCCCTCAGACTTTGTTCTCTCAACCCTAAATTAATTTGGAAATCCATGCAAAGAGGATTGTGATCACTTTCAATTCTACTTTTTACAATCATGTCTTGCAGTCTATGCCAATCCCTGATATCCACCAGGAAGTAGTCTATTCGGCTCGTTGACCTTCCATTATCAATTGTATTACTCCCTTGACCATCTGATGGAGTACGCCCATTTGCTGCTCTAAGGGCCCTTGCTAGGCATAGACTCTTGGTTTGGATAGCCACAGCTGACCATCTCTTGACCATGGCCAATTCGAGCTGGGGAACACCCCATTTACTGGCCAAAATCTGGTCCTCTTGTCCTAGAGGTTCAAAAGTGGTGTTAATGTCACCCCCTACTATAATAGATAGCTGGGTTGGCAGTGATTTTAGCTCTTGGTCAAGTACAGATATTACTTCTGATGTGTTCCCACCCCCAACCCCCCTGGCATAAATGTTGAAAATAGCCAACCCTTGGCCGTTAGCCCACATAATATTAAGTGGTAATATGTCACTTGATGGAACGTTCATTTGCTGGATTTTACAATCTAATGATTGGCGTACCCAAATTGTCAGACCTCCAGATGGGCGCCCTTTAGAATTTTTTATGGCTGGGATATAGAAGTTGAGAAACCCTAGCCGATAAACTGGACTCAGTGACCATGTTTCCTGAATCAAGATAACATCATGTTGGTCAATGAAGTCACACCATTCTGGAGAAGTCAATTTATTAGCTATTCCGGCAAGATTCCAAGAAAGGAAAATCAGCCTTGCCTTATCTGGAATTAGACATTCATGGCCAGGGGGTGTCAACTTGTCTTGTCTTAGAGACACCAAAGCGTATTCGGGGTCTAGATTAGCAGGGGGTGGTCTAATGATTCAAAACGAGAGACTATACGCCCATGACCAGTATTGCTTTCCAAGTTACTCACAGTCAGCTGTACAGGGACTTCCCTATGTGGCCCTGTTTCGTTTAAATAGGGTAGTCTCCTACTTCTTGCTAGGGGCGCAATAAACACACTGCCCTTATCAGCGGTAATACAGAACCTGTCGCGCGCTATTAGATCATTACGTTCGGTGATTTCACCCCATCCAAGTCAATCGCATTCATTAAGATTGGATAGTGCTGAAAACCTATTTTCAAGGCTCAGGCCCCAGTCGCTATTTTGGCCACCCCTACCTCTTCCCTTTGTCACCAAATTCCACTTAGTCCTCAATATACTTGGATCCAAAACAGCTCCTCTTCTAGGATAAAAGAATTCAAGAGTAAGTGGGACTATGTCTGCATTTCTACGTTGAGGGGGGAACAAATTTGGCAGAATGTTAGGGAGTGCATCAGGCCCTGAAAAATTCAACACTACACAGTCACCCCCAAACTTTTTTGGGCTGTTCCCTATCCAATCAACTCTTCTTGCCATGATTAATTCCCCCGCTAACTGCTGCTTACCCCACGGGGATATTACCATGTTGTTGGATAACCAATGTGATGCTTTACTTAGCTGAGAGGGTGTAGATTCCATCTGGCCAGGTTTTAGGGGTGGTACATTGGCCAAGACCAAAACAAGGGGAGAGGCCTCTACAATGAGCTCTACTGGACCTTTCTCTGGACACGAAGCAGTTTGTCCCGCTAGCCTTGCTGGGAGACCATCTTCAGACAATGCATGGTCCCCTACCTCTTGATGGTGAATAGGGAGAGGGTTAGGTACTATTGTCTCTCCAACCCCCACCGTGGGCCCCATGGGTGCTCTTTTTGGCTCAGCTCTACATGCCACTTGATTTGGTATATCCCCCACCTCCTCAATGGTCTTCATTAGAAGCCCCCCAATCTATGAACCTCTTCTGTTAGCTGATCGATTTTTGCTACCAATGGTTTGATGATGCCCTTCATCTTTGAATCAAACATGCTCACTAATTTCTTAAGCTGGTCATCTCCCAAGAATGTACTCCCCCCCGTTCTCCCTCCTTCCTTCGTCCATATCACAATTTTTTATTTTTGGCGGTGAGGCTGGTCTTTTTCTACTCGAACGTAGCCCACCCTGTTTAGGTTGACCCTTATTGCACCCTCTGGTGGCTCTAGGTGCAGGCACGGGCACTGGGGGCGGGGATTTTTCCTCTGTTGCCAATACAGTCTGGGTGAGAATATCATTATTGGTCTGGCCAAACACAAAAGCGTCATTACTGGTATCCGAATCCAGTAAGTCTACTGGAATAGAATCAGGCAAGGTAGTAATAGGTGAGGGGCTCAGGCCCAATGAGGACCTTCTCTCACTATTAATTTTTGCGACAACCTGTACTAGATAATTGTTCATGGTGTTATTAGGTACAGAGGGAGTCTTTTGCTTGGACATAACAGGCTATTCTGATATGTAAGACTGCTTGCAACTTAGCAACTTAGTAATATAGTGCTCAAGGATAAATAGCAGTCCTAAAGTCAGTATAAAGTTCAAATCCTCCACAATGATGCAACAGTTTCCAAATAGTTAACAAGGGGCGAAATAATGTAACTCACAAGATTTTCGGGCAGGGGATTAGGCCCAGTCCAGTCACGTCCTGTCTCGGACTGTCTAAGACTGTCGCCCTTTGTCCGGGCTTCGTCCGGGCGCTCCCGCGCGCGACTTGCGGGGTGAGAGGCGTTCCTGACCTTTAACGCGCCTCGCGGCGCTCCGGTGACGTCACTCTCGCGCCACAGCCGCCGGGGCACCTGGGAAATGGAGTCCAAGCGGCGGCGATGGTGCTGGTGGGCGCGAGAGCGGAGAGCGACGAGCCGTTACCCTCACGGCAGACGGCGATGGCAGGAATGTGGATTTGTTGGCCGTTCCCCTCACCGCAGTCAGGCAAGTCCTTGGAATCGATATGGTGCAGTAAGAGACGCTCCCAGTGAGCGCTCGGCGCTCCTGACCTTTAACGCGCCTCCAGGCGCTCCGGTGACGTCACTCTCATGCCACAGCCGCCGGGGCACCTGGGAAATGGAGTCCCAGCGGCGGCGATGGTGCTGGTGGGCGCGAGAGCGGAGAGCGACGAGCCGTTCCCCTCACGGCAGACGGCAATGGCAGGAATGTGGATTTGTTGGCCGTTCCCCTCACGGCAGTCTGGCAAGTCCTTGGAATCGATATGGTGCAGTAAGAGACGCTCCCAGTGAGCGCTCGGCGCTCCTGACCTTTAACGCGCCTCCAGGCGCTCCGGTGACGTCACTCTCGTGCCACAGCCGCCGGGGCACCTGGGAAATGGAGTCCCAGCGGCGGCGATGGTGCTGGTGGGCGTGAGAGCGGATAGCGACGAGCCGTTCCCCTCACAGCAGACGGCGATGGCAGGAATGTGGATTTGTTGGCCGTTCCCCTCACGGCAGTCAGGCAAGTCCTTGGAATCGATATGGTGCAGTAAGAGACGCTAAGTCGTCATTCATAAGGGATACCGAACATGTGTATGTAGTCTATAGTTGATTAATCAAAGAGGACTAGCTTAAGTTGTCCAAAGTGTTGCAGTACTCTAATTAGTTCTGTCACGGGCACCTTGTTGGTGTATTCATGAAGCCCTCACCCACCAACCTAGTTGGTGGCATGCTTCATCAGTCCCCGAGGGTTTATATGTGATTCCTACCGGAGGACGACGGCGGGACAACAGGTACAAGGCAGGCACTTACCAGAAAGACTGGTCATGCCCTTATCGCTTCCCTCCAGGAAGCCTTGGCTAATAACCCAAAGCGTATGCATGAGAAGGGAATCCCCCTCTCACATATAGAAAAATGCCTTAGTGAGTGTATCACATAGTCTGTACCACAACACTAAGTCTGTTTTATTTTACCCCACACCATTTAAAAAACGGTCCTGAGGAAAGCCAGAATACTCTAAGGCACTGGCTGAAACATGTCGACCATCTGAAGGACGCAGGGGGCAGTAACTCGCCACCCTTACGCGTCCTGTAGCCTTACTTTTAACCGCTGGTGACAGCCCAGTTATTAAAATTCAATTTACCCTCGGGTCCTTGGACCACCACCAAGCCGTTTTAAATCACAACTCACTCAACCTCACTCACTGCACTCTCAGCAATATACCAGCTCCGCTGTAATCAGGCGTCGTAGCACACCTGGGACATACTAGGTGTCACTGGGTGGGCCCGATGATGAAGCATGCCACCAACTAGGTTGGTGGGTGAGGGCTTCATGAATACACCAACAAGGTGCCCGTGACAGAACTAATTAGAGTACTGCAACACTTTGGTCAACTTAAGCTAGTCCTCTTTGATTAATCACATATAAACCCTCGGGGACTCGGACTAGCTATCTAGTCCTCTCTCTCCCTCTTGTTACACGCATGTAGTCTATAGTTCACTTCTCTCCTTTAGTCTCCAACAAACAGTCTTTCTCATTTTATCCTTGGTCACACAACAACAATTCTATAGGTGAAAAGAGACATTTATGAAGTTACTTTTGAGCATTATTACAATGTGTTTTTGTTCAACCCTTAAAGCCCAATTTCCCCCAAATTGAGGACATTTAATCAAATTTATATAAACATATAGGGCCATATTTAGAGTATGACAGGTGGGCTACTCCATCACAAAATGATGGATGTCCTGTCTGCCTCATTACAATTGCCATGGGATATAATGTACTTGCAATCCGATATTCATATTGTTTGTGATTCAGTAACCTGCTCACCAAACTCTAAGTCATTCCTATGATCTACTTTGTCCACTTTCACATATAAACTGTAAAAATAGCCCCAGCAATGAGCAGGAACATTCTAAGAATGCATCCAACACTTTTCTTTTGTGTGAATCATCAGTGAAAGAAGAAGGTGTTATGCTATTAGTGTCTAAAAAATAAAAAATGTTCAGCTCTCCGCAAACCCTTAACTAATAAAGGTTCTGTAAGTTGGGTTACTGTCCTGTCAACATGAAGCGCAATATTGCAAACAGTTCTATAGCATCTTCTATTATTAGGTCCTTAGGTAATGTGGGTACTCTTATGGATTGCTTGTAAGAGGCTGTCCTGCCACAGGCAAATCTCTTTGCATCTACTGCTTAACTACCCTCATCTTCAATTACACATTTCTACTCATATAGGAGCCTGTACCGAACAACTACACATTTACAGGCGCCTTCCTCCACGTGAACGATTCCCAAAACAACCTTTACACTCTTGGACCATTGAGCATCTTGTTTGATCAACCAAAACTCACTCAAACAAGGTCCATCCCATTTCACCATGCAACTCTGAACTTCTTCCAAGTTGTCTAAGGAATGACACACTTATTTCCCACTTGGACTCATTACAGTGACTGGAAATGAAATATTCGTCTCACCCAGCGCTCCCTTCACCTCATCTCCTTCAACATTAAATTGTTCACCAGTGCCAATTCTGCAATCTCAAAGAGCAACAGTTCTGTCGACAAACATTACAAGCTCAGTTTCATCACACTCAACTCTCACCTCACCTCTCCTTCGTACCCAATTCTGTAACAGAAAAAAAGCTGTACAAAGGCTTAAATAGATTCATACCAGTCAACTTCTCTTTCCTGATGCCCGAACCAAAGGCTAAAGGTATAATGACTCAACACAGAAGACATTACATTGAAGACGGAAAACAAAGGATTGGAACACAACTTGAAGTAGTCAAATGACTACATTGAGAAACTCCGCTTCCAGCATCCCACAAGGATCTAAAAATTGGCCATACAAAAAACAAAAAAGCAAAAAGACCACGAGTCTCAAGTTTAACAAACATGTGCAATTCTGATATGTGTTGTATCAAGATCAACTGTGCTTATTGCTAATAACAGGGCTAATCATCATCAGGGATTTAGGAACTGAAACTCACTTTAATGTAAATATTTAAACAGGATTTAAGGCTCCAATAGTGTGGAGTATAACCCTTAAAAATATGAATTACAAAGATTTTAATATGAACCTAGACCTGAAAATACTTGTAGCGAAGTGCTATGATTAAAAAAAAACATAACTGATGGCACATTATCTCCAAATAATGCTCATAAGAAGGAACTTTGCAGGCTCTTCTAAGAAGCCCACAACATGGCCTACTATGACAACTATAACAACATGGGCACTACCAACATCACACTACGCCAGTACTGAGGTATTCACTTGCGGGCCATCTGTTGTGAAAACCTCTAACCTGTAACATTCCTTCAGAAGTAGGTCACATAGCAACATCCACCCTCAGACCACAACACACAAGGGAAAATCCTCTGGCAAGATCCTGGTATGCAAGAAATCATTTAGACTGAATTGTCTACCTTTTTGTCTGCTAAAGAACCACATTGCTTGAAATATTCTCATTAATTTCAATTCACACTAACTTTGGGGCTCTGCAAAGTTCTATCATATTACCACTCCTCTTCAGTGCTTACCTTAAACCATTCCAGTAATCAGTCAATTTGACCTGTTAAAACTACAAAGAGACGCATGAATACCCCAAAACTGGAAAACCTGGTGGACCTGGAGTACTCTAGTCTAGACCACTGCCTCTAAGCCATGGACGTATAAATGCTAACCAACAACTGAAACTGTACTCATCCAAAGAAGAAATACTCACAGGTGAAACATGGAAACATTTGACAGTCAACTGAAGCCAGAAACTTGGTCTTACCTTTGGGACATGAACTGAAGTAAGACATGTGGGAGAAAATTTGGTTTTTAATCTATCTGTCACTCTTCAAGTCGATAAAGTTACCAGAGTGCCTTCGTTCACCTGAAGGAAGTGGCCTGATTAGGGTCAACCGGGTCACTCACGACCACCTCTCAGCCTTCCATATGAAATGAAGAGTCAGTCAGACAGTAGAGAATACAAACCAATATCTATTTATTCAGATGCACGCAGAGTGGAGCCCAGTCTGCCAAATAACTTAGGAGTGCCGCAGAGGGATTGACATCAGCACGCATAGAGATAAATTATATACATTTCAGAACCAATGAAGGCACTCCCACAATGAAATTTTGCAAGGAAATGCAGCAGAACAGTTAAATACAAAAAATTAAGTTTCGATTCTGAGGCCAAGCACACACTATCTACTATTCAAGGTCATTCTGCCCATGCCCACCTCTAATGGGAGTAGGCTTCTATCTAAAGGGAAAGGTATGCGCTATTAGGAACAGTCTTTTCATTAGTCAAGTAAAACACAACCTTGGAGAAATGGAGCACAACAGGGGCCTTTTCTTGGAAATGCCAAAGTATAAGTTTTGATTGTAACCCAAAATGGCGCCTACAAGAAAATGGCGTTGTAAAGGCTAACATACATGAAATAATGCGTAAGCAGGATTTTTCTATTCTAACAGCCCCTCCTTTTATCTTGAGCTAAACATTTTTCATTAATAGCAAAGAACAAAAAAATCAACAAATCATAGGTGAACTTCTTAGGAGCACTCCATGTTTTCAGCATTAGGAAGGGAGACCGTGAGGAGGGAAGAAGTCTAAAAAATGCCCTCATCTATTTGCATGGGTTCATCTATTTCTTTCTGGATCATAATTGTCGCATTAGTTTCATGAATCAATATTTTCCTCTTAGGAGTGAGAAAGGTGGTGCAATAAGAGCGACAGAACGGAAGGCACTGAACAAGAACACATCAAAAGATCAAAGTCAAAATAAAATATATCACCTTTTAGGAATCCAACCCCAAATGCCAAAAAACGACCAACTCCAGTTCCCACTTTCCATTCCTTTAACTTTTTCTAAGATGTCTAAAGTGTGTTAGGTAATATTCCTTTCCATATTTGTGATCCAGACTACACACTGATCTCCTACTATCGCGCACACACCACATCTCTTAGCTAGGATGAAATCAACAGCAAATCTAGTCTGCTCGGAATATATCCTCATACTATCCAATTGGTTTGTGATGTCATGCAAAGCTGCTACTGTAGAGTTATACAATAACTGCAGCTTACATCCAAAGTATTCTTTAGCTCTCTCACCCCTGACCATAGCAGTACTACCAAATGTAATTATGGAAGAAAGAATGTATCCGAAAGTAATAATGTTGGACTTGGCCCTTTTTGCAGGGTCATACCTAAACTTTTTGCCTTTCTCCTAGCCTTTTTTCTGACATGGTGTTGGTGGTTTTAGGACTTGAGCACTTTAGCACTGCTGTTCAGTGTAAAGTATGTGTGCTCTCTGTGTTAAATATGGTAGGATTGGCCAACACCTGTTTGGCATATTTAATTTACCTGTCAGTCCCTTGTAAAGTGGTATCTCATATGCCCAGGGCTTGTAAATTAAATGCTACAGGTGGGTTAGCAGCACTGATTGTGCCACCCATCAGAGTAGCCTTGCAAACCTATCTCAGGCTTCTGCCATTGCAGGACCTGTGTGCACAGTGTTACTGCCGCTGTGACGTGGCACCTAAAGTGTGTGCCATGTCTGTGACCCCCCTTTTTACTGCATGTCAGTCACCCCTAAGGTGGCCCTAGCTAGCCCTATGGGCAGGGTGCATTGTAGGTAAAAGATAGGACATGTACCTTAAGTGTATGACATGTCCTGGTAGTGACAGACAGCCATTTTGGTTTCTCACTACTATTGGGCTGCCCTCCCATAGGTATGCATTGGGGATTCCCTGATAAGTGTTTCAGTGGTAATTTCTGATATGATTGGCGCAGTGTGGTCAAGTTTTATATGTTTGAAATAGTGATAATAAATGCTACGCAATGGTGTGCACAGATTTATTATATCTATTTTAGAAATGACACTTTTGGAAGTTGGCATTTCTGTGTGCTATGTGGCTGCCTGCCTGATGTGAATTGAATGTCTGGCTTTTGAGTGACAGGGGCTGGTGAGGTGTGTGTTGCTCCAGGAGGGGCAGGGTGAGTCAGTGCTAGGCTGAATGGGACATCTACATTTGGAGTGGTGGGAGGAGAAGTCCCTGAATAGGATTGTGCCTGCCCTAGTGAACACTGGCTCCACCGCCCTGTGGTGTGTCTGATGACGAGCCCCCACCTAACAATTGAGAAGAGGAGCCCTGTCAACAGACTGCTCCAAATCCCCCCTGAACCAGTTGCATCCGGTTCCTCCCAAAAGCCCTGTGCTGCAGACAAAGGGATTCTTTGTATAAATACTGGGGCTGTGACCCCACGAAAATGTGATGTTCCTGGATATTTGGGGGCTTGCTGCTTGCTGGAGGGCCCTGTGTGCTGGCCTCCCTGGGCCCAGCTGTGCCCCTTGGACCTTCTTCTTGAGTTTCCCAGGACCTGGGGAACTCCTAGTGCCTTGTGAGTGCTATGTTTTGATCAGCCCCAGGAAGGAGGAAATTTGGGCTGCGCACCACTAGGTTACAAACGGTGTGGAGGGAATCCTGACGCGAGAATTTCCCCTCCCAGTGAAGCCATGGAGTGGGTGCCAACCCCACATTCTATGCACCCCGAGCAGGAGCCCACCCCGCTTCTCGTGTATTTAAATTACGGGTGCCCACCCTGCTTATGCCTTAGTTTTGACGGGTGCCTAACCCGCGTCAGTACTATTTGAAATATGCGGGTGCCCACCCCCCATTGATTATTTAAATGACAAGCGGATGCCCACCCAGCATCGCTGCCAAGATCCAAAGAGGGATCACCGCCGCACCCAGCCCGAGAAGAAGCCGCCGCTGGCCCGACCAAGAAGCAAGACGGCCTTGCCTGACTCTGGGTAGGGCCACGAGAGGAATTGGCCATGGCTGCCAATCGCAGCGCTACTGGAACGGAAGAGGCAGCACCTGTGGCAGAGTGAGACAAGGGGGGCTCCCGTGAGCTGGAGGAAGCCCCGCATGCTGTCCAGGAGAAGAGCGCAGAGACGGCGACCCGTGTCTCGCCAGACCGGAGGAGTCTGCCAAAGGCTCCGGTGCGTGGAGCCCCTACCAGGCATTGTGGTGCCTGTGGTTGGAGCCTACCCGAGGGAGTCCTGAGGAGACCAAAGGGCAGCCAGAAGAGTCCCGGTGAGTGGGGGCTGATCTCTTGTGGGAGGCTGTATTTGTTTCACGAGGTCCCCATGGGGCTTGGGGGCATTTCTTGCCGCCCTCAGTTTGTTAGTGCCAGTCAAGGCACAGTGCCTAAGCGGTCCCACACAGGGAGGGGCCGCTCCAACGACGGGGGCAAATCTTGTTTGAGGAGTCCAGAGCACGGCTCCAGAGTCTCTGCCAGGGCCTCTTTATTTTATTCACAGCTGCACTGCACCAGCGCAGGTCAGCTGCAATGTTTGACCGCACTTTTGGTTTTAAGAGTCCCAGAGGGGGGCTCAGACCATTTTGCCACACCTACCCCACCAGACAGTGGGCATCTGCATGGCAGGGGGCATGTTTTGCTTGAGAGAGCCCCCGGGGGGGCCAGAGGGCACAGTTAGTGCCAATGCCCCCAGTATCTTCACAGCTGTGCCGCACCAGCTTGGGCAGCTGCAACGTTGGCCACATGAGTAGTAGGGAGTCCCAGTGGGGGCTCCAAAGGATCCGCACAAGTGCACAGCAATTAGCGTCAGCTGCCACATTTAGGCCTGCGCAATGGCGCACTTTTGGAATTCTGCTGCACTGGCTGCCAGCCCTGACATTCTGGACATAGGGCATTGGAGCCCTAGAAAAGGCCAATTGGCCTGAGGGTCATTTTTATGTGGTAGGGAGCAAGGGCCTAATGTGATGCCTATGACATAATGTGTTTGTGTTTAGGATGTTTATGCTTAATGTGTTTATGCTGGTGAGGCCTAGTGCGTAAAGTGTTTATGCTAATGAGGTTTGTGCCTAATGTGGTTTATTGCCTAATGTCATGTTATGATATTTTAGGATGGTGTCTAATGCCAATGTGTTAATGCTTAGGTCATTAAGGTATCAGTAGTTACTGGTTGTGTTTTGCATTTACTTACCTGTTCTGATGGTTCTGACAGTGGCCCGATTGGCCCCGTCCTATATATAATCCCCTGTGAATATTGCCTGTGCCAATTGTCACAGTCTAAATGTGTAATTATGTTTCTAATGTGTTTATGAAAATACAAAGGCTATTTTTTATATAACCTTGTGTGGAGTTTCTTTTGTAGTCTGCCTAGTGTGTTTTTGCTGTGTGTGTGTGTTGCGCAAACTCTTTACACATTACCTCTGAGATAAGCCTGACTGCTCATGCCAAGCTACCAAGGGGGAGAGCAGGTGTTATATTCAGCGTGTAACTCCCTTACCCTGACTAGAGTGGTGGTTTCTGCCTGGCTATGGTGCAAGCTTTAGCCAACCAGAAATCCCATTTCTAACAAATACCATTGCTGTAATTATTGACTTCAAGATTGATCACTCCTTCACCGAGTTCCCTGGTCAACGTCCTTTTAACCCATCTTACTTTATTCTTCGCATGTTTACAAGGCACATCCAAGGGCAGCACCATTGTGAGCGCCATATCAAGTGTATCATTATGAACATTCAAATAGGTTCCATTAGACAGAAAGAAAAACACAGGATGTGCATAAAGTGGCGTATCATAATCCACAGCAGAACACCTGGAATTCCACCCTACGGTACTGGGATCACTTTGGATTTACCAAAGAATATGCACCCTTAAGCAAAACTATCCCTGAACAATTGACATACAAAATGAGTTCAGTAAATTTGACTATTGGACAACATGCAGGGTAATAACCAGCTTCTCGGGTAACTGTCAACTCCTTATACTGACAACCCACCAAAGTGACATTCTGTTTTTCCATATGGAAGTTGTTGCACTAACTTTTGTTGTCACACCCTGGATAACCCATGTCTCATGGCTTCCTATGATACAAACAAGGACCTGGATAGCCAAACCCAAATACTCCTTGTACTTCCACGAAATTAGGGGGCTGAGTATAGGTATAGTTGACAATTGACAATGTATATCTATACTATTATTATAAAGGAAGAACTTTGAGGCTTTGAGGCGGGTAAACTCGGGAACCACAGCGCCAGTCCACACACCCGATACATCTTTGTAATCCTCAGGGTGTGCAGATGGACATAGGCTATATAAAGTTAAAAAATACGTTATATTTAAAAAAATGTACATAAAAAAAGTAGTCCCTGAGAAGTAGCGCCGGCTGCGACCTGCGTGCTCACGTCAGGAGCGCGAGGAGGAGCGGCGGACATGGCGCGGGGGAGGAGCAGTGATGAGCGGCCGGTCAGGAGCAGCGGACCGGCGGGAAGAGAGGTGAGCGGCGGAGCGGTGAACTGAGAAGCGGCGAAGAACAGAGGTGAGCGGTGGAGCGGTGAACTGAGGAGCGGCGGCTGAGGTAAGGCTCTGGGGGACAATGTCGGGGCAGGCGGGGGACTCAGAGCGCCTCAACACGGACAATGTCGGGGCAGGCGGGGGTCGGGGCAGGCGGGGCACGGGGACTTATGCACATTCTGTTGACAGACCGTGGTAGAGGCCTTTGCATAGTGGTAAGTCTGTCACCCAAGCTGGGCTGCGTTGATAGGTTCACCGGATTTCGAAAATCAAACACCGGAACATTGCATAAACAAGGAAGTAAGACTGCAATTTATCATCGATCAGTGGGCACAAAATGACTTAACCAAAAGTGATCAGCATCATAGAAAACACTAACAGTGAGTCACTAAAAGGAATTAAATGCAACGTTTACACACAGTGTCCTCTGTTTTATACTGCCATAATTGTGTACTTTTCAGCATTTCACAAGGTAAGGGTCCGGGGGACAATGTCGGGGCAGGCGGGGGTCGGGGTAGGCGGGGGACAGGGCGGGCAGGGGCCCAAAATCCTGTACAATGTCGGGGCAGGCGGGGGTCGCGGAAGCCTGATTGCTCCCGGACAACGTCGGGACGGGCTGCTAGTGTTGTCAATAAACTAGTGACAGATTCAGTAGGATAACAAGCAGTACCTTTTCCCAAAAATCTCTTATATGTAACTAAAAATATGCTACTCGGGCTGAACTTTTCTTTCGAACTTGAGGAAGAACTTTCTCCTTTGTACATTATGATACAGTCTGATCACCTTCCAAAACCCATGACACCCCACTTAAGATGAATAGCAACAAAACCATAAGAAACAGCACATATCCAACAGCTCCCAGGACTGGTTTGAACTGGACTATGCACAGGGGCACCAAGTGTGCCCCAGATACAGACGTTGAGGCACTTTGGAAGTGCATCCACCCAGCCCCAATAGACTAAATCCTGTTTGGACGGTGGTCACACCTGCCTGTGACATGATACCTATTGTTCTGTCTTCCCCTGCTCAAGCTTTGCTCAGCAGCAGGAGGGCAAAAATGTGTCTCTGGTTGGCAGCAACCAGTTTGTGCTGCCAGGTCAAGAAGGCTGATACCAGGAAGACCAGGGACCCCATGAAGCTCATTTCAGAAGGGTGGAATCATACCTCCCACACCAGTTACCAGTGTGGAGGTATGATTCCAAGGTGTTTGATAGCAAACACGACATGATTTGTTGCAGCCGTATTCGAGATAGCATTTTATACAAGCACTAGCAGCCCGTCCCGACGTTGTCTGGGAGCAATCAGGCTTCCCCGACCCCCGCCTGCCCCGACATTGTCCAGCATTTTGGGCCCCCGCCCGCCCTGTCCCCCGCCTGCCTCGACATTGTCCCCCGGAGCCTTACCTTGTGAAATGTTGAAAAGTACACAATTATGGCAGTATAAAACAGAGGACACTGTGTGTAAACGTTGCATTTAATTCCTTTTAGTTACTCACTGTTAGTGTTTTCTATGATGCTGATCACTTTTAGTTAAGTCATTTTGTGCCCACTGATCGATGATAAATTGCAGTCTTACTTCCTTGTTTATGCAATGTTGCGGTGTTTGATTTTCGAAATCCGGTGAACCTATCAACGCAGCCCAGCTTGGGTGACAGACTTACCACTATGCAATGGCCTCTACCACGGTCTGTCAACAGAATGTGCGTAAGTCCCCGTCCCCCGCCTGCCCCGACCCCCGCCTGCCCCGACATTGTCCATGTTGAGGCGCTCTGAGTCCCCCGCCTGCCCCGACATTGTCCCCCAGAGCATTACCTCAGCCGCCGTTCCTCAGTTCACCGCTCTGCCGCCCACCTCTGTTCTTCGCCGCTTCTCAGTTCACTGCTCCGCCGCTCACCTCTCTTCCCGCCGGTCCGCTGCTCCTCACCGGCCGCTCGTCATCGCTCCTCCCCCGGGTCATGTCCGCCCGGTCCGCTGCTCCTGACCGGCCGCTCGTCACTGCTCCTCCCTGCGCCATGTCCGCCGCTCCTCCTCGCGCTCCTGACGTGAGCACGCAGGTCGCAGCCAGCGCTACTTCTCAGGGACTACATTTTTTAATATAATTTTTTTTAAATATAACGTATTTTTTAACTTTATATAGCCTATGTCCATCTGCACACCCTGAGGATTACAAAGATGTATTGGGTTTGTGGATTGGCGCTGTGGTTCCCGAGTTTACCCGCCTCAAAGCCTCAAAGTTCTTCCTTTATAATAGTAGTATAGATATAATGCACCTCTACCTATATGTCTGGCTGCGTCACCAACAACCCAGGAGAATTGTCTCCAAAGGCTGCAGGAGCACTCTGCTCATGCAGGAGCACCCTCTCACGAAAAACCCAGCACCCTGCCTTCAGCATTGTCAAGGCCTGCTAGAGGGGTGACTGATACGTTTTAAGTGTATTGACCTATATATATATATATAGTAAACCTATATCTTTCGTAAGTGATGCAATCACCAGCTTACACAGACTGCACTGGCAGACCCGTAGTTCCATTTTGCATTGCCGCTCATGGGTGGCCTAATACATGCTTCAGCCCAAGATAGACGTCTGGGGTACCTATACCCTGGCTACATGTGTACCATATACTAGGGACTGACAAGTATGGCCTCAGCTTCTTCAGAGCCCAAACCACAGCAAAGGCTTCCCTCTCAATGGTTAACCATTATTTCTCTCTGGAAGTCAACCTTCTGCTAATGAAAGCTACCGGTTCATCCTAACCCTCTGCATTAAGTTGTTACAACACAGCCCCTACCCCTAACTCAGATGCATATGTTTGTACAATGAATTGTTTGGAATAGTCAGGACTTTGCAGAATGGGAGCAGTGCACATGGCCTGCTTGAGATGATCATCAAATGCCTTCTAACAGCTAACTGTCCACTGAAATTTCTTGGGCATTCTTTTTGAAGTAATATCACTCAAAGGAATTCACTGCAGACCCATATGGTTTCACAAATCTTCTGTAGTACCCAGTCGGGCCCAAGAAAGATCTGAACTGAGTCTGGGAAGTGGGAACAACCCAGTCCATGATGGTCTGGATTTTGTTCTGCAATGGTTGAACCTGGCCTCCACCCACAAGGTGGCTCAGGTACACAACCTTACTCTGCACTTTATGGCCCTTGGTGGCCTTGTTAGTGAGACCTGCTTTCTGCAGAGCCTCCAAAACATTCTTCAGGTGGACCAGGTGATCCTCCCAGGTCGAGCTATAGACAGCAATATCATCAAGATATGCTGCACTATAGGTTTCCAGGCCAGTAAGGACTTTATTCGCCAGCCTTTGGAATATGGCAGGTATATTCTTCAAACCAAAGGGCATGACAATAAATTTATAATTTATTTATTTATTTTATTTTACAGATTTGTAAAGCGCATGGCTGCCCGTAAGCGTACCAGCGCTAATGACAAGAAACCAGTTGCGAGGGAGACATTACGGGAACAGCCAAGTCTTGAGTGCCCTGCGGAATGAGAGTAGGTTGGGCTGGGCTCTCATATCCGGGGGCAATCCGTTCCATAGTTTGGAGGCGTTAAATGAAAAGAGTCGACCTCCAGAACGGGCTTTCTTAATTCTGGGTACAAATGCTAAGTTGCAGTTGGTCGAGCGTAGTGTTCTCTTAGTAGTATGAGGAGTAATAAGGTTTTTTAGGATCGGTGGAGCCTTCCCATGTAGAATTTTATGTGTCGTGCCAACTAGGGGTTGGAAAAGCTGTTTTGGGTTTGGAATCCTCAACTAGTCTGATTTGCCAAATTACAGCAGTGAGGTCAAATGTGCTTAAGAACTTGGCTGAGGCTAAAGTGTCAATGAGTTCATCTGTCCTAGGAATTGGATGAGCATCAGTCCTAGTGGCTGCATTGAGCCCCCTGCAGTCCATATAAAACCCATTTCTCTCTTACCACCCTGGCTATGAGGTTTGGGTACCAGGATCACTGGCTGGACTAGCCCACGGGCTATCTGAGGGTTCAATCACTCCCAGTTCCAGCATCATCTGGACCTCAGTCCTAATGCAATCTCTGACATGGTCAGGCTGACTGTAAATCTTATTTTTAACAGGTAGACTCTCACCTGTGTCCACTTCATGGGTACACCAGGTGGTCTGACTAGGAGTCAAAGAAAACATATTTCTGTATTGATTGAGGACCTTCCTGCAATCAATCTGCTGTTACTCCATGAGGCTGCCTACCAAAGTTATAACATCAACTAAGCCATCACCAGGGTTCTGTGAGAGGAGGGCAGGGGGTGGGTCACTCTCTTCCTCCTGTCCCTCATCAGAAGCAATGAGCAAGCCCATGTCTGCCCTCAACCCATAGGGTTTGAGCCTGCTTACAAGGAGCACCCTATGGGGGCTCCTGGGAGTTCCAAGGTCCACGAAGTAGGTGACCTCTCCCTTCTGCTCAAGAATAGTATGGGGTCCGCTCCACTTGTCCTGGAGGGCAGCTGGGACCACAGGGTCTAACATCCATACCTTCTGCCTTGGCTGATAAACAGTCAGTACAGCCTTTTTAGTCATGCCAAGCTTTTTGCAATTCTTGACTTGCCTCAAGGTATTTGCTGGCCTTCTTCATGTACTCAGCCATCCTGGAGTGGAGACCAAGTACATAGTCCACAATGTATTACTTAGGTGGTTTGAGACTAAACACAGGGGACCCCTAACTGGATGCCCAAACAGAAGTTCAAAAGGGCTGTAACCAACTCCCTTCTGTGGGACCTCTCTGTAGGCAAAGAGAAGGCAGGGCAACAGAATATCCCATTTTCACCTAATCTTTTCAGGGAGGCCCATGATTATGTCTTTGAGAGTGTTGTTGAATCTCTCAACTAACCCATTGCATTGTGGGTGATAGGGTGTGAGGAATTTGTAGTTGACTCCACACTCCTTCCACATAGCAGTAATGTAACCTGTCATGAAGTTGGTACCTTTGGCAGTTAGGACCTCTTTAGGGAAACCCACTCTGAAAAAAATCCCAGAAGGGCCCTAGCCACCACAGGAGCTGTGGTGGTTGTACGGGGTATTGCTTCTGGATATCTTGTGGCATGGTCCACCACCACTATTATGTAACTGTGCCCATATGCAGTAGAAGGGTTAATGGGACCAATTATATCAATCTCAACCCTCTCAAAGGGAATCCCCACCACAGGCAGTGGTATGTGGGGGGCCTTTATAGTACCACCTGACTTACCACTGGCTTGACAGGTGGTACAGGAGCGACAAAACTCCTTTGTGTCCTCAGACATGTGAGGACAGTGAAAGTGAGGGACACGCCTCTCCCAAGTCTTACTTTGTCCTAGGTGTCCTGCTAAGGGAATATAATGTGTTGAGGTGAGTAGGATGCCCCTAAACTTCAGAGGTATGACCAACTTCCTGGTGTCACCAGGCTGGGGATTTCTACCCTCTGAGTAAAAGAGTCCCTCATCTTAATAGATCCTGTGAAATCCACTGACACCCCCAGCAGCCTTAGCAGCAGCTTCCTGTCTGAGGGGTCCGAGAGAGGGGCAGGTTTGCTGCTCCTGGCTCATATCTGCCCTGGAAGGTCCCTCTGTCCCCAAGAACTCAACCTGATCAGGTTCTAGTTCATTTGAGACGGTTCCTTCACAGGGACTGAGATAAGTTCCCTCAAGAGACTGATCCTCTCTCTGAGCCTGGGGGAAGATACAAACTTATCCCTCCTGCTCCTTCTCTTGGAAGGCACTTGGGCCATCTTTTCAGAATCCAGGGCCTGTTCAGTAGAAGTCAGTTTGAGCTGTGACCTGGTCACAACAAACACATCTGCAGAGATGCCCAGCATTGCTGCATGAGTCCCAAATTCCACCTCAGCCCAGGCTGAAGTCTCCAAATCATTGCCCAATAAGCATTCCACTCAGTGACATAGGAACGGGGGTGCGGTGGGTGCAGCCCACCCGTGTGTTATCACTGAGGGGGTGACAAAATGGCAAAAATATGTGTTTTACACACATATTTTTGCCATTTTGTCAAACCAGGGCTGACAAAAAATGCTCCGCACCAGCTACCAACTGACCTTGCTGCGCCACTGATTCCACTGAAAGTTCTGAGCTAACCACAACTTTCTGAGGGCTAGGTACCCCTCCCCAGCTGAAATTAACAACTGCCAAGGAATGATCAGTCATGAAATTGTTAGCAATGATCACGTGGTACATCTCTCCAAGTATGATTTGGTCAGGACCCATAAGATCTTTTGTCACTATAGTGAAACTTGCACTTGTGTCCCTGTATCCAATGGCCTCCTAACCATTAACCAAAATATGCTGCCTGTATTTGCCCAGGTTACTGGGACTGACAAATAAGGTGGCAATATCCATGCCACCATCACAAACAAGTACAGCCTGAGCTGGAGTTCTGACTAAGCCAGAACCCATCTCAGAGCCCAAGGTTAACCCTACTAATCCCCTGTTCCCTGTACCACCACTTGAAACTGCACTAAGATGAGCAATTGCCTTTAGAGACAGTGGTGATTGGAGTTGAATCCTTGGCCTTAGGACAAATGGCATATTTTGTACAATGGGTCTTTTCTTTACATGAGTAACAGCAAGGTTTCTTTTTGCCTTTTTGTGTAGTTGAACTGGGACCCCCCCAGATGCACATTTTGGGGCCCTGATGAAGACTTTTGATCTTTACTGTTTTCCCCACTCTTATCTGGAGTTTTAGCACCTTGCTTCTATTGGTCACCACCGGTGTTCTGGTTTTTCTGCTTCACCCTAGTTCTGACCCACTTATCTACCTTTTTTCCCAATTCTTGGGGAGAAGTTAGATCAAGTCAACCAGTTATTGATGCAACAACTGATTTTGGCAATTATTAAGGATCTGCTCCCGCATAATCAAATTGTACAATCCTTTAAAATCAGTCACTTTGATGCAAAGCAACCAGCCTTCCAGAGCCTTAATGGCACTGTCCACAATGTCTATCCAGTCCTGATTCTGTGTCTTCAGGGTATCTCTGAACTTAATCCTGTACCACTCAGTGGTTAAGCAAAACCCATCAATTAAAGCACTCTTCGAGACTGAATAATTGTCAGCATCCTCTTCTCTAACAGCGAGGAGCTTATCTCTACCTTTGTCAGCAAAGGAGAGCCACAAGATAGCTGCCCACTTCTCTTGAGGGACCCTTTGATCTTTACAGGCCCTCTCCAAAGGAGTTATCCATTAATGGAGGTCATGCCCAACATGGCAGGGAGGGACAATCTTGCTCAGGTTCCTATTATCAAAGGAATGTTCCTTAACTCTAGGGACACTGTTGTTGCCATCATAGGACTCTAGTCCCAACTTTTTTCTTGCTCTCTGGTCTTCTGGGGCCAATTGCTCTTGCCTGAGCCTAAGCCTATCTTTCTCAAGTTCAAGAAATTGGTATTCCCTATCAAAAGAGTGGTCCCTCTTTCTAGATGCCGAAGGCCCTATAGACTGTCCTGAGTTATCTGACTCTGCAGAGGGAGAACTAGATCTCCTTGGTAAACTCTGCACCCTTCCAGGTGGGGGAAAGAGCTGGCCATCTTGGACTTCTCCACTGACTACTGGGAGATCTGAGCTGTCCAGGTGGGACCCATCTTGGTCCTCCTGACGAGGGTTTGAATCTAGGTAATAAAAGGTATCACCTCCTGCCCTGTCTTCATTCCCTGTCCCACCCACTCTGTCCTTTTCATCTGATCCAGGGGTATTCCTAAGGTCATATAACAGTAACATCTCAATTAGACGTTGAGTGTTGGCACTTCTCCCTGTCTTCAGCTTTCTAGAGAAACACAGGGCTTTCAGTTCTTAGAACGAAAGTTCACTGTATCTAGAAGGCAGAGAGCCACTTGCATCTCCTTTATTAGACATACAAAGTGTGGTGTGGTGTGTGCACCTACCTAACATAGTGGGAAACTAAACTTTCTTAGGTTAGAGAAAGGGTGTGTTAAACCCTTGACTTACCCAATCTCAAGTTCAGTAGAACTTACTTATCCAAGCTAGTATTATATGTACCTAGTACTTATTGGTTTTCAGTTAATCAATACAAAGACTTATGTGGTAAAACAATGCGGGCTTGAATCTCACGTCTGCCACCAATGTGAGAAGTTGGCCTGGTATATGATGCCATTAATTAAATTAATACCAAAGGGGATGATGGACGGAGCGTTTGAGCAAATCAAACACTTATCCCCAATCAACTGATCTGGGTTTAATCCATCACCATTCTTTAGCTCACTCCACCACCCCAGTTCAGGCTGTATTGCATATGGCCCTGTCTGAATTGGGTTGGCTTCGTGAGCAAAAAAACGATGGATTTAGGCCCAGATCTCCGTACTGGGGTGAATGTATGACATTTTTCTGTATTCTGTCCATCAACTGTTGTTATTGCATTTGTCACATCGAGTGGGACGGGTATGCTCAGACGTGAATCCCGTGCTCTCCACGCCACTGGAGTCAAGCTATCCTGGCTGATGATGCTGATAGCCAGAAACCGGTCCTAGGATGCTTGATTCCGGTCCAGGGAAGACATGGCTTGGCATTTCGGGCTGGACTGTTCCCATGAGGCACAGGGTCAAGGCTGATTTGCGTATGGCCATGTCTGAACTGGGGTGGCTTGGTGAGCAAAAAAAGATGGATTTAGGCCCAGATGTCTGTACTGGGGTGAATGTATGACATTGTTCTGCATTCTGTCCATCAACTGTTGTTTTTGCATTTGTCACCCCGAGTGGGAGGGGTATGCTCAGACGTGAGTCCCGTGCTCTCCACGCCACTGGAGTCAAGCTATCCTGGCTGATGACGGCTGATAGCCAGAAACCGGTCCTAGGATGCTTGATTACGGTCCAGGGAAGACATGGCTCGGCAGTTCGGGCTGGACTGTTCCCATGAGACACAGGGTCAATGCTGATTTGCATATGGCCATGTCTGAACTGGGGTGGCTTGGTGAGCAAAAGAACAATGGATTTAGGCCCAGATCTCTGTACTGGGGTGAATGTATGACATTGTTCTGCATTCTGTCCATCAACTTGTTTTTGCATTTGTCACCCCGAGTGGGACG
Source organism: Lissotriton helveticus (assembly GCF_964261635.1). Classification (NCBI taxonomy): domain Eukaryota; kingdom Metazoa; phylum Chordata; class Amphibia; order Caudata; family Salamandridae; genus Lissotriton; species Lissotriton helveticus. Next base: position 1,515,357,959 of record NC_136061.1, on the reverse strand, counting down.
GGTGTGCTCAGACGTGAGTCCCGTGCTCTCCACGCCACTGGAGTCAAGCTATCCTGGCTGATGACGGCTGATAGCCAGAAACCGGGCCTATGATGCTTGATTCTGGTCCAGGGAAGACATGTCTTGGCAGTTCGGGCTGGACTGTTCCCATGAGGCACAGGGTCAAGGCTAATTTGCAAATGGCCATGTCTGAACTGGGGTGGCTTGGTGGGCAAAAAAACGATGGATTTAGGCCCACCTCTCTGCACTGGGGTGAATGTATGACATTGTTTTGCATACTGTCCATCAACTTTTGTTTTTGCATTAATTAAATACGGCACCTTGCACCAGTCCAAACAACCATATAGGGATTTAGGATGTCAAAAATAACTGTAGAAAGCTATTCAAGTGGTAGCTGTCAAGAGCAGCCTTCAGGAATGTTAAGCAGCTTGTTGTACCAGAATGCATCCATATTGTATTGGTTAAATGAAAGGTGAACCACACAGTAGTTATACAAATATATATTTATTATTATAACACACCTTAAATATCTCACAGTATCTGCTACACACAGATAAACACAAACCACACAATACTGTATCACAGAAACAATCGTAAGTAGCACTAATACACAGTGGGCTCCACCTCGTTCCCTGACGACTGGAAACACGCTGAGATAAACCCCCTCCTGAAGAAACCCTTGGCGGACCCACCGACCTCAAAAACTACAGACCCATCTCCCTGCTCCCGGTCCCAGCGCAAGTTATTGAGAAAGCTATCAACAGCCAACTGGCCACATTCATCGAAGAGCACAACATCCTTGACTCCTCCCAATCCAGCTTCAGAAAAACCCACAGTACGGAAACCGCCCTCCTCGCAGCAACATACGAATTCCGTACCTTACGGACAGGAGAAACAGCAGCGCTCATCCTCCTTGAACTCTCAGCGGCGTTTGAACTGTCTCTCACCGCACCCTAATACGCAGACTCCACAACACAAGGATCCAAGACAAGGCCCTCAACTGGATCGCTCCTTCCTCTGCAGTAGAACGCAGCGGGTCAGACTCCCATCTTTCCTCTCGGACCCGACACCTACCACCTGAGTAGTCCCCAGGGGTACTCCCTTAACCCTACACTCTTCAACGTCCACATGGCTCTGCTCACCCCCATCGTCAGAACCTACGGACTCAACATTGTGTCATACGCAAATGACACCCAACTCATCCTCTGGCATGGAAGCCGTCGCCAAATGGATGAAAAACAGCTGCCTACAACTAAACACCAACAAAACGGAAGTACTCATCATGGGCCCAAGACCCATACCTGGAACTACACCTGGTGGCCCCTTGCCCTCGAAAGCCTGCCCAACCCCACGGACCATGCACGCAACCTGGGAATCATCCTGGACTCAGAGCTCAAAATGGACGGCCAGATCAACTCTGTCTAGTCCTCCTGCTTCCACACCCTCCACCTCCTATGCAATACCTTCAAATAGATCCCCCTTGAACAGTGAAAGTCTGTTACTCATGCCCTGGTCACCAGCAGGCTTGACTACAGCAACACAATCTATGCTGTAATAAACAAAAACCTTACCCGCAAGCTACAGAACATCCAAAACGCAGCCGCAAGACTGGTCCTCAAACTGCCAAGACACTGCCACATCTCACAGCACCTGTACACACTCCACTGGCTCCCCATCGAATCTAGAGCCACCTTCAAGATGCTAACCCACGCTCACAAGCCTCTCCACGACACTGGACCTGCATACCTGAACAGCTGACTCAAATTCCACGCACCCCAAAGGACCCTACGATCAGCCCAGCTCTCCTACGCCATGGTACCCGCACCAGAAAGACTAGATCAGAAGGCCGCTCCTTCTCCTTCGGTGCGGCCAGAGCCTAGAATAACCTTCAGCTCCATCTCAGACATATAACATTGCTCCCCATATTAGAAAGAAACCTCAAAACATGGCTCTTCTACAGACCCCCTCCTTAATGGACTGGGACCTGCGTCCCCTCAGCGCCTTCAAACCCTTGCGGGTGAGTAGTCGCGCTTAACAAACACCTGATTGATTGATCGAGGGGGAGACCACACCAAATACTAAAATGGTGGTAAAGGACCACGACTCGAGTCAAGACAGTGTATAGAGGTTTTAGAATCTCTGGGACCCCAAGGAACCACCCAAGGTGAGAAAGGAGGGACCACAAGGAGGACGGTGCAATTCAATGGGAGAGTCACGTTTGCAGTTTTAAAGTTTAAGGACCCTTCCCAGTAGATTGCCAAGAAACCCTTTAGAACATAGAATGTTGGAGAGCCACCCCACCGTGGAGACCGAAGTACCAGAGTTACCTATCCCAGGGAAGCCGGGTGCATAGGGCTAAAGTGGCGTCGGAAACCGTTGTCAATTTCAATGGGAGTTTTCAAAGAAATGCCACTGCTGGAAAGAAGAAATGTGTCCGATGGAACCCGTAGGTGGACTCATGATGGATGGGATCTGAAAGCAGAGGGGACAGAGTCTGGGTGACCAGGGGCTTGGTAGACAAATGCCCACCGATGTTGGGTGCTTCATGTGTGAAGAAGGAAACATTGACCCTGCAGCCACGGGGACCAGGAGCTGTCAATGATGACCAGGAGCTGGATACAAGCTGTTCCACAAAGGATGTTGAGTGCTGAGGGGTCGGTGTCTGAAGGGAGCACCAACACGCCTTGCCAGCGGCTAACCATTAAGAAGGTCAAGTAAGGTTACGATCTGGCCCAGCAAGGACCAGGAGACTCACCACAGCAAGGGGAGTCAGGGCAGGCCTGGAGAAACCAGGGGAGCCCAGTATTGTCCCTCAATTGGACCCAGAGGCTGGAGGCACAGGAGTCGCGAGGGGACCTCTAGCAGTTTTTCAAAGTAAAAGCTTGCAGGGCACAGAGTATGAGGAGGTTAAAGTCCTTTGTATAAAATATGCAAAGAAATGAGGGCTATTGATAGCGCAATGCACTTAGCTGGAGAACACCAACAAGCATATGCATTTGCAAAAGTACGCAGTGCACAGGGGTTCAGGTTATGCAGTCTCCACAAGGGATACTAACCTCAGAAGTGGCGAGAGGGCAGCTCGACCTGAAGGAACATGGAAACCCACCGTCTGTGTTGCTGGAGCCTTTGGAGCCTACAGGAGCTCAGGATCAGCAGACAAGTCAGTTGCATTATGGTGCCTGCAAATGCAGGGGGGTGACTCCTTCACCCCAGGGGAGATAACTTCAGTAGTCCTTGATGCTCCACAGGTCCTGCATGGAACCTGTATGATGCACGGGCACAGATGAGGCTTTGGATGGGGAGGGAGATGAATTTGGGCCCAGTAGTAGTCCAGCAAAGTCCAGAGTGTCAAGATGGTCAAAGAGCAGTAGTTTCCTGTTCAGAATCTTGTCCACATCGAATCTAGGGTTCAACAGCCAGGTAAGCCCTTTTATACCAATGGGAGAGGGTTGGACAGATTCAGGGGACCCTCCCAGGGGAGGGTCAGGACAGTGGAGAGGATACTCCCATGTCCTTTGTCCAGTTTCGTACCAGAGCAGGAGCCAATGTATCCCAGGACTTGGTTGAACTGGACTATGCACTGGGACACCAAGTGTGCCCCAGATGCAGACTTTAAGGCACTTTGAAAGTGCACCCACCCAGACTCAATACACTAAATCCTGTCTGGGAGGTGGTAACACCTCCATGTGACAGGATGCCTGTTGTTCTGCCTTCCCCTGCTCAAATTTGGCGCAGGAGTGCAGAAATGTGTCTCTGGATGGCAGCAATCATTTTGTGCGGCCGGGTCAAAGAGGCTGGTACCGGGAAGACCATGGACCCCACGAAGCATTCTTTAGAAGGGTGAAATCATACCTCCGACACCAGTTACCGGTGTGGAGGTATGATCCAAAGGTGTTTGATACCAAACACGACACGTTTTGTTTCAGCTGTTTTCAAGATAGCATTTTACGCGAGCACATAATGCACCTCTACCTATATGTGTGGCTGTGTCTCCGACAACCCGGGAGAATGGTCTCCAAAGGCTGCAGGGGTGCTCTGCTCATGCAGCGGCACCCTCTCATGTAAAACCCAGCACCCTGCATTCAGGATGGTAGAGACCTGCTAAAGGTGTGACTGATAGGGTTTAAGTGTAGTGACCTATAGATAAAGTACACCTATATCTTTTGTAGGTGGAACAAGCCCAGCTTACACAGGCTGCACTGGCAGGCCTATTCCATTTTGCATGGCCTCTCATGGGTGGCAAAATACACACTTCAGCCCAAGGGAGGCCTCTGGGGTACTTATGCCCTTGGTACATGTGTACTATGTACTAGGGACTGACAAGGGTACCCCAGTATCCAATCTGGAGTGTACCTAAGTACATGGCATAACATTTTAGGGAGGAAGCAGATAAACTGGGGTCCTGATTATCAGGATCCCAGTCAGACTAATCAAAAGCAGCGCAACATCAAGGAAAAATTGGGGTAAACATAAGAAGCAGATCTTACCTTCCTACATACATTGTCAGTGACTTTACAGTAGGTGCTACACGTTACTATGGCCAATTTCTTAGGAAGTGTCAAAGCAGACAAAGCCTCAATAAAAGGTGCCCATGTTGGATTTTGGTGCCATGAGAAGTAAGAAACCCTCTCTCAGCCCAAAATTGCCCAAAATTGTGCTCGACCCCAAAGGCATACTGACTGTCAGTATAAATATTGACAACCAGTCCCATACTCAATTCATAACCTCGTACAAGAGCAGCAAGCTCAGCAGCTTGAGCGGACTGATAAGGGACTTGTGATGTCTCTACTACTGTGCGTAGTTGGTAATAGCAAAAGCAGCAGTTGTAGTGCCATCTGGTAACTTGAAACAAGAGCCATCGACATTTAGTTATCCTTGAGCGTCATATAAGGGAACATCGGTCAAGTCTACCCATCCTTTCCTCTCTTCTTCCATCTGGAAGATCCAGTCATGTTTGTCGACTCTCAGAAGGGAGGGGCAGTATTCAGAGTGGCACATCTTTTGCTTGTGATATGTTTAGCAAAGAATGTCAATTCATAGGAAGTCAGATGTGCACTGCTGAGGTGCTGTGTCTTTGTCCCATTCAAAAGTATATCCAGAGCATGGGGTACCATGACTATGAGGTCAGTATCCTGTACAAGTTCAGCCGATTGTCTAATCGAATTGGCCATGGCCGCGACCTTTCTTAGACAACTCGGAAGTACTCTTGCGACTGGATCAAAAACAGTAGAGAAATAAGAAAAAGGCCATTGCTTATCTCCAAATTGTTGTGTTAGAACAAAAAGCACGCTACCAGCCATCTCTTGGACATACAACAAAAACGGTTTGTTATAGTCTGGGGTGCTGACTACTGGAGCCGAACAAAGTGCAGTTTTCAATTGCCCAAAAGACTTCTGACATTTAGGTGTCCAAGACAAAGGCTCTTGGCCTTCCTTCATTGTTAGTGCAAGCAAGGGTTTGATTAGTAAAGAATAATTAGGTATCCACTGCTGACAGTAGGAAGTGACACCTATAAAAGCGAGGACATCTTTCTGAGAATGTGGAACGCGCTCTGGAGTCAATCTCCTATCCTCCTTTGACAGTAGGTGACCTAAATAGGTGACCTCCTGTCGACAATACTGAAATTTAGAAAGAGAAACCTTATGTCCACAATGAGCCAAATGCAGCAACAACTTAACAGTGCTATCCTTACAACCCAGCTTGGTATCAGAAGCAATAAGGAGATCATCAACATTCTGCACCTATACATTACCTGTAGAAAGTGAAAGGGAATCCAATTGACTCTTTAAAGCCTGACTGAAAATACTCTCAGTATAACCCTGAAGAGCCCGGCAGACCTAAAGCTTCTGTCAGCTAGCATAAACCCAAACAAGTACCTGCTATCCGGATGTATAGGAATACTAAAGAATGCATTCTTCAAGTCAATGACTGAAAATAATTTTGCAGTGGAGGGAATCAACGTCAAAAGTGTAGTAATGTCTGAGACCACTGTAAACTGGGGAATTACTATTTGATTAACTTCACGTAAATCAATCACAAAATGATAAACATCTTCATGATCAGCAGGGGAACCTGAGGGTGTCCATTTAAGAATCAGAAGAATGGGGCTATTACAAATATTGATAGACATCTCCTCAACCACTCCCTTCTTGAGGCTCGTTCTACTGCCAGTGGTATTTTATACCGAGGAATACAAGGCAAAATAGCATTGTCCTTAACCTTTATCAAAACTGGTGTTACGGCCTGTAGGCAACAAAGTGGGTGGCACATCAGCAAATGCAGCAGGGAGAGGCTCATCCTTAGACAAACACTGTTTAACGCCTACTACATCTGGAACCATTGTCATATAGACACCTGCCGGGGAGCAATACATTGTAGCGTGTAATTACATCAACAAATCCAAACCCATCAAATTCTAATCACAATTAGATGTCAACAAAAATGGTGAATCCACAGTGAAAGGACCAATAGTCAAAGCAAAGGGCCTTGAAATGGGGATCACAAACAGTACAGCAGAAACACCTACTGCAACACCATATGGCTAGACAGAGCCGCCCCAGGAACCATATTTTGAGAAACAGAAAATTTTGTCGCACCTGTGTCCACCAAAAATGTCTTAGCCGAACCTTGGAGTTCTGCTGTTACATAAGGACCACGCTGGTCTACAGGTATCAGAACTGGTCCCCCACTTTGTTCCTGGCTGTCATAGCTGTAAGACATTCCTGACACTTCTTCTTTATCATAATCATCATGATAGTTCTGTCCATCCCGAGGGTTATCGAAGTAATTATTATCAGAATGACCCTGTGAGGCTGCAGCATTCTGAGCCCTATCAGCCCCACGAGCTCCATCTACCCCTTTCATGAGAACATGGTCCTCTAGGAACCGCTACCTTTTGCAAGAGCTGGGGACACTCACTACGTCAGTGGCCCTACCTCTTACAATACACACATTGATTCAGCCCCAAAGGCGGTGTATTTGGCTGCCTACTAGTACATTGAAGCTGTCGGGCAGGACCACCACTTCCTCTGCCATTTTCTCTAAAAGCCTGCTGCAACAACATCATTGTCTTTAAATCCTTGTGCTATTTCTCTGTCCTTTCTTTATCCACAATGTCTCGATTTTCATAATATTGGGCCATGTTCAAAATAACAGAAAGGGAAGAGGTGGACCATGTACTTTCAGGAGCCTGCAATAGAGTTGCAATTTAGGGAAGTAAATTAGAGACAAATCTGTTAACAAACAACTGAACACCTACCTCAATAAACAAGTTGTGCCCGCTGTAATCCAAAAATGTATCCTAGAATCAAGTGAAAAAATCAGACACACTCTCATCTTTCTTTTGTTCGACAATCCGACAATTTATCCCAACCTACTTTTCTCGACGGAATAAGAGAATGCATATATGTAATATTGTGACCTGGTAACGCTAACATTTGCGCTCATGGTTTATCAGCTTGTTTTCTTTCCTGGTCCAATGCCTTAATTTTATCCCAAGTACCACCCAACTCCGGAACATGATCTTGAGTATGAACCTGCCTCCAAATATCAACTGGAACAAGAAGACCAAAAAACATTTCAATATCAGCAAGAGTCATTACCATCGAGGAAGCGGCTTCAGTCAATTCTTTATAAAAAGCAGTAGGATTTTTCCTAGGATCAGGTAAGTGAGTCTTAAGGGACAAAACCTCACTTCTTTTCCTTGGAGTATAAACCCATTGTTCTTGAAACCTGACCGCCACAGCTGCTCGAGTGACATTACCATGCTGGTCCGTTAACTCCGGTGTCTCTGGGTGATATATGGGATGAACTTCTTGCATCTGAAACTGAGATACCGTAGTAAGACTCTTATAATACAACCTGCCCCTTTAGGCAACCAATATGGTAATGTTTCTAAAAACTTGACATGGTTCCATACCATTAGAATACACACAGAGGCAGATTTACAAGGAACTGACGCATCTGCATAGATGCGTCAGTTTCCTTGCGTCACCTTCAAATGTCCTTGGCCGTCATGGATGCGCTGTATTTACAATACAGAGCACCATGGGGCAAGGAATACAGATGCGTCAAAAATTCTGACGGATCTGTTGGAGGAAAAGTGACGCATTGTTGGAGTTTGTCACAAAAGTGATGCAACTCCAGCAGTATGCTAAAAACATAGGTAGTTCCCATGTAAATTGCCTTGCGTCAATCCTTAAACCTGGTCTGAGAAGGTGTAGGGATTTTGACACAGTGAAGGCATAGAGTGATGCAGTGAAATCTTGTAAATTTCACTGTGCCAGTCCTACATGGCTTTTTGCATGGGAAAGCCTACCCTACATACATTATACCTGGTAAGCATGGCTGAAAATTCGTTCCGCTCACGGAATTTGTGGATTTTTGGCAATTTCACAGCAATTTCACAGTCCGCGCATAGCGTGAATTTGCCAAACAATCAGCAATTCGCAAGTTTGGAATTTTTTTTGCTTGTTCGCGCTTCAAAAATACAATCTCGCGGGTGCTGCATTGACTTACCTTGATTCTGAGTTTGCCTAGTTGTTTTCCTCCCGTGAACAAGATGGCCGTGCCCAAAAACGACCGCATGGGTAAGTTCGCGTTAGCCGCGCTGAAATAAAACCTAGGGAACACGCAAAAATAAAAAAATTCACAAGTTTGCACAAATTTGCGGATTTTGCGGACCGCGAATTCGCTTTCGCATGAATTCGCGTACCACGAATTCGCACATTTCGCCCATACTTAATACCTGGTGCAGTTATAATGTGACGCAGGGCTTTACAACGTAACACATCTCCCTAGATGTAATACGTTGTAAATGGCCTGCAAAAGTGATGCAACGGCGGCACAATAGTGACACAAGGGGCTTGTAAATCTGCCCCACGATCTTTAATATCAAATAGAATTTGCGGTGCAGCATTCTAAAGTGTTGCTTCCAAATACTGATTAACATGGAGGGCATGTGCTTAAGAGCGTACTGCTGTACAAAAGGCTCATAATCTTTCATCACATCCCAAACATCCACCACACTGTAAATGGGACTACGACCCCACTGCGCAGCCTGAGTAGGTACTACCTTCTTCTCCTCATCCCCCACCGCAGACCATATGAGAGGGCCCAAACACTCTTTAAATTTTGTCAAATCTCTATCCTCAAATCCACGGACTGGCGTCTCGGTGCTTACAAATATTGGGGGATGAAGAACCATAGAGGGAGAAGCAACAGAAGTGACAGGCACAATCATTGCTGGCAGTTGCGTTGCAGGAGAAAGAGCTGGAGACAGGGATGCTGAGACAATATGTGAAACCATTAATGAAAATGGGGCAACCCAAAATGATACGGACCAGGGTATAATGCGATAAAGATAAACAATGGTCCAGAACCTATTTCTTTATGAGCTGATTCAATCAGTACATGTTCATGCAATTATATATTCATGTGCCTTTCTCCCAAATAAGGCTCCAACCCATATATGAACTCAGTTACTTAGGACAAACGAAATATCACTACAACAACAGTATATCAAAAAGGAGAATACAATATTTTAATTCATTGTCTCCAATCAAGTAATTGATGAACAACACAGTTTTCTCAATATTTTAAAAGTAAAAAGGTTGCCCGAAGGAGCGTGCACAAAGGAAGTGATCAAAGATGTGTACAGTGAATCAAGAAAGAAAGGAAATTCAGAAAAAATAAATAGACAAACTATTCACATAAGTATTCTGTAATTACGGTCTTTCAGTTTTCCGTAGCAAAACAACCTGGCCCATGTAATAATTAATAACACCTAATATCAGAATAAACTAGATACAGACAACCATGTCAGATGTGTGCACTTATTTATATTGCAGAGCTGGGTCCAAGGTTGAAATAGTATCATCGACGTTTCGACTCGACTTAAGGTCATCCGGTGAGTTAGACCTGGACCATGCGAGTCTTCATCAGGACAATCAATAGTGGGGCAACCAAGGGTTAATGATGACCCCAAGGGTACAAGGCCACACAAGGTATGCCTCCTAGTCAGCCATGTGAGATTTACTCCTTTCAAAAAGATGATTCAATCATCCATCAAAATTCCGAGTCTTATGCTGATATTGGTTCCAAACAATATGTGTGGCAGGAGTACTAACAGTCACCGTTGCCGCAGACGGCAAAGAAACAGAAGAAGGAGGAGCCGAGGCCACAGCTGTTGAAGTGACAGCAGTAGATACAGGGACAGGGAGAAAAGCTGTAACAGGCAGCTGTGATGGTACAGGGACAGTAGGATATATCCTTTGTGGAGCATCTGGGGGTGGGGGTCGAGTAGCTAAAAATTCTTCCACAAAAGTATCAGTTTCCTCCTGAGCCAAATACGATTTATCAATGTGGAATCGAAACCTCATATCTTCGCATTCAACTCCCTTTGCCTGTATTTCTTTGTCATATACTACAGCTTTCTGAGTTAGTGTCAGTATTTTCCCTTTCCGGGCCTCTTTCGCTGTCTTCAGTCATCTCTACCCAGCTGCTTTCTGCCACGTTCTAAGACAATCAAACATAGACTGTCTGCTTCACCTTTTAAATATCTGTTCCTGTAAATACCCAATCTTTTGTTCATCAAAAGTGCCCATTAACGACCACTGCAACTCAGCATTGTCCCTCGTATATTTGTGCTATAATGTACTAAACATAATAGGGACAAGACCATGCTTCACATACATGTCAAAATTTGGAGTAACTTCTGGAGGCGCCAGCTGAGCTTCTTCCAATCGGGCACCTGCAGAACAACAACACAGCACACAGAAAACAGTTTGCTGATTCCAGGCATTTTCAAAAGAAAAAAAGTTCATTATTTTATGCCTGGCAAAGCAATTGTAAATGCTTTTACACCAAAGACGGTCTTAAGACCGTACCAAATGCAAACCAAAATGGTACCATAGTCACAAAGAACCAAAACAAACTCACCTGATATATACAGGTCAAAACAATCTAATTCTCCAGTGTCGACTCTTCAGACCAAACGGTCAGATCCAAGGGTTTCACCGTTTTAGGACTACAGTCGGCATGACCACTGGGCGAGGTACCGTCCGGCAGGGGCAGCTGCGAGCAATCAATTCTCCTCATACAGGGATCCCTGAACCATCAGTCCGACCCGACGAGGGCCTCAACCTCACACCAGTCCGTGGAAGGGGATGGGTCACTCACCTCTCAGCCTTCCATGCCAAATGAAGAGTCGGTCAGACAGTAGAGAATACAAACCAATATCTATTTATTCGGATGTACTCAGAGTGGAGAGCAGTCTGCCCAGTCACTTAGGAGTGCTGCAGAGGGACTGACATCAGCAAGCATAGAGATACATTATGTACATGTCAGAATCAATGAAGGCACATCCACAATGGAATTGTCCAATAAGATGCAGCAGTACAGTGAAATCCAAAAAATTAAGTTTCAATTCTGAGGCCGGGCACACACTATCTACTATTCAAAGTCGTTCTGACCCTAGACAAGTGGGAGAAGGCTTCTATCTAAAGGGAAAGGTATGAGCTAATAAGAACAGTACATTCATTAGTGAAGCAAAACCCAACCTTGGAGAAATGGAGCACAACAGGGGCCTTTTCTCGGAAATGCCAAAGTATAAGTTTCGATTGTAACCCATTCATGGCGCCCACATACAAATGGTGCCGCGAATGCTAACATACATGAAATAATTTTATAAGCAGGATTTTTTTATTCTGACAAACTATACCAACACTCTGAAGAAATTAACCACATTTGGGTTTGCCAAAGAAGTACCACCATCTTTCTAGTTCGATTCCAACAGGAGAATGTAAATAGACTTTATTTGGATGCACTACTCTACCATCTCAGAAAACTACAAAAATCAACAGTAATGCAATTATTGCACTTACACTTAGGTGACTGCATTTCCCCAGCTGTCCAAATGCTTGGCCAGGTGCTCGTCCTTCAAAAAACTCTTTATTGTCCACAGGGTATGTAAATAATGCTTCAGTGATGCACACAGACTAGTATCCCATGCTCAAAATTGGCTTCAGAACAGGGGTGGACTGGCTGTAGTAGGCATTTCCTCAGGGGGCTGAAAGGGTGCGACTGGTTTAGTTACGGGAGAGGCCAGTCTTACGGTGCTGCAATATCGGCCCCAGTAACAAAAGCAGCAGTGCTTCATACTTGTATATCCACCTCCCCCTCCCAGGGGGCTGGCCCGACAAATTTGCCAGACCTGCATTGGGTTCTCAATCCAGCCCTGCTTCCAACACACTGTTCTGTCTTTCAAGAAAATACAAATTGGTGTAAACGTTTTCTCTGTTTAGAGAGCAAACTTTGGAACTCTCTGCCAGCAGAGATAAAAAATAAAGGCCTACAAGACCACCTAGAATTCAGTTTGGCAGTAAAAACTTGGGTAGTCGTGAACAGATGACATCCTATCTGAAAGCAGTACTAGATGCTAACAGCCCTACAAAACAAAGTCAGTCACCCGCATAAAGTTGGAAGGTTTTAGCATATATTACTCCTCTTGGTTTCACTCCTAGATTAAGTACATCTGCAACACCACTGCAACATGATACTAGCAAACCCCTCATTTTACACCAAAATGCTTCTCCAACCAACCAAACCATGCTATCTATAAGCATTAGCAACTATTCCCCAGATGCGTCAAGCATCCATTTTGCGATTCCTTATTAGCGAAAAATAAGGATTCGCTAATAAGGAATAGCAAAATGCTATGCATGAAGAAATCGCAAAAAAATAGCGATTTCTTAATATACCTTAATTGCGACTCGCAAATTGCGACTCGCAATTAAGGAATACTTCCCCATTTATTCCTATGGGTCAAGAGGCCCATTGGAATGAATGGGAAGACATTCTCAATTTGCGATTCGCAATTAGCGAATCACAAATTGAGAATGCAATTTCAAGGGTGCAGGGGTGTCCAAAGGACACCCTGTTGCACCCCTGAAAGTAATCTGTGCACATATGTTGCGCACACACATGCCCTAAGGGCATGTGTGTGCGCAACATGAAACTTTGAAAAATGCACAAAAGTGTATTTTTTTTAAGTTTTTGCAAATTACCATGAAGTTTAACTTCATGGTAATTTGCTCCCCCTATTACCGAAATCGCTAATTTTTTTACTTTGTTGCATTGCATTTTAAGGAATCTCAATTTGAGATTCCTTAAATGCAATCGCAATTTAAGGAATCTCAATTTAGAGAGTCCTTAAATTGCGATTTTTGCATATGGGATGATGCATCCCAAATGCAAAAATACCGGTCGCAAAGGGGCAGATTCTGAGAATCTGCCCCTTTGTGACCAGATTTTCCTTTCATGCATCTGGGCCTATATCTCATATTTATCTTCACTTCACTCCACACATAAGTGCAGCTCTTTGTATGCGTTGCAATGCCGAGCATCCCACATATCTCCAGTATTGACACCAATACTCTTTCCATCCAGGCCACACTCTTCCAACGAAGCACAACCAATGGAAAATCAAAAAGGGGGGCTTTGTGACTTCCTCATTGGTATAAAGCTATGTAATAAAGCAACTAGAACACTATGCAGTCTGCCTGTTACCATCGACCTGAGTCTAATCAAGTGTGCATTTGCTCCCATGAATGTATAGTGGGCAAAGACAATATTCATGGTAATCAATGCACATTTAAAACAACTTGGATATTTTTGCTTGTGGTTTTAAAATCGCACAGAAGAATATACATTTAGATCAGTGAATGTACAGTAATGAAATTATAAAATAAAATGTGCATTCATACTATATTGGCACAAAAGGCTCCATAGCGGCTGCAGCAGGTACCCGGCAGGGCATCTGACCTTTGACGAAGTAAGTGGGAATTTCACAGGGGGAGTGGAGGGGTTCTCTTACTCTTTTCTCATCTCCCTGCCTTTCAAACCGCTGCAGGCAAAAGTTCACTGCCTTTCAAACCGCTGCAGGCAAAAGTTCACTGCCTTTCAAACCGCTGCAGGCAAAAGTACATGCCGACTGTTTAAACCACTTTTTGTCTTCTCTTCTCTCTGCCACACAGAGTGTGAATAAAGGTCGGGCCCCCACATGGGCCATTTCTCAATAATCATCTGAGTAAGTGCCCATCTCTCTGTACTAACTCGTGTACCTTCTATGCACCTTTTTTAAAAACGCATATTGATTACCACAGGATAACGCATATGCTGAAGGCGTTAGTCATAAACTATCACTTAACGCCACATTCCGTACTCACGCCATTATTTCCCGCATAGAGCACGGACACATCGCTCCTCAAAACACATACTACTGTGTATCATATCAGTATCCTCAATGTATTTTCATTTGCATGTTTGTTCGTCCTATTTTCTTCCACAGGAATGCGCCGGTAGAGGAAAACTTCTCTACCACATAGCACACCTTAGCGCATGTGTCACATATTGCTCTTCTAATAAACACTTTTTAGACCACCACCTTTATACCACACATAGGTCCGGAAGAAAGCCATACCAATAAAGGGAGCATGGCTGAAACATGATGACCGATTAGGATATTGGAGTCACCTTAAGATCTCCCATAATATCAGCCTCCCGCTTTTATTTCGCTGCCAAGGGCTCACATATTAAAATAGACCCCATATGATAGTCCTTTTTAACATTCACTTACTTGCTATCACTGCACTCTCACGTCACAATACCTGCTCCGCTGCATCCAGGCGTCGAAGCACACCCGAGGTGCACTCGGCACCTTGGGTGGGGCCCAATGATGAAGCATGTCACCAACTAAGTTGGTAAGTGAGGGCTTTTTAAAAAACATAATGTGTTTTTCTCCCATTACATACAAACGCCAGGAGCACCCACTCCAGAGCTAGTTCTTCTTGATAAATATACTTATACCAGGGGAAGTGAACTGGATCCAGTACCTTTCCTCCCTCTCCCTTTGATACTTATCATCGCCAAAAATGGAGGCATAGACAGTGCAGGGTAAAACGTTGGACCTTAAAAAATCAACACTTGATGTTGAGCATCATGCATTGATTTAAGACAAACACCAGAGAAGCAAGTTTAGTCTTCCATTTGAAATAGCTCATTGGGAAGGGACCAAAGTTCTAAGTACCATGGTAAATGTTAAAAGAGGAGAGTCATGGATCAGAGGCTGGAGATAGTCAAGATGAGTGATGGTCGAAAAAGAGACAAAGCCCATGCATGTTTTTTTTCCTGAATCCTCTCTCCAGTCTTGCCTGGTGCCCACGTCAACCCTGTCACTGATGCCAGCTAACTGACCGATCCCCCAAGGTGTGATCTCTTCTCAATCAGCCAGGAGAGTCACCGATCCTCAATATAGTCTGAGAGCCAACCATTCCCCATCTCTGCGTTACAGGGACTGTGCACAGTAGAGATATATGTTTATTCTTAATGTATTTCTTTTCTTTATACTTTGGGAGGAATTACGGGCCCGATTCACAGAACTAACTTAAGACAAAACCTTAAACTTACTACTGTTGACATTCACAGAATGCACTTACTACTTTTGGTATTCACAGAATGAACTTACTACTTTTGGTATTCACAGAATGAACTTACTACTTTTGGTATTCATAGAATGGATTTAGGATTACTAACTTTACATTTGCACTCAGGCCGGAAATTCCGCCACGAGAGCAGAATTTCTGCTTACGGGGCACAATCTCCACTTATGGGCCGGACTCTCCGATTATTAGCCGAAATCTCCGATTTGGGGCCGAAATACATGCACTGTGGTGGTTGATCATTTTCCTCAAGGATAAACACCTGTCCAAGTTCATACCATCCCCCACCATGCATCAGCTGACACACTCGTTTACTCCGTCTGGCACAATTTACCAGAATGCTGTGGCACTTGTAAAATGAATTACGCTTGAAACTTATGCCCTTGCCCCCCAAATGATGATGCTAAGGCCACCCTTTCCATTTTTCCTCTTCTGTCCCTTGAGATGTCCCTATCAATAATGAAGGGCCTTAAATCTGGCTCACCAGTGGACCCATGTCCAGCCAAATTTTGGGCGGAAATGGCAGAGATTCTGAACCCCACAGTGAATAGTGTGTTGAACACGTCTCTTCTTGGTGGTCAGGTCCCGGCCAGCTGGAAGAGCACGAAAATAATTCCCTTAGCTATCCCTTACCCATTCCCCCCATCCAATCAGCACGCACTGGTTAAAGAGGACTGAGAGACCACACCATCTTATGCAAATAATAGCCCTCCACACGAGCAACTGACAACACAAGACGACACTCCAGCAGCTGAGAAGTAGCAAATGAAAATCGATCCTGCAAATTTCTCCCCATACTCGCTTCATGGGGATTTGTGTACTTCAGACAGCGACATGATCTCCTTGGCGTCACAAGAATGGGATGACTTAGTGGCACCGTACAACGTTAGCCCATCCCTAAACAGCATCAGAGAAGAGCGCTCCAACCAGTCCACCGAGGGGAGCAGAGGCCCCATTGAAACCTTTTGGCCAACCCTACTTAACACAATTCAGCTGTCATCAACAGCACTACAGTACCAATCCGATAAATTAGACTTACAGCTGACTGTCCTGCCATCACTAGCAGAAGCCACCACCGGGATAGAAAGGAAACTTGCAGACCTTAACGGCTTCATTAAAAGAGGACAAGAGGCATTACATTTATATCAAATAGAAAGAATAGACTGCGTCTGCACCGCAATAGTTGACAAACTATCCACATTACCTACGATGTTGGGTAACCTCCTGGGGGACTTAAAATTAAACATAACAACGCACACCATAACAGAGGCCAGGCCCGGTAGATCAACACCCTGCAAAAAAACACCAGGAATCACCAATGATAACCACGCAATCATCAAGCAAGGGGACCAATCACCAAAACCCAAGATTTCATCAGAAGAGTACCCTGAGAACATCTCAATCAAAGAAAGGGCGGACTCAGTGAGCCTTACGAATGCGCGAGCACGCCCTATACAAAAAGGAAAGGGTAGGAATAGAAAGTCAGCAGGAGCATACCGTAATGATGAGAACCAGCAAAAAATAACATCCTGGGGCAAGGAGCACTCAGGAGCTATTAAGAATTACATGAATGGCACAAAGTCATTACCTCTACACAAAAACTCTTCAGATGCAAAGATTTCAAACGCAGTAGAGACTGACACACCGACACCCTTCAAAGAGAAAATAAGCAAACAGACAAAGCAGATGATCTCCAGCCAAGCTAAAAACAATCTACCCAGCAACATACCTGAACTGGCGAACGAAATACAAAGTAAATATTGGACACTTGCAGGCAATCTGCTAGTAGTAATAACACAACCGGTCACGGAGGTCACAGTGCAGGGCCCTGTGGAGTACGCCAAAATCAACACGGAGGTTACAAACACCGACCCCCCTAAAAACAGCATCTGCCACAGCATGGAAATTACCAACCAGGAACCAATGACGAAGGCAAGTAAACAAAGCACGACTAAGCCAGCCAGTGCACAGGTAAAAGAGAATCTTCACGTAGTCAGTACAGAAAGCAGCGACATAATAATTAAAACCCAAACCCTACACGGGGCCAAGCAGTACGAGCTAAACAGACATCAGCAACTACTGACCCCTGGGAAAAAAGAGTCAGACATTATTCTCTTTATTCTGGAATTCAAATCTAGAGGAAGAGTTGACACCCTAAATAGGGGTAACATATTAAGGCTCATCCACTCATTTGAAAAATTAAAAAACATTAATACAACAGACTTGGTCGCAATTGAATTTCATCCTTTCCCCGACTTACAAGGTCACGGAACGACTAAGACTACATGGAAAACAAGCGACTTAGCAGACTTAATCCTGGGGGAAACACTCAGATTTTCCCAATGGGGAATAAAGTTCGAAGTAGGAAAAAGACGTGCCTATCACACCCCGCTCCTAGAAGAAAGGAAGCGCTCTCAAACAGTTAAATCAATACTGAAAGGAGCACATAGTTACTACCCAGGACCCGATAGCAACCTATCACACATAAAACATTTAACAACTCAGCAACTTGATTTAAAATGGACAACCAAACGGCGGACAATAACTATAGAAGACACAAAGTGACAAAATGCACCAGGCCAGACCCTCATGATAGCAGATACACCCAAAATTAAAATATGCATTTGGAATATCAACGGTCTCTCTCACAAACTGGAGGACCCAGAAACATCAAACGATTTAAAATCACTTGATCTGATCCTAGTCCGGAAACCTGGGATGAGAACGAAATACCCCTACAAGGATACACGATGATGAAAAAGCTTTATTCGAGTTATACACTCATAAAAGCACACACATATAAAATTTGCACATTTAAAAAACTCTAAACATACATTAACACTTAATTTCTAGATTAAAATACACAGTATAGACACATAAAATATATAATATTCACCAGAAAGTTAATATAAGCTTTCTCATAAAGTACATGAGCTAAATGCAAGTTAAAAAGCAGAATCGCCCACAGTGTGGACCATAACCAAAGTTAAACAATCAAAACTTATTACATGCATTTAGCAACATATTATAACTAAAATTCATATTTATCTCTCTCAAAATATTTAGCAGTGCAATTCATACGAGCATATAAGCAAGAAAACGGGATTCAAAGCCTATTCGGAGATAGGAACCTCCGCCTTATGGACCAGGCCCACCCCAGGTATTTTGCCGTTCCTATTACTATAGGCAGTTCGGTTGAAGAACAAATAATTCTCAGCCCCTTGACACCACTTAAGACACCAAGGTTCCTGCAAACAGGTGCCAGCCACAGTTTTCTTGGATTTACATAGGCCTCACACAGGAATAGAAAATGTGCTATGCTTTCATTGGGGGCGCCACATATCGGGCAACACGAACTACTATTGGATCCCCAGTTAGACATCAATGACCTCAGGGGGAGGGAACCTGCCCTTAACTGGAAAAATAATTTCCTGTCTAGTGGAACAGTTAAAGTGTCCCAATACTGTTCTAATGCAGGTCTTGATTTAATTTCCATAAACCTACCCCCCATAGATTCTGGGGTCGCACTCCTCCAAGACTTCTGGTCAATGTGATCCCAATATATAGCTTTTATAGTTGTTTTGCTAGGGAATACTTCCCCAGAGGGATTTTCCCAAAGTTTGGAGAGGCCGAGCTCGGCAAGAACGTCCCTGAGCTTTTTTAGCCATGTAATTTTATGGAAAACATCTGATTTAACTAGGGCAGAAAACCCCTCAGCATAGTGTCTAATTTCTGGGGTCGTCCACAACCGTCTCCAGTAAAGGATAGGCCTTAGGCGGGCACGATCACTGAGCGATCTTCTTCCTAAATCCAGGCCTAATGGTATTAGCGGGGTACTTTGGGGAAGACTAGTTATCCCTCTCAAAAACCTGTTCTCAGATCTTTGGAGCGTATCAAACCTCTCAAAGCCCCAGACTTCAGCTCCGTAAAGGGCTGCGCCCAAGGCTTTGGCGTCGTATACCATGAGAACAGGTTTAATGGGCCTGGTTTTAGATTTAGCTTGTTCCACTCGAAGCGCTCCCGAAATCTGCTGATGTTTCAAAACCGCCTTCTCAATATGTCTTGTCCAACCAAGTTTACTTGATATCTCCACCCCTAGGTAAGTAAAAACATTTACTACCTCTAGTCTAATACTGTTCAGAGATACCCTAGGTTGGACTTGACGCTTTTGTCCAAAGACCATCAGCTTAGTTTTGTTTACATTGACTTCAAGACCCCGTTCCTTACAAAACATATCGAATATATTCAAGGCTCGCTGGAGTCCTGCCGGGGTTTTGGACACAATCAGGGTATCGTCGGCGAACATCAGGATCGGAACCCTGATGCCCGCCAGCGAAGGTGCGTCGACCCTCGCATCCAACATCCTATCGACAATACCATTGATAAACAAGGAGAACAGCAGGGGTGCCATGGCACAACCCTGACGTACCCCCCGCTCAACGGGGAAATTGATGGAAGATTCCCCGTTTCTTCCCCACTGGACTTTAGCGAAGTTGCTTTCGTGGAGACGCATTATTAATGTGAGTAGTTCGAGTGGAACCCCTATCTTGCTCAAAACACCCCACAGCTTGCTCCTGGGCACCAGATCGAAGGCAGCCCTCAGATCTACAAATGCTACATAAAGGCTGCCTTCACCAAGGAGTACAGTCCCCCACCTTAGCATAGTGAAGCGAAAGATTTGGTCGACTGTGCTGGTTGCACGTCTAAATCCTGCCTGGTAGGGGGATAAGGCATTGTTTTCATCTACCCAGGCCATGAGTTTGTCGACCACCATCTTACCCACCACTTTCTGGATAGTGGCCAGCAAACTTATGGGTCTATAATTTGCCGGTAGCGACCGATCGCCTTTCTTAAAGATCGGAATTATAATTGCCCCCTTCCAGACATCCGGGATTTTTGCCCCTTTTGCAAGGGCATTTCCCAGCACAGTTGCATATTTTGCCCACCGAACCTTATCATGCTTGAAAATGTCTGAGGGAATTCCATCCAGCCCTGGAGCTTTCCCCCCCCGCAGTAGTGAAATTACAAGTTCTGCATCTTTAGTTGAGAATAGGTCTCCCTTGGAAAATACCACAGGGATTGGTTCAATGTCCATTATATCCCTATTCTCCGCATACTGGGGTTGGAAATACTCGACCCATGAGGCTTCGTTAACATTATTATCGGGGTTGTTTGGCGTACCACCTCTGCCCCATTTCATAATTTTCCAAAAGAGTCTTGAGTCTTTTTGTCCAGAGGCCTCAAGTAACTCCTCCCAATATTCCTCGTCCCACAGCTTCTTAGCCTTGCGAATATTCTCCTTATATTGTTTCCTAGCAGTGCTAATCAAAGCCTTATCCCTGCTTTTGATTGCCCTGCCCAGCTCCAATCTAGTTGCCCTGCACTGCTTGTTAAACCACCTTGCCAGTTTGATAGATGGATTTCTATTTGCCTTAACAGATTTGATAAAATACGGTCTTATCAAAAGAAAGAATGCGTCGTGGATGTCTGCTATTAAAGAGGAACCCGGTATTACAGGGTATACTGATTCCATGGCTGTAATAGCATTATCCACCTCCAGATTAATGTGCTCTACAGTGGCTAAATTGGCCAACACATTTGGCCATTTCACCCTTCTTGAATCATTTGCTATAACAGGTACAATTTCGCTACCTGGCACTAGGTGGACAGGCGCAGCCCTCCACCATGAGTGGGTAACACTGAGTGGGTTGTGGTCACTTTCTATTCTCGCCACTATCTCCATATCACCCAGGCCACACCATAGCTCAAGACTACAAATGACATAGTCGATCCTACTCTTACTATGCCCATTGTCGAATGAGCAATTTCCTCCTAGGTCACTTTTTGTCCTGCCATTAAGGGCCCTCAGGCCATATTCCAGACATAACGAATTCAACAACAGTACATCCTTAGTCCAGCGCTTCACTGGTGGTAGGTTTAGGGTTGGTACGCCCCATAAAGCATCCTTCTCTTGGCCTATAGGATGTTCAGTATTTTCCAAAGGCTCGAAAGTCCTATTCAGGTCACCTGCCACGACCACTCTATTACCAAGAGAGTTGGATTCAAGGGAGGTTGATAGAACATCGAGGGTGGGGGAATTCCCAGCACTTATCCCCCTAGCATAAATGTTATAGATATCTATCACACCGCCCTGTCCTAGTATAAACCTCAGTAATTGTATATCCTTACAGCCTAGATCAATAACTTTTATTTTAACTTGGGAATTCTGCTTGACCCAGGCTGTTAAGCCTCCCGAAGGCCTGCCCCTAGGACCCCGAGTTGCTGGTATACAAACATTTAAATAACCTGGCAGGTAGATTGGGTCACACGCCCATGTTTCCTGGAATAGGCACATTTCAACCCCCTTGACAAAATCTAACCAATCTTGAGACAACAATCTGGAGGCCAAACCTGCTATGTTCCATGAAAGAAACCTCCCCGTAGTATCATCTTTGCCTGTCCCCCTTTCGGTAACTACCATGACCGGTGAATTAGTCAAGATCTCACAGTCACCGCCCTCTCCCATAGCAATATTTACACATTTCACAACTCAGCCTCACCCAGCAATCAGAGGCTCTTCCTATGGTCACAGCTCAGGAGGCCTGGCGTCACTTGCCTCAATACCAACCATTGGAACAATGGAAGAAATCAAAGCAAAAATCACTCCCCCTAGTGCGATACAGGCACTAGTAATAAAAATCTGAAATAATCAGGCTACTCAACCACTATACATAATAAACACATACATACACACGAAGCACAGACAAACAGGGGCAAGAGAACTCGTTAGCGAACTGGTAAGACTCATGGAGGAAAGGGAAATGGAGAACATACTCCTAGCAGGTGACTTTAACTTCACCTCTTTGGAGAGAAATCAGATGATGAAATGTCACTGGAAATGGACATCGCGTGGGGAATACCAAGCCAATCCACAGCCTCTCCAACTAAGCAAACAAGATGCTCAAACCAACTATTGAAAGACCTTGAGCAGCTAAACTTAAGAGTACTAAACAGACGATTCATAGAGGACACACCGCCAGCACCAACATATTTTCCTCAACCACCTCTTCTCATCTCGACTTCAGCCTTGCAACACTACCACTGTTTGAAATAATAAGCTCGTTCAAGGTAGGAGAGAGTGGCCACTTCACCAGAAGTGGCCACTTTCACTAGAAGTGAAACTAGGCGTGTCCAGCGGGAACATAGCGGAAGTAAGGAGAAATATTGGAACAGAGTACACCACTAACTACAGAATACGGTGCAAGACTGACAAGGCTGCAGAACTAACAATCAGTGCAAAAACAATCTTGCATCAGATAACTAGCTCGACAAAGAACACATTAGAGGCCTGGGAAGAATTTGTGACGGAACTCGGAGCTACTCACGCCACAGAGCAAAAACCCCAAAAAGGGAACATGCCGTGCAGCACACTCGGCAAGGAGATAAAAAGCCTAAAACGGAAAATAAACCAGATCTTTAGGTTGCTCCGTAAACAATCAAATAATGAAGCTCTGCAAAAGGAGCTGTGAATCCTAAAGGCACAGCTAAAGAAGAAGACCTGGGAAAGGAAAGGGCAACTGAACGACAAACTCTGGGCAAAAATCCTGGAGGAACCAATATCCTGGGCAACCCTAAACCAGTTAACCAAACCGGATTCTGTAGAGGCCAGTGCACAACGACCAACATCATGGCGCTAACTCTTCTGATAGATGTGGCAAAAACTACCAAGAGCTCGCTATTTCTATGCTTCATAGATTATAGCGCTGCGTTTGACCATGTAGACCTGAGTAAACTTTGGCGGAAGCTGAAAAAATGGGGGATCCCTGAGCCACTCCAACAGCAGCCGATATTATTACACACCAACTTTTGGGTCAAGATTAAACTGGGCTCCGGAACGCACCTCTCAAGGCAAATCAAAACCACCAAAAGTTTGAAGCAAGGTTGCGTCCTAGCCCCCATGCTGTTTAACCTTTTTCTCGCAGATCTCCCCGGAGAATTGGAGAAAACCAAATCAGATGCTCCACGGCTGGGTGACATCTCACTTTCAAATCTCTTAGACGCAGACAACCTGGTCGTAATTAGTCGGTCCCCTATCGGACTTCATCATCTTCTGGACAACCACCAGCACATTTTCCATAAACAATGCACTAAAGATCAATTTAAATAAATAAAAAGTCATGTCAATGAACTATAACAAAACAAAGAAACTCACATGGTTTCTGGATGGACAGAGGTTAGACCAGGTAGCCACTTATAAATATTTAGGTGTACTTTTAGACAGTAGAGCTTTGTTTAAAAACCAACTAGAGGCTATCCATCAGAAGGGCACAACATTCTATCTTTCAATAAAGCCCTTGAAGAAAGCTCTTCCTGACCGGTCACTGGACCCCCTTCTGCAGGTGATTAGAGCACGCTTACAGCCAATGCTCACATATGGCAGCGAACCCATGCAAGGAAAAGACGCCATAACACTAGACAAAGCCATCAGTCGAGTATACAGGGCAGTTTTCCAGCTACCTACTTACGTCTCGCCTGCTCAAATCCGCCTCAAATTTGGTCTACAGAGGCAAACGGTGGAGAGAAAAGGCGCTTACATAAAAAGCTGGCAAAAAATCAGAGACGCCGACCAAGGATCTTTAAACGCCCAACTCTGGACTGAACTCTCTACCCGAGAGAACTCACCCGCAAGGGAGTACCTAAAAGAATCACTGGGGACCTTAGGACTAACAAATCTCTGGGAGTCAGACACAGACATCAAAAGTTTCAAAACAGTGTCAACAAAAGTAACCAAAATGATATCATCTATAGAGGACAAAGAAACCCTGGCCAAGAGGGCTCATGGATGGACAGTACTGAAAGACTACAAGGCTCTGAAGCCGCAACAATACCTAAAAAGGGGCCTAACACAGACGACAAAAAACTAATTTTTAAACCTGCGCCTCGGCATCATACCAATACTACCCCACCTGGCACCTTGGAAAAGGGAAGGCGCATAAAATCTAATACACATTATCTGTATTTGCCCAAACCTCATGGACATAAGGCGCTCCTTACTTAGAGTTTTATGGAACCAAAAGGGCATAACTAGTTGTAGGCAGGCTGTGATGCTGTGTTTTAATCCCAAAGAAACTCAGTTAAATTGCAGATTAACAAAATTCTTTGATATATCGGCTAGAAGACTCACGAGATAGCCACATGGCTCACCTAAAGCACCTGCATTTCAAATCGCACAGCCTGCCTAGTCATCTGCCAAGCTACCACTATGCTACAACATTTGGAGTACGTTGACCCTACAATCTTTTCTATTTTCTATTTTCTAACGGTCTTTACCAAAAATGTAATCGAGACATTTATGATCTTATAGAGTGTGACTACCTTCTCTTTTTTATACTATAAATGTAAAGAAGGCTTTTCTTATAAATGTACATTTTTAACATTGTGAGTTTTTATTAACTGTACAATAAACAAAAATTCAAATTCAAATTCAAATTCTCTTACTGAAAAAACCCACGGCTGATCCCAATATTTTAACCAAATATAGACCTATATCCCTGCTGTCATTCTTTGCAAAGACAATTGAGAAATATGTCCACTCAGTGATTAGCGATTTTGCTGAAACAAACAATCTTCTCCACGAGTCAGTCTGGTTTCTGGCAGAATCTTAGCACTGAGACGGCTCTGTTGGAGATCTCCGACTCCATCAGAGAGACCCTGGATAAAGGTGGCAAGGCCATTCTGGTTTTACTAGACTTCTCTGCGGCCTTCGACACCGTGCCCACGCTCACCTTGTACAGAGATTGCAGGAGTGTGGGCTTAAGGGCACGGTGCTAAAGTGGTTCCCCTCCTTTCTGGAAGACAGACATCAAGAGGTCTGGTCACCTTCGTTTTCAGCCAGTCTGTCGCCCCTAAGTGTAGGCGTGCCACAAGGATCTATATTGAGTCTTGTACTTTTTATTCTGTACATGGCCCCCTTGGCCTCTCTGGTTGAAGCAGGTGAGATTACAATTATATCCTAGGCCGATGACACTCAACTACTGTTTACTTGCAAAAAGGGAGAGGAGTGCAATGTAGAGAAGACCAACAAGTGTCTGAGAGAAACCTTTGCCTGGTTCAAACTTAATCATCTCAAATGTAACTCGGAAAAGTCGGAAATCATCTTTTTTGGCACCCCCCTTTGGATGCCTGGACACAATGGTGGCCGTTAGACATGTCTCCCCCCCCAGTCAGCAGTTACGACTAAAAAATCTGGGAGTAAAAATGGACAATGTCCTCTCCGACACCCCAAGTACAGTCATTAATGGGCATGTGTTTCGGTCTCCTGAAAATGCTCCGTAGGTTTCTATCCCCCACAGACAGACGGTAGTCCAGGCCCTCATCACCTCCAGATTGGATTATGCCAACGTCCTCTACCTAGGCCTTCCTGAGTTTCTTCTCAACAGACTGCAAGTCGTGCAGAACACGGCAGCTAGGGCAGTACTGAACCTCGGTCCTAGAGACCGGATTTCCCATGTGTAAATGTAAATGTGGGGATACTTGTATAGCGCACGAATCACCCCTAGGGGTCTCTCGGCGCTTGTACGAATACCGCTGTGGAACCCATCCTGGCTTTCCCTGTGAGGTGTCCACTCCTGGGCACCACCAAGGTGGAGGCCAGGCATCCTTAGCGTTGTGGGGGCCGTTGTGGAGATTAAGCAAGCTATTGCCCAGAGTTGCAGAGTGGGACTCCATGATTGGAATAGGCACCGAGGCGAGAATTATCAGGTCCGTGGAATTTTGATCCCAAGACCCGCCGAGGCGGGGAATTGAACCCTGGTTCCAGGCTAGACCTCTGCATCAGGGTCTGCCACTCTAACCATTGAGCCACACTTCTCCCATCATCTGAAAAATCTGCACTGGCTGCCTGTCCGATGCAGAATACTTTTCAGAGCTCTGGTTCTGGCTTTTAAAGCACTGCATGGCATGGGAGCACGGTACATCCATAGAAGAGTTTCATACTACGTACCTGGTAGATCCCTTAGGTCAGCACACCAACACCTAATGGTTATTCCTAGGTGCTTTAAAGCCCCTTGCGGCGATCGCTCATTTCAGGTGCTAGTGGCTAGATCCTGGAACAAACTCCCACTCCAGCTCAGGCAGGCCACAAACATATGGGCTTTCAGGAAACAACTGAAAACCTGGTTGTTCTAACAAGCGGGACAACAATCTTGCACTCTGGGTTTGATGTTCCCCGTTTCTCCCTTGACCTCTGTATCTTTCTGTCTTAGCGCCGGGACACTCTACAGAGCAGCTGTGCGCTCTACAAGTCCTTTTTAACATAACATAACACTGCAATCAATCCCAGCCCCGCAGGATGTATAAATGCAGAGCAGACACACACAAACCCTTTCAACATGTCTCTGAATGTGTTTGTTGCTCTGATCCTTGCCATGCGGCAAAACTACTTGAGGAGGAGGATGAAAGCAGAGAGGATCTTCAGACAGAGGATCAACCTATTTGGAATGTCCAGCCAAGATGTAAGGGGCCAGGTACCATTTCCCTCCAGAAGTCATCTCGGATATGGTACGTGAGTGGGAGCAGGAACTGGATTCTGTGACCTGCTGCTCTCATGCATTACCAGCCTATCTCAAGATCCTTTCTGCTCTCCATTTCTTTGCCACTGAGTCTTTCCAAAGAGTCTCCAGTGACCATGTGGGCATTTCCCAGGCAAGCCAGTTGCGGTGCCTGCATCAGGTACTGAGATGCATCTCTGCTAGAGCCCACAACCACATACAAATGGCTCATACACTGGCCAGTAGGAAAAAATGCCAGCACAATATTTCTATCTCATTGCACACTTCCTACATGTGCTGGGTGCAATTGATTGTACCCATGTGGCCCTTCAGCTTCCCGCTGCTTTGCACACATCCTCTGCAACAGACACCAATGGAATTCCATCAATGTGCAAGGTGTCTGGGAGGTTCATTGATGTGCATGCAGTGTTCCCAGGCAGTACCCATGACACCTTCGTATTCTTCATGTCACCTCTTGCCCGGTGGATGGCTGCGGGGGAATTTGGCAACATGTGGCTACTGGGTAAATACTAAGCACTAAAATTGAGGGATATGTGTTATTGACATGTCTGAATGCCACACAACATTAACCATTGTACCTACCTGGTCCTTATGAGGATGGGTCACTCAATCACAAAAGGCCATAACCATTGCAGTCTCAGGACTGTGCACTCAACAGATTTGACTCCCCCACAAATAATGGGTCCATCATAATGCGCGCATGCGGACCCGCCGCTCCAGAACCGGAAACTACGTTTTCGGGCCGTAACCTCCGTAAATAACCCAGAACACATCATTTTAT
The DNA here is from genome assembly GCF_964261635.1 of Lissotriton helveticus. NCBI lineage: Eukaryota > Metazoa > Chordata > Amphibia > Caudata > Salamandridae > Lissotriton > Lissotriton helveticus. The sequence goes on along the minus strand of NC_136061.1, from coordinate 1,515,330,111 downwards.
ACAGAAAATGTTATACAGGAAGTGGGAGAGGAAATACATCACAGGAAGTTGTTGGAAGCCATTTTGTGTTCATTCCGAGTCATCCTCTATCACAGATCAGAACCTCTGCCATCCTGCTGCTCATTAAACTTATTTGCCCCAACATGTCTTAGGGTTATGAAGAGAAAGCACCCCCTTTCACAGGAAATGAATTTGACATCTTAGTAGAGGGGGTGCTTGACAAATATCTGCAGCTGTATGGGGACCCTGAATACCAGATGAGCACTGCAGCCCGGGCCAGGCTATGGGCCAACATCGGTGAGCGCTGCAGTGCAGTGGGCATCCACATCAGTGGTACTAGGGCATGCCACAAGCGCTGGGAGGACCTAAAACACTGGTCCCAGCACAAGGCTGAGAAGCCAGTCTTCCTAGTACCATGTGCATCATCCTCGCCTCTCCCCACTGTACAGGTGGGTCCTGCGAGCAGCTTGGCCGACCGTCCATGCTCAGCTGGAGGAGCATGGGCAGGAGAGACCTGGTAAGTGCATCCTATGCATAATGTGTTTGGGAGTATGATGTGAGTGAAGACAGTGCTGTACCACTGTGTGCTCCATGCCTCCCTTCACCTATACCATGTCCATGCAACAGTCATCCAGAATAAAAAGGCACGCTGTGCATATGGACTGTACAGGGCAGAGTGCATTTTGGGAGTTGTAGTTTATTCCTGATAACTGGGTAAATGAGCTACACTTTTGCATTTGTGTCGCAATTTGCTCTGCCAGCACCACTACTAGTGAACCAAGGGAATCATAACTGACATGTGCATTGGATGAGCAATGGTACAGACACTGTTCAGTGTGTGTATGGCAGGCCAAAGGGTATTGGATGCTGTGACTTGCATTGCCTTTGTTGTGTTTGGGTTCTAATTAAGACAGATCATCATGTACAATGGAGTCAAGACAGACTTTGAGATCCTTACCTCACTCCTAAGTGTTCTAATTTGCAAATTGTGTCCATTGACACACGTCTTACCCTCAGTGGATTGTATGCCATTTCACATGTACAGGTAGCTGTCACAACAACCCATCAATGGTCACCGGTGTACTGCACTACCTTATTAGTCACCAAAGCCAATATGTGGCACTGGATTGTCATATTTGTTAGGAGATATCAAAAGGCTAGACTCACAATGTAGCAAAACAAATAGCCCAGACCATCTGGATGTGTGACCCACATTTGGCATTGGCTTGTCCCATACAATGCTATACAGCAGATGACATTTGTCCAGTCCAGACGTCAAAGAGCTGCGACTATATATCACTGGGCAAATTTAGTTAAATCTGGACTCCCTCTGATCCCCTTTGCTGGACTGGTTTAGGAACCTGCACATGTTGCAGTGATAGGACACACCAATCACAAGAATGTCAAAGTTGAGGGTTGGCCAATACTGTTGTGTAAGCCACAAATATTCATGTGCGATGTCCATGTCAGACTCAATTCAGGAGATGACAGTGAACATACACGTAATGTAAGCTCATAAACACTGACAACTGTATAGTGTGGTCAGAGGAAAACAAAGTCTGACCATGGATCATCTATGTATGTGTCCTGTCCTGAATAAAACAACCACTACATCATGATGTTGCCTACATTTCACCAGGCACAGCTGGTCAAATGGCCGAACAGCAGGACCAGGTCCGGAGCGGGAGGCCATCAGTGCGCAAGCAGCTACAAACTCTTTCAACCAGTGACAAAGAAGAGGATTTGGAGGGACCCTCAACATCTGGAGGCAAGGGGATTGCGCCCACCCGGACTGACAAGGAACACAGATCTGGTGCTAGAGCCTGGGTGGAGGCTGTGGACATTGAAGTGGGGGGGAGAACCCGACACCTCTGGCCATTGGGTAGTGGAGAGCTACTCTTCTGCAGACTATTCACCTATGGGTGTGGTTGAGCTGTCCTCAGGGCAGGCCAATACACAACCTGGGCCTACCATCTGCCCCTCCCTACCTCTAGAGGCCCCCATTCCATGGGGGACTCAAGATGCATCCCCTGCAACCATTCCCCCTCATCATAGCTGCCTGCTCGACTACAACATTGGCTCTGGACCTGAAGCACCACACCCCTCCACTCCCACCCAGGCCCCTCCCTGTGCTTCTCATGTAGCTGTCCCACAGGACTTGAGGTGGATGCGTGAGGGTCAGCCAGACATGTCCGCTCGCATCACGCTGCAGATGTGTCTAGAGATACGCATGATGTGAGCGGAGATTGTCGCAACTCTGGCCACCCTCATCACCAGCGTCAATTCCCTGGCCACAGACATGTCATCTGTTGTTTCCCAAATCCCTTCCCATACCACTGTCAATGTCTCCCCCTGTTCGTTGGCCCACACTGTTTCCCCTTGTACCCCTTGTGTGTGTTATGAACCCATGTGGTGCCTGTTCCTGCACTGAACAGACGTGTGCCTGCATCAGACTCGGAGGATCTGGACATTTTGGTGTTAGAGGATTACCAGAATGACACTTGACTTTTTGACTGGTGCATCTTTGTGGACAAACATTTCTTTTCCCCTTGTAAATAGACTGCTTTCCCTGACGCTCCCTGACGTGTTATATTTTTGTTTCCCAACCCCAATCAAAGTTCCCCTCTTCATCTGCATTAAGATGATCATTTGTTTTCCTTTCTCCTTTCAAAACGGACGGTTCTTCTAATGATATAACATAAATATGTTGAAGGAATCCTACTTACATTAATTTGTTTGACTTCATTGTGAATGTCTGGTACAGAAAATTGACACGTATCTGGTGAGTCATCTGTATTGCACATTATGGGTTGTTGCAATGATGGGTTTCACTTGTAACTGTGTCACACACACACATACCTCCTCACATCTCCAGGCCACCTACATCGTTATACAGGACATGATACACAACAAAATCTTTACTTTTTCTGTATATATATTCACAGTGGTCAATCAAATTTTGGAATGTTGTCAATGGCGATCGTGCTTGCGACATCCCAATTTCGGAGGTGATGATCGCTGTGAGGGAGCAGGTCTGGCTTGTTGCCTACGTGTATGTGGGTGTTGTCCATGTGCCTGTATTGGGTGACCTACATGTAAAAGGGCCGATGGTGTATCCACAGTTGGTGCTTGTGCCTGGACAACAGCTGGTTGTACAGGTGGTGGCAGTGCCTGTACAGGGGTTGCTGCTGGTTGTGCAGGTGGTGGGAGTGCCTGTGCAGGGGTTGCTGCTGCTTGTGCACGTGATGGGAGTGCCTGGTGCAGGGGTTGCTGGTGATTGTGCAGATGGGGGGAGTGCTTGTACAGGGGTTGCTGGTGGTTGTGCATGTGGTGGGAGTGCCTCTACAGGGGTTGCTGGTGGTTGTGAAGGTGGTGGGAGTGCCTGTACATGTGTTGCTGGTGGTTGTGCAGGTGGTGGGAGTGCCTGTTCAGGGTGCCGGTGTGGATGTGGACCTTTGCTAAGGTCCTGGGCAGTTGGTGGTATAGGTGTGTGGATGTGCTGTCCTGCATGCAGATATGATGGCTCCCCTCCCTGCGTTGACAGTGAACGGAGATTTTGGATCACTTTCAACATGCCCTCCATCATCTTCATGGCCAAGGCATGGTCTCTTGCGCTCTCCTCCCTTTGGATGAATATCATGTCTCTCATATTCCTGGACATGTCCTGCCAAATTCTATCCATCCTATCCAAAGCATGGCTCAGTCTGTCCACCACCTGAGGGAATTGGACCATGTCCTGCAGGGACTCAGAAATGTCTGACAGGGTAGCCCCTGTGGCACGAATGTCCTGTCTAATATGTGTCTGCTATTGGAAGAAGTCCTGCTCCCATTGGTCACCAAAGCTAGGTGCAGGCCACCTCTTCAGGTGTCTGCCTTGAATGGGACCAGCAGATCCAATACCAGGGGGGGTGGCAGGTGGAATCCTGTGGGCAGGAGAATGGTGCACAGGGGATACCTGCCCCACAACAGGGTTGGTACTTCCCCTAGATGGTGGAGAGGATGCCAGGGATACACTGCATAGGGAAGAGCATGTAGGGGAACCACCATGTTGGTCCTGGATATGAGGGCTGTGAGGGAGTGATGTCTAGACGTGAGGGCTGTGAGGGAGGGACGTCTGTGTTGACGGGCGTGAGAGCAGTGGCTGGTTCGCCCTATGCTGGGGACAGGCCATTGTTTGTTTTGGAGGAGACTGACGGATGTTTTTGGGTGGAGGATGTGATGCCGTGAATGATATTGGCGATGTGTTACGATTGCTGTTGATGGCATCCAAATGATCATCCCCGGAGTGGATGGACATATCGTCAACATCCCCTTCCAAGTCTTCGTCCTCAACGACTTCCTCCTCCTCTTGCACAGTACTTGCTGCCGACATAACTGCCTGGAGGATCAGTGGATTTTCCCCTCTGATTGCCCGTTGGCCCAAACTGGTTGTAGGTCTGTCATCCTCATCCTCTTCATCCCCTGGAACACAGAGGTTGCAACGGTGTTAGTGATTGACCTTGTATTACTTGTGATGCAACACAAGGTTTGGATTAACTGTACTTTGCATTAACAAATGAGGCTCATGTGACCTGATTAGTGTACCACCATAAATGACAGCTCACACCATAGCACTGAGGTGTTAAACTAAGATGTACATCATACAAGCAAACTCATAAACTTCAGCCACAATTTTCTGTCCCTTCGCGATCACCCCTGTTCTCAAATGCTGAACCTGTCTACTCATTGATATTGTTGACATGGCTGTCCATGATCCAGTAGCTGTAGAGGTAAGTGACAACATTCTCAATGATCAGCATTACTAATTGACAAACAGGCACATGTGAAACTCATAATATGTATGTCACTTTGTAAACAACAACTGCTGATTCCATACAGAAGGGGATCTTGATCTCTGTCATGATTTAGTAATATAAGCTAGTGACACACTTTATACCTGAATTACCTGATGGATGGGTACGAGAAGGTTTCGCTGCTACAGCCAGGATGTAATGCATACCCCGGGATGGTGTATGCTGCACTGGTGTCATCCTGGCAGCAGCTGTTATGAGACATTCATGTCCATGTTTCAGTACAACAGATGGTAGCTATGAGCTAACACGTCTTTCTCAATAACCATTGACGAGATAATCCAGGACAATGTGCAGCATGTTTCCCTCATGGACTTTACATGTGGGCCCCTGCTCACATGCAGTAGTTGCCAGCTGTTACCTCTACGCAGCACTGACATCAATAAGATGACACATCAACAGACAAACTTGTATGAGATGTTACTGAAATTTCAAGGAAGGGGATAAATGACCCGGACTCCTCCGCATTACACTGATTTCACATTCACCATTAAGACCAACAGATTTCATGAATGTAGTGTTGTCTGTTGATAAGTCAAAAGGTGTTCATGTGTAAGCTGTGCAATAGTCAGGTACATAATGTTGATCATTTGTGCTTCTCTACCCAAGAAGTTACAAAGCTCATTTCTGACTGAGAGAACACAGATTTCTCATGTCCATCCTTTGAGTGTCCTCTGTTTGCATACCCCAATTCCAACATCATGGTAGTATTTAGCTAACAACGGATGATGTCTTGTACAGCAGACATCCTAACCTCACATGTCAACCACTCACCTATATGTAAATAAGGTAGAAGAGGAGGCAAGCAGAATGCAACATTTGGTAATGATCCTACATTGCGGCTAAGTTGTGAAGCTTTGATGCTTTCTGCCTGCACTGGATTAGTGCGTTGCTTTTCAGCCAAGTGATTTGAAAATGTTACTGCATGGAGATTCAGCTTAGCAGCCCGTACACCCATCCCAAAGGTACACAACTGGCATCAGTGGGAGCCTCATCCATACCAATTTCAATATGATTTTGCCATAGATATTTTGCTAGGGAGTTTTAATATAATTGAATTGCAAACCAGTTGTGTTTTGGACACTTCATATGACACATTGTACTATTTTATGTTCATTCTGCACTCACTGGGCATACATTTTGTGTCATCCTTTCATTAGCCACCAAAGTCTGATCTGGTATGTGATTAAATGCCATATGTGAGCATATTGTGATGCAGGACAACATTGTTGTACAACACACACAACATATGGTGGAGATCAAAGGCACATTTAATGAGCATTCAAGTACATTGTTATTGGGTTTACTTACCATGGCCCCGCACCGGCCCAGTGTGTGTTCCCGGACCAGATGTCACAGCCAACTTTGTAGCAGAAGTCAGTGTGTGTCTCTGATTCTGGGAGGACCTCATTGTACCTACAATGATAAGTGTGACACATTCAATTTCAGGCACAAAGGATAAGCACAAGCAGTTGTGGGCACCACCGTTGCAGAAGTGTGTGTCGCTTAATATCATGAGTGATCCTACATATAACTTAGAATGGGCCCAATACCTAGAAGCGACGTATATTAGAATGTCATGACTCAGAATCCTGAAATAAGGTCCACTATCGTGTTTTGTTGATGGCTAACAAACAAGCCATCCAATGTGAGAAGTACATTACTAGCTGGGTGGACTGGGTGATTTCATATATAGTGAAAACATTCTGAGTTGGACAGTGGATGCATTGTCATTACTACTGACAATGGTAGCTTACTTCTTGTTCCTCATTGTCATATTTGTTAACATTTGAATTCTTGATTATGTCTACAGACACTATTACAATATAGTGGGGACACCCTTTTGACTTGTTGTGGCACTCAGATGCAGGATTGAATTCCCAGGTCTGGGATTGTTGGTGGAATACATGTTATGTTAACCAATTACAAAGCTATGATGAGCCAAGACATATTGGGCCAGATGTAGGTAGGCGTTTACCGGGTGGTAACGGCCGAAAACCGGTAAAATCGGCCGTTACCGACCGGAATCCAGGAAATGAGATGTAGGAGGCCATTATTTACCGATTTTTGAAAATCCAAGTCGGAAACCTACCGACTCGGTAAAAATGACCCGGTAAAATTACCGTGTCGGAATCTACCGTATACATAAATACCGAGTTCGTATTTTCCGACTCGGTAAATCAGAAACGGTAATTATTGGCCTTGGAGATGTAGGTAAGCACAAAAATACCGAATCAGCCGAAAAACGGTATTTTTTTGTCGGTATTTACCATGGATTGAAAGCAGGTGGTAACCAAGGGAGGGCTATAAAAAAAGTCCCAAAATGCACCTCAGGACCCATGATGGCGGCTTTTTACATCATAGCAAGACGGCAGAGACTACAGGCAGCAGGACAGAGAGAATGGCTAAGGGAGGAACAAGTGTACAGGCAGAGGATAACACTGTTCCAACTGACAGAGCCTGAAATACTGCAGAGGTACAGGCTACACCCAGACACCATCAAGCAATTGATCAGGGACCTACACCCTCTCCTGGACCACCCAACACCCAGGGCCCATGCCATCCCACCTCATGTCCAGGTGCTATGTAGCTTACACCTGCTGGCCTCAGGGAGCTACCAGAGTGTGATAGCTGTAGTGGGTGGCGTGTCCCAGGGCTGCCTGTCCCGCTTCTTCAGGAGGTTTCTTGATGCCATGATGCAGAGGATGGGGCATTATATTTCATTCCCTGTTACACCGGCAGATTTAGCCAAAACCAAGACTGACTTTTATCAACTGGCACACTTCCCTCACGTGATCGGCTGCATCGATGGCACCCACGTCCCACTCTGTCCACCTGCAGCCACAGAGCACATATACAGGAATCGCAAATCGACGCACTCCATCAACGTCCAGGTCATATGTAATGCAGGTAACCTCATCACTGACATCGTAGCCAAGTTCCCCGGAAGTACCCATGATTCTTACATATTCCAGAATAGTGGAATATACACACGCCTACTTGCCGGAGAATTTGGAAATGGATACCTGCTAGGTAAATCACAATGACACACCCTGACACTCACATTAGATCTACGTCTCATGTACTTGCAATTAATGTCTATCTTTCTCCCCCTAGGCGACAGTGCATATGCCCTGCGGTCCTTTGTGCTCACTCCCTACCTCAACCCATCCACCAGGAGTGAAAGGCGATACAACGTGGCTCACAGATCCACACGAAACGTAGTTGAGCGCACATTTGGACTCCTTAAGAGCAGGTTTCGCTGCCTCCACAAGAGTGGAGGTGCACGGCAGTACACCCCAATCATCTGCTGCAAAATAATAGCGACCTGTGCAATGTTGCATAATCTCGCCACCAAACAAGGCACTGAGGTGGAGCTCACATATCATGAGGACATTGATGACGACCCAGAGGTGGCAGAGCCCCAAGCTACAGTGGCAGCAGCAGCTACAGATGGGAGACTGAGACGGGCAGAGGTTACACAACAATATTTCTGAGTGAGTAAAGAGACACAGGCATGAATGTAACTTTGTGTAAGTAGTTTAATATTCACTACGCCACAGCATTGTTAGCTCACATTGGGCTCACTATAGTAAACACTCCATGAGTGTGTTGTCACGGTTAACACCACCGTGACTACAGCCTTGGGTGGAGGGCAAAGTCAATGTTTGTGGCCACGGGCCACAGGGCGGGGCTGCAGTGGCTGTGAATCAATGTTCTCACTCTGGCCTGTCACACTTCCCGACGCCTGCCACTCCTCCGTAAGTCATGCACAGGAGTGCTTGCACCACTCCTGCTGGTGGACCCTTCGCTTTCGGCAGCACAAGTGTCGCCTCCAGTGCCAGTCTGATGCGCGAGCACTAGCTCCATAGCAGAGGTCATCCTGGCCATACCTTCACTTAAATTGTTGCAGCACTGCACTATGGCATCCTGCATCGTGACTGACCGTCTGCACAGCACAGTGGTAGCAGTCGCAAACCTGTTCAGGGCCTTGGTTTGCTGGCGCACATCCACACGGGCCTTGCGTCTCTCCAAATGGTCCCTGTCCAATTTGTCACACAGGACAGTCATGCACTGTGTAATATCTGATATTCCTGACGCCATGGATTGCATGCTTTCTGCCATTTACCCTATGCCCTTGCCTACTGCTTCCAGTTTATTATTTGTTGTGCGTGCGTGCCTCTGAACCCCCATCATTGCTTTTGCCTGCAGGCGCTGCACCTTCACCATGGTGGCCTCCAGTCCGCAGAAGACACCTTGGACTTGCCGCACATCCTCTACCTCCCGTGGCCGTCGCCCTCGGACACTGGCCCGCGTGACTCTGGGACTGGGCTGCTGCTCGGTGTTGCCTCTGTCCTGTGTGTCACCCTCCACCTCCTCCTCCTCCGATGATGTTTGCAGTGTTCTGCGAGGGGGCACATCATGGCTCCTGACTCTTCCCAGCACTGGGGATGGTGATGTGGGGGTGGGTGATTGTTCTGCCGCTCCTGTGTCCTGACTACCGAATAGGAGAGGGGATTGTGGATTTTCTGCAGTTGCCTCCTCAGGTATCGGGGCTGCCTGCTCTTGGTCCTGCCCTCCGTGAGATGTGCTAGGTCCGGCTCCTTCCCTCCTCTTCTCTCTGACCTCAGCTGTGCTGCGCTTTGACTCTCCTGTGGACAGACATGGACATTGTGTCAGTAATGTTGTTCACCTGTGTCATGAGATAAAATACACTTCTATAGCACTTTTGCCTGTCTCTCATTTGCCTATGCTACTTGTCTGTTGCTCCCCTTGCTGCAATGCACGCTGACTGCTCTGAGGTATCTACACATGACTACATTTCCCAGGATGCATTGCAGGACATTAGTTAAACCTGTTGTGGAGTCTGATTTGTCCTGTGAGGGGAATAGGTAAATGGGTAAATGATAATGTTCTTGCATCTTACCTGGTTTCTTTGCTCCTCTTGCTGAGCTGTCTGCGTCTCCAATTCCGTGAATACATTCCTTCTCAAGGGTGGATGCGACCATCTCCTCGATGTCGGTGAGTCTGGGGGCTCTGTTTCTTCCTCCTCCTGTAGCAGCACTTTCCTTGCGGTGGGCAGCAAGCTTTTTTTTGGTGATTATGCGGATGTCATACCACCGTTTTTTTAGGTCTTCAAGGTCACGGTGGGTGACACCAATGGCATTTACCTTGCCTTGTATGTCCAACCAGGTGCTGCGTTTGATTGATTCTGCAACATGCAGAGTTTGCTTTCCAAAAATGTTGCCATAATGTCTGACAATCTCCGAAATTAGCACCTGCAGTTCCTCCTGGCTGAACTTCTGCTTCCTTTTGCGCTCTGCAGCATCTCTCTGTGCCTCCTGGCTCTCCATCTTGCAGTGTAGTTTGTCTCAGGAAAGGCTGCTCCACACTCTGTCCTCCTGCTCTCCTGACTGTTTGTTTCTGCACCTGCATGGGCGTGGCCTGTCCCAGGTACTGGGGTGTGGTGCTTGGATCTGATTGGTTAGTTCCCCTGTGGCTTTGAATTTGGGTGTGGTTGAAGTACCTGATTGGTTCACAGGCACACATGTTTGTCAGTTTCAAAATCTTCGGTATTTTCCGGGTCGGGAGTTGCCATTCATTCCTATGGGCCATGGCACCGGTGGATCGGTTTGGGTTTTTCCGTCTCGGATTTTACCGTGTAGGTATATTCCGAGTCGGTAAATACCGTTTCCGATTACCGACAGGTTCCGAGTCGGTATTTGTTACCGGCATTGTTACCTACATCTCATTTTCCTACTTGGTAATACCGAGTCGGTATGACTCGGTATTTAAGAGGTCGGTAAATATTATTTACCTACATCTGGCCCATTATATTTTATCTTTCGCTATTCACATATGTAATTTGCCAAAGGTGAATTTCCATTGACAAATCCAATAGTTGTTAAGCTAGTTTTTCATCTGTGGTTACCATTCACATTCGGCCACTAAATGTCCCTTCGTTGTCTCCTGACAATGTATGCCTTTTGACCATCTCCTGACCAGTTTGGATTACCAGTTTGTGAGGGTAGTATGTCTTGCTCTGGACAATGTAGTTTCCTCTCAGAAGATGCAGGGACCTCTGCTACTGTGGTTGTCTGTGCTCTGGCTGAATATGTCAATAGGTGAGAAGAGAGAAAAGTAACCAAATGGGAAATGTACATGTGGATTTTTTCAGGTATTACCCCATATCTTCTGCATGCTAAGAGTGTTCTGAAGTACAACAGACGGGGCAGGTAGGTGCAGTGGGGTTTTGGGGATGTAATGGTGTGGCAGAGTGGGAAATGAACAACGGAATGTGTGAATGACATACTTTGATCTGAGGATTCTCTCACCTCCTGCTTTGGGATTTTTGCTGACACATGGTGAGTTACTTCTTGGATATTTTGTGGCAGATTTACAGGCCCCTTGCTAGATATCTAAGCCGCTGTTGCGTCACTTCTGTGACACAGCGGTGGCAGAAACCATCTGCCAGTTTGCGACTTAGGTACAACGTGACACATCTAGGGAGAGGCTTCAGGTTGTGTACCCTTGTGCATCATTTAACCTGCGTCAGGTTTAATGTAAGCAGGATGGGCATTCCTTTGTGAAATGACTCGTGAAAGTGATGCAGTGAAATCTACAAGATTCCACAGAGTCACTTTTTATAGGCCGCTGCGACAAAACCTTATGCATGCTTGAATCAGACGTAAGGAGTGGCGCAGCACGTTAGGAATGGGCGGTCCATGAACATTGTTGGAGTTGCATTCCACTTGCAACACAACTCCAGCAAAGCGCCGCCCTTACGCCATCAGAAGAGACACACATAAGTCTATCCCTGTGCCACGGTGTGCAGAATTGTTAATGCAATGCATCCATGGTGGTGCAAGGGTAGAATTGCGTGTCGCATTGGTGCTGGCGCATCCCTGCTGATATGCAGGGATGCGCCAGTCCTTGTAAATCCGTCCACTTGTATTGTCCCAATTCATTTGTCAGTTTATTTTCATATGCTCCGCAACCCCTTATATTTTTTATTGACTCAGACACATCTGGATGAGTGGAGAGGGCACTTTGTCAATTGCTACTTAGCAGTGTTAGGTATATACGGCAGCAGTACTGTGCCCATGTTTTCAATAGTGGGAGAGGGATTTGCCATTTCTATTACAAAGGATTCTGGGACTTGTGGTGCAACATACAGAGGATAACACATGAGACTCAGACTGACAATATATATTTTTTAAAAACACTTTGTACAACTTCCTTACTCACAATGCCAGTGCAACACAGACAATCTTTTCCTACACTTTGTCTTGTCATCCCATTTACCTGCTACCACGTTGCCGACATCACTCACAGGCAGCCCACGGATCATGTGGGGTTGGATTGTGGTGAGGATATCTTCCTCAAGTGGGGTGAGATGGAGGCGGGTTCCGGAGTGTGGGGAAGGGAGGATCCTGTTCAATTCGATCCTGGAGTACTTCTCCTTCACCCTCTGCTTTTCATCCTGCCACTTCTTCTTGATATCTGGACTGTGCACCTCTCCTCCCCCAAAGCTGTGCCAGAAGTGGCCAATTGCTGTTATAGAGCTGCCTTCTGTGTGCCACTGGTGCAGTAAGGTGGGAGTCCATATAGGCGTTTGTGGTGCCTCACTATGTACTCCACATGCATGGTGGTCTCCTCACGGGTGAAGTTCTTCTTCCTCCTCATTTGTTCCATTTTCCTCTGGCGATGTACAGCGATTGTAAACACAAACTCTCTGTGGCCAAACCTGTTCCTTCAATGTGTGCTGCTTTTATATGTTTGGTGGTGCTGGTCTGGCAGGTACTGTTAATTGACTTCAGCTGGAGCCTGGTGGGGTATGGTAGGCACTTGAAACGTTCATCAGGCCAAAATGGTGGTATTCCGGAGGCGGAACCTTCGTCCCAAAAGCGGAGATTCCGGCCCACAAGCGGAATTTCCGCTACGAGTGCGGACGTAAAGTTAGTAGTCGTAAATCCATTCTGTGAATACCAAAGGTAGTAAGTTCATTCTGTGAATACCAAAAGTAGTAAGTTCATTCTGTGAATACCAAAAGTAGTAAGTTCATTCTGTGAAAACTAAAATGGTAGTAAGTTTAGGATTTTGTCTTAAGTTCATTCTGTGAATCGGGCCCTATGTAGTGTTGCCCATGGGAAGAACATTAATAAAAGGGCTTGCTCTATTTTTTTCCCAGCTTTCATTAATGTTCATGGTATAACCCAAATGACGTGAGTTCGGGAATAAAAGGTGGCTCTGCCAGTGTCTTGGAGCAAGTAACCCATGAACCATAAGTGCCTGATTAAGCATGGTTCATGAGGGCTGTGTCGTTCATGCCCATCTCTAGGCCATGGCATCTTCATCTTGGTTGAGGAGGAGAGTATGTGTTTGTGTGCTCAGGCTTGTTTTATACCGCAGCTTAAAGGGCTCATGCATAGGATTAAGTCTTACATTTAGGGGCTCATTTACTAAGATTGTACGCATTTGTGTCCCAAAAGTGATTACATGTCATGAATGATGTAATATGTGACGTCATCAGCAGTGCATTGTGGTGGCGCAAGTTATATTGGAATGAAGCACATCATTCCATAGCCCAACTTCGTTTTACTGTCCTTGAGGTGGTAAAATATCGCAATGACAGACATGACGAACGTTTTGACCCAGAAAGAAACATTTTGGATCAAACATTTGAACACTCTGATTCTCAATGGTCTCAATGATAAATTAGAATTATCATGCTTTTTGTTATATGATTTCCGGTACTGCACCAGTATCATCTTTGGATTGGTTCAGACTTATCACATGTTTTATAGGGATCTTCACACATTTTGTTTACGACCTACATTTTAACCTCTTTTCTCTAGGGCAGGAGTCTTATATCATGCTTAATAATGTTTCATTGCATTTTTTTCATTACAGTTCACTTTTGTTTGCACAGTAGTACACACTACCTGTTTACTGGTCAATTACACATGTTTTCATGCTCATTTTTATGTTCATGCTTATATGTTTATAATACAAGCTATCATTATTTAATTTGCACTAAAAGTCATCTCTATGGGTCTTTAGTAACATTCATTTATGCGAAGTTCATTAACCATTGAATTGATGCTCACAGTTTAAAAAGATAAGTTTGAGTCTATTGGAACATGTGAATACTGTTTAGGTAGCTAATTAATCTGATGTCTGCTTCAACAGAAGTATGGTATTCTATGTTCGATGTCAACAGGTGAATGTCAAGGGCATTTCATGTAGTAATGTATACATTTCAATTATATTTGCTCATCACATTTGTGTATTCAGTATTTATACTTCACAGTTCATCACTGTCAGATTCATATGTAATCAAGTTGTGGTATTAGAGAGCAGTATATAGTCAACATAGATTATGCTGCAACTTCACATATAATTATTGAGTGGCATCATAATTCCATACCTACCTCACGTTTTTGGTTTTGTTATTCATGTTACAATCCTTTATTGCACTTAGTTTACTACTTGAAGGACACCATTAACTATTTTTGGCAGGTTTACTAACATTCCAACAAAGCTGTCATACTCGTATCATCGTACTCTTGAGTTGTTTTCTGTTGTGTATTTTTTTCGGCGCTCATTTAATTGCCAGTCAGTGATACTAACACAGTAATATGGCAGCCACACTCGGGCTTCAACGTTTATTTTAGTGCTTTGTTATTGTTCATGCCCTTCTCTTACGTCACACGCTACTGTGGTGGCAGGATCAATGTTGCCAGATTGTGCTATTTCCAGAACAATTGGGTGACTTTTTTCCCAGTTGTGCGTGAAAAACGCATGCCTGGTGGGGGGCTAGTTTTTGGGCTACATTTGTGTTCTTGTGCGGGAAAAACTGGCTTGGGCGGGCGCCCACAATCACACACACACTCTCAAAGCGCATCGCACTGTGCACACAGTCACTAACTCACACGAGCAGAAGGCAGCCGTAGAGCGAGGTCTGGCATCCATCAATGAGGCCTGGCTCATTCTTGCTTGTGTTATCTTATCTGGAGTGGTTGCTTGTCACTGTAATTAATTTGCACGGTGCACACACAGTCACTCCACTCGTGCGCGCTGTACCTGGACGCCCACCCAGGTCACCACCTAGCTTTGTTGCAGTTGCAACGTTACGGCCTGGAGCCATTTGCCACTGTAAATTAGCCAATGTGGGGGCCCCCCAGGGGTGGGGAAATCCGAGACCAACAGGCATCGGAAGGGAGTTGTGAACTTGTGATGACTCACACTGTTGCTTTCCCAGCCCGAGAGAAGCAGCAGCAGGGGGCGGACGTCCACCTGAACCAGGAGGTCACACAGGGTAAGTGCCTACCGATGCCAAGCACTAGATAATGTCCTCATGTGCCTACCGATGCCAAGTGTTGTCTCTAGATAGAGTTCCTGTATGCCCACTGATGCACTGTCTCTGGATTGTGTTCCCTTGTGCCCACTGCTGCCAGCCTCTACATAGTATTCCTTTGTGCCTACTAATGCAAAGCACTAGAGTTACCTTGTGTCTACTACCGATACCAAGCCCCCTCTCTCTCTTCAGTGGACCTCGTGTGCCCGGCACTTTCTTTAAACTCACTCACCAAAGGCTCCCGGTGCATTCACCAGTTCCTCGTGTGCTCACTGCGACTTACACAGAGTTACACACTTGTGCCAAGCACCTTGTGTGCACAGCAGCACTGCTCCTGGCACCTTGTGTGCACATCGCTGCCAGTGCCCACTGCCCACCCAGGCCCCACACATCAATCACATAATTTGTATA
Source organism: Lissotriton helveticus (assembly GCF_964261635.1). Classification (NCBI taxonomy): domain Eukaryota; kingdom Metazoa; phylum Chordata; class Amphibia; order Caudata; family Salamandridae; genus Lissotriton; species Lissotriton helveticus. Next base: position 1,515,314,490 of record NC_136061.1, on the reverse strand, counting down.
GCGCACTGCTCACCCTGTAGGGTCTCAAGGCTCTGGGGGGGAGGGGTCCGTCACTACTCGAAAAGCCAGGTCTTGAGTTGCTTCCTGAAGGAGAGATGGTCCTGGGTCAGCCGTAGGTGGATGGGGAGGGAGTTCCATGTCTTGGCCGCCAGGTAGGAGAAGGATCTTCCCTAGGCGGTGGCTCTGCGAATGCGTGGTACGGCGGCGAGGGCGAGGCTGGTCGATCGTAGCTGGCGGGTGGGCATGTAGAAAGTCAGGCGGTTGTTGAGGTCTTGGGGCCCAGGTCGTGGAGAGCCTTGTGTACGTGGGTGAGGAGTCTGAACGTGAACTTGCGGCAGCGCCCAGGCCCAGGCCCAGCCCCAGCCCTTGAAGAGACACGGTGACGCACTTCAAAGGTAGGCGAACTGAGGCCGACACTGGCCTCTGCCCCAGGCCATGCCAGGCCCAGCCGGCCCATCCGTATTCATTTTATTGTATTTTATTTATGCGTTTTTATATAGCACTTCATTAACGATCTTTATCCGTACACCTGACTCTGGCTGCTTAATCCCTTCCGGTCAATTTCACAATTTAAGGGATATGGTAACTGTCTGTATATTCACACAGTTCACGCTCTCTCGTATTTTTTATTTATTTATGCGATTTTATATAGCGCGGACTTTACCCGAAGGTGTCAGAGCGCTTCACAATAGGAACAGTAGTGATACATGAGGAGGAAATTACAGGTGAACAAATTACAAAAGAAAACGTTAAGTTACATGAGACAAGTGACAATAGTGAGCAACCAAAATACAAGCGGTAGCAATTGGTACATTCCAGGAGGAAAAAGTGATATGTGTGCAGGTTACAAAAGCGTACAAAGTACAAGTAGCGGTATAATAGTGCAATACATGGCAGACACTCCAGCACAAGAACAAACATTACGTAGCCAATGGTGGCACTTGTGCAAGTATCTAAAGCAAACAAAATGTGAGAAGTTGCAAACAGTGTGTTACAAGGGGAAAGTGACATGTGCAAGTTATAAAAGGGTACCAAACACAGGTACAAGGATAATACTGAAATAAATGGTAAACACTCCAACCACAAGAACACACTGGGAAGGCACTTCCATAGTCATGGAGAATAGAATTTTCAATAGTGGGAGGTCCTTTGTATTTTTTTTTTAAGTTCCTTCACGTTCGTACTTCACCAAAAATCGGTCTTCCTTAGTTGTGATTGCTTTCATTAAATAAATCTTTCTCTTTATCTTCTAGGTGGAATGTTCCTTCACGCGTGGTTTTTTCTCCGGTGTGTTGTTATTTTCATCACCTCGTCGGCATTGTTAAGTGAGAGACACCCGGCAGCAGTGATGACAAGGCTCCTTTTTTTTAAGTGGTAAACACAACACCCTGGCAGGAGCAGAGGGACGCAGTCGCCGGTGACGTCATCCCAGTCACAACCCCTCAACCAACTCAACTGTCATATGCAAATTACCAGCTGGCATTCTAGAATGCCAGCTGGTGGTGAACAGGGTAGCGCGAGGGCAGGGGATGCGCGAGGAGGGGATGGAGGCCTGAGGGGGACAAGAGGGGATGAAGGTAAAAGGCAATAACATAACACGCAGACTTTACCCGAAGGCATTAGAGCGCTTCACAATAGGAACAGTAATGATACATGAGGAGAAAAGCTCTCTGTGCCGGGTGATGGAGTCATTGCGTTTCAGGCTGCGGTGGTCTATTGTGGACCCTTTTGCAATTGGGTCATCATACAGTGCATTGCAGTATCCCAGCCGAGAGAGGACAGCAGTCTGTACTGGAGGCAGAGGGAGCACTTTAGGAGCATTTTCAGGCAAAAGACACCCACCTGCTTTTACACACCGAGTTTGTTGTCTATTAGGAAACCCAGGCCCAGCACCCAGCCTCAGCCTCAGCACCAGCCACTCCAGGCACAGCTCCCAGCCTCAGGCAGGCCCAGCACCCAGCCTCAGCACCAGCCATGCCCAGCCCCCAGCCTCGTCCCAGCCTCGTCCCAGCCTCAGCCCAGGCCCAGCCACGCCAGGCCCAGCCCCCAGCCCCAGGCAGGCCCAGCCTCAGCCCTGAGCCCAGTACCAAGCCTCAGCACCAGCCACGCCAGGCCCAGCCCCCAGCCTCGTCCCAGCCTCAGCCAAGCCAGGCCCAGCCCCAGCCTCAACAGGCTCAGCCCAGGCCCAGCCTCAGGCAGGCCCAGCCTCAGCCCAGGCCCAGCCACGCAGCCCAGGCCCAGCCACTGCCCACCACAGCACAGCCTGGCGGCGGCTCACATGAACTGACTCACACACTCACCCACTCACTGAGAAAACGAAATGACTTAATGGGCACTATTGGTTTCTAAACACTAGAAAGTGACTAATCTTTAAAAATTCATATCTCTGGTTCCCTACAGTGAATTATTTTCATTTTGGTATCATTTAAAAGATACAAAATATTACCTATTTTTATAAATTGGTGCTGGATTTTTACTTTCTGTTGTGTCTTAATTATTTACTGAAATGTTGTTTTTAAATGCTTTACATACCTGTCTTTGAAGGCCTGTCTGCTCGCAGCCACGTTACCAAGGGTTGAGCATAGGAATAATTTTCTAAGGCCTACGCTGAGTCTTATCATGTGTTAGTGGCCTTATTGCCAGTGGCAGACCTACATTTGCCCCTACCAATAACCCGCTTTCCAAATGTTGGAAAGTGGGTTATTGGTAGGGGCAAATGTAGGTCTGCCACTGGCAATAAGGCCACTAACACGTGATAGGACTCAGCATAGGGACCTCACTCACCAAACAGGACCAGCATCTTGTTTCTATTGCTTAATGACCTTACTGAGTGACTGATATGATCTATGGAGCACGCACCCCGGAGCTGCATGCATGCTCATGTATGTTGCCTGGGGTCGAGAAGTTTCAATGTAGATTTTTAATCTGTAATGTAATGAATAATGAAGACAGTTAGTTTTACAGACTTATTAAAATACAATTTAGAGGGAGCAGTAAATTGTAGAGAACACTGTTTTTGCCTTGCTTATTCTTTCTTTTCTACTATTGTATTCTGAGCGGTGCCTGTTTCACATGACAAAGTCACAGTAAGGACTGGTCTTAAAAATGGGTAGCATTAAGGCAGGTAGCCAGTTAACGCCCTCCCACCATCTGTATATTGAATACAATGTATATTTGTCCTTAAAATTGTTTCTGATGATAATTTGGGCATCATTTCAGACTTGCTAATTTGGGCTGGTTTTTGGGCTGGAACTGGTCTGATTGGGCTTATTTTGGGCTTATATTTGAGCGGCTTTGGGCTTGGGCCGGGTCTAAAAAATCTGGCAATACTGGACGGGATTCTGATCATTAAAGAATCCAGTAGCAGAGAAGTCGGTAACCGCATTCAACACAGGAAAGGAAGATTTGAGGATTCTTTTGCCCGCTTTTCTTGTAAGTTTGGATCAGTTCACACAGACTGATTAGCGCATTACCTGCCGCTTTATTCGGTGCATATATGTCATATTTCGTTATTATTTTGTTTTATTTAGAGAGGGAGCATTTTTTGAATAATCTTCATATTGCCGGTTTCGATTGTTTTACCCGACAGGTGAGATCAAGCACCGTATTCACTTCGGTGACGGGGTCAGGGTTAACATTAAATCACGAGTCGGTTCTAAACCACACTTTTTCATTATTTTTTAACAGGGTACAGCAGTACAGTTTCCACTTCTTGATGACAATCAGTGACTTGCTCTGCATATTGACACATGCAAAGTTTGTTGTTAACATGGTAGGTGAGCCCAGTCTTGCTCAGTAGATTCTTTCTTTTCTAGTACTTAGTTCCATACATCAGACTTTTATAGCCATACTTGGAACGTCAATACATGAACTACTACTCAACGGGACTAGGTATTTTCAGGTTTTGCTTCACTATCATTTTTTGTCACCACATCAGGCACGTTTTCATTTCTAATCAGCATGCTGAGTCTTCTTTCATACTAATACACTGGAAGTCTCATTCATCTCACCATGAGGTACAATAAGGTTGTTTCCTTTATCATCAACAAGCTGTGTGAGCCATGTTATTTTGTTAATTAGACTGATCTTATCAAGATTTCTTACTGTGATAAGAATTTTTTCTCATCGCATGTCTATTTTGGTTTAATTTAATTGAATGTCATTGTAAATAGTAGCTCTTCCCGGGCTAATTGAGGCATGGAAATATTGAGTGCAACAATTGTTGATTTATGTTATACATGTTTGTTGTAGATTTTCCCTGAAGAAGGGTGTATGTAAACACCTGAAATGCATTGGGAATTATCAATCTTGAGTTTGGAACCACGCAGAACGAACCTTATGATTTGTTTCGCATTGCATCTTGGAATAAAAAGAAGCATCAAGCAACGTTGGATGATATAGAGAATTCTTCATTGATTTACATTGTTATCAATTGTTGATTAACTTTGATTATGTGTTTGTAACCATTTCAACAATGTACTAAGGATCAAGCAAGCACACGCACGCCAGGTGGAGCGCAACAGGGTAGTGCAGACTTTGTCTAAGACAGAGTGTCTTAGTTAGCAACTTCTTTCAGAATTAGTGGTTAGGTAGTACCACTTCAAAGTCAGCACACCAATTTGGTTTATTTTGAACATTTTGTTTCATAAGATTAGTGATAAAATTGAGTGCACTAGAGCTGTTATACATCACATCTCTAGGCCATGGCATCTTCATCTTGGTTGAGGAGGTGAGTATGTGTTTGTGTGCTCTCGCTTGTTTCGGATCACAGCTTAAGGGGCTCCAGCTGGTCATGCATAGGGTTAAGTCTTACATTTAGGGGCTCATTTATTAAGATTGTACGCGTTTGTGTCCCAAAAGTGATGTCATGTCATTAATGATGTAATATATGACGTCATCAGCAGTGCATTGTGGTGGCGCGATTTAGAGTTAGCTCAACTAACTATAACAGCTGAATTTCTCTGGTTTTGTACAAGTGAAATGTCCAACTAACAATAACGTCCCGAAACATGAGGTTTTTTCAGTGAAATTCTAAGGTTTTTTAAATGTTAATTCCTAACTATAATGTCCCTGACACCTGTGGTTTTTTCAGTGAATTTCAAAGATTTTATAAATGCTAATTTCTAACTATAACATCCCTGAAACCTGTGTTTTTTTCAGTGGAAAAAAAAAATATATATATATATATTCACTGAAAAAAACATAGGTTTCAGGAATATTATAGTTAGTTGGACATTTCACTTGTAGAAAACCATAGAAATTCCCCCATTATAGTTAGTTCCGCTAACTATAGCTCACGCCCCCGCAATGCACTGCTGTTCTCATCACATATTACATCATTCATGACATGGTCAGTGACATCACTGATGACATCTCAAATGACATCACCGATGACATCACTGATGACATCATCCAGTGACTGTGTGTTTCTGTAAAGTTTAAATGTTTTATATAAATACCAAGGTGTATTGAAGAATGAGTGGGTGTATAAGTGTCTGGATGAAGGATTTAGTAGGTGCACGACTGACTATACATGAGTGATTAAATGTGTCTTACTAAACTGTCTGAATGTGTGTATCAGTATTTCTGTTGTTGTGTAAGCTGCTGCATATGTTGGTCAGTAGCTACATGAGTGTCTATATCGGGTATTGATTGGTTGACTGAGTATTTGTATGGGAGACTGAGTGTGTGTTTGGGTGGGTGGGTGGGAGGTGTGTGACTCTGTGCATATATGTGTGAGTGGTTGGTCCACTGGATATATGGGTTCGAGAGTGCATGTGGAAACAGCTGTATGGGTAGGGAGGTGTGTGTATGAGTGTGTTGGTGAGAGATTGGATGTCTCAGTGGTAAATGTCTACGTAACTACATATGTAAGAGGCAGTGTATGTGAGATTTGACGTATATAAATGACTATACGTAAGAGTCAGTGATTGTGAGAGTGGCTGTATGGATGAGTGTGTACTGGTGTCGGTGATTGTATAAGAGAGTAAGTATATGTTAATAAATGTTTGAATACGTGAGGTGGTGTGTGTATAACTGTATAGGTGAGGTAATGAGAGTGTGGTTGATTCTTTGCATTACTGACTAGGTGTGTGAGTAACTCGATGGATGAGTGGCGGTGGCTGAGTGTCTGTATAGGTGTGCATATGATAGTGTTGTATTGATGTGTGCCTGTATGTATGAGTGATTGTATGGGTGAATGAGTGGATGTGTGCATAGACCTAGGAATCAGTGAGTCCATATGTAGTAACTGGTATTGGTGTGTCAATGGTTTCGAAAATGGTTGTCTGTATTTTACAGTGAGTATATTAAAGGTTATATTAGAGTGTGAGGAGGTGCATCAGATTTTGAGTGAATGATGTCATCAATGATGTCATTTGACATGTCATCAGTGATGTCAATGACCATGTCATGAATGATGTAATATGTGATGTCATCAGCAGTGCATTGCGGGGGCGCGAGTTATAGTTAGCTGAACTAACAATAACAGGGGATTTTTCAATGGTTTTGTACGAGTGAAATGTCCAACTAACTATAACGTGCCAGAAACCTATAGTTTTTTCACTGAATTTCAATGGGTTTTTTAATGCTAATTTCTAACTATGCCTAAAAAGGAAGGACATGTGAAGAAAGAGGAAGAAAAGCGCAGAAAACAGCAAGAAAAATGCTGAAAGAGCCAACAGAAGTCCAGAAAGATGAACAAAAGTGTAGGAAGAAGCAAGAGATGTGCAGAAAAAACCAACAGAGCAGCAGAAAGTCCTCCTGTGCCCCCAACTTTTTACTGACAGGCACTGGTGGTAACTGACCCTGACTAACTAGGACCGGAGCCAGAGCTATAGTAAAAGACACTTAGAATACAGTGAAAACACCTACATACACAAAAGAGCCCTATGCGTTGCATGAGTACATGGGTACTGATTGGATGATTAGAGTACTGCAAGGACAGTGCATGGTGAATTTATCAGTGCCTGGATTTTGGCAGAGTGATTGGATAAGTACATGGAACTCGCTGGGTGATTGGAGGAGTGCATGGATAGTGACAGGGTGATGCCTGGACTGCATGGGTGCTGCTCAGGGTATTGTAGCAGTGCATGCGTTAGTGCAGGGGTCATTGCATGCGTGCATGGGTAGTGACTGGATAATTAGAGTGCTGCAAGGAGAGTGCATGGTGAATTTATAAGTGCTTGGGTTTTAGCGGACTGACTGCATAATTACACACATGTTACATCAGGCCCTCCCTTCACCACTGTGCAAACGTGCCCCCTGGTGGGTTTTAAGTTGGTGGAATATTTCCGTTAAATCCTGAGGGTCCCTGGGGGAGAACTAGCCCACCAGGTACCTCCAGTGTGTGCCACAGAGCAGTGCTGCAGAGTGGTGTAAAAAGTGTGCATGGCCTTGGACCACCTCTCTGCAATGCAGCTCCACGGCGCTTACTGGAGGTACCTGGTGGGCTAGTTGGTCCTAGGGACGCTCAGGATTCTAGGGGACTTAATCCCTCAACTTAAAACGCGCCAAAGGGAGGGTTTGCACACTTGTCACATCAGGCCACGCCCCCTCCCTGCACCACTGTGCAAAAGCACTCCCTGGTGCATTTGCACCACTGTGCTAACGCACTCCCTGGTGCGTTGTAAATTGGTGAAATTAAGTCCCCTTGAGTCCTGAGGGTCCCTGGGGGCCAACTAGCCCACCAGCTACCTCCAGTAAGCGCCACAGAGCTATGCTGCAGAGTGGTGTAAAAAGGGGGCATGGCCTTGGACCACCTCTCTGCAACTCAGCTCCCTGGCACTTATTGGAGGTACCCGATGGGCTAGTTGGCCCCCAGGGACCCTCAGGATTTAAGGAGACTTAATCCCCCAACTTAAATCGCGCCACAAGGCACGTTTGCACACTTGTCACTTCAGGCCACGCCCCCTCCCTGCACCACTGTGCAATCGAGGCCCTTGGAGTGTTATAAATTGGATGATTACATCCCCTTGAGTCCTGAGGGTCCCTGGGGTCAACTAGCCCACAAGCTACCTCCAGTAAGCGCCACAGAACTGCGTTGCAGAGAGGTGTAAAAAGGAGCGTGGCCTCTCAACACCTCTCTGCAACGCAGCTTCCTGGCGCATACTGGAAATACCTGGGGGGTTAACTCGCCCCCAGTGACCCTCAGGAATTAAGGGGACTTAATCGCCCAATTTACAATGTGCCAGGGAGTGCGTTTGCACACTTGCTATGTCAGGCCCCACCACCTCCCTGCACTACTGTGCAAACGCACCGAAATAAAAATATATATATATATATATATTTATTTTTTTTGGGACCCCCTGAGCAAGCATAGGGGTCAGGGTGTTTTTACCCTGCCACCTTCTCTTGTGTTATATCTTTGTTTCTCTGTTTTCTGGTGACTCGCTTCTACCGAGCCACAAGATGGCTACCAACACTTCCTGGTTTGGAGTGTTGGCAGCCAATGACAGTGAAGCTCGTGCTCGGGACTTAGACTCTGCCCAGATATCAAAACTTTTATTTTTCTCATTTCTCAGCAACTACTGAATGGATTTACACCATTTAAAGGTAAGATTGCATTCTGATCCAAGCACTAACTTTTGCCAAATTTGGGGTAATTCCGTTCAGTAGTTTAGGCTGTAGCCTTACACAAACTTTCCTATGACAAAATGATTTTTTAAGTCTTATTTTTTGAAAGTCTCAAAAACTACTGATCTGATTTACACCATTTAAAAAAAAGGTGTCTCTCTGAACCAAGCTCTACCATTCTGCCAAATTTGGGGTAATTCCGTTCAGCAGTTCGGGCCGTAGCTTGTCGCAAAATTTCCTTTGCAAATTAACATGAGGAAAACGTGTTTTAGTACCCTCCTTTTTTCTGAGCCCCCGCTTGACAAATCATCCCCAAACTTTCAGGATAGAAGCTGACCTGGATAGACATTTTGTTTGGGAGAATGTTGCAAAGATTCGTCAAACAACGCCAACGTTATTAGCAAATCAAAAATTGCTTTTCCAATGGAAACTAGGTTATAACTTTAACTACCTACTGGCAAACGCCAGTAGGTAATGTATACATATGTGGTAAATATCCTTTACAACAAATCCTTCATAATGAATACTTTCACCCCACGTACCATCTTGGTGCAAGATGCACCTACCCCGCATGCCATTACTCTGCATGTAATTACATTGCATGCGCTTTTCCAACGCATGCGATGTAATGACGATCCACATCGTTGTGAGAAAACAGAGGCTCCTACGTTTCCTCACAACAATGTGCACCGTGCACCACCCCTCAGACTTCAGGAGAGAGGAACCATGAGGAGAGAGAGGTAGGAGGGATTGGGTATGGGGTGGGGGTTACTTTTTATGGGTCTATGGAAAAGTCGGTGGGTCGTGCAGGGTAGTGTTTAAGTGTAAGGAGAAGAGTGTGGGTCGGGGGAGGGTCATGCTGGGGGTAGTGCTTTAGGGTTTAGGGTCATGTTGTGGTGTTTGTGTAGTGTAGGGTAGATTTTTAGGATTTAGAATAGTGTCAGGGGTCAGGCAGGGTAATGTTTCAGTGTAGGGACAGGTCTGGTGGAAGGAGCAGGGTTGTGCAGGGGGTAGTGTGTTAGGGTTTAGGGAAGTGTTGTGGTGTTTATGTAGTGTAGGGTAGAGTTTTAGGGTTTAGGGTAGTGGCGGGGGGTCATGCAGGATAGTGTTTGAGTGTAGGGACCGCACTGGGTGTAGGGGAGGGTCATGCAGGGGGTAGTGTATTAGGGTTTAGGGTAGTGTTGGGGGTCATGCAGGGTAGTGTTTCAGTATAGGGACGGGACTGGGGGAAGCGGCAGGGTCTTGCAGGGGTAGTGTATTTGAGTTTAGGGAAGTGTTGTGGTGTTTGTGTAGTGTAGGGTAGAATTTTAGGGTTTAAGGTAGTGTTGGGGGTTGTGCAGGGTAGTGTTTGAGTGTAGGGACCAGACTGGGGGTAGGGGGAGGGTCGTGCAGGGGGTAGTGTATTAGGGTTTAGGGTAGTGTTGTGGTGTTTGTGTAGTGTAGGTTAGTGTTTTTGGGTTTAGGGTAGTGTCGGGAGGCTGTGCAGGATAGTGTAAAATGAAACATATTGACACATTTTATTTATGTTGTACTGGCATGCGTTGTTTAAAAATGTGTTCTTAATGTACTTTTAATAGTTTTAATACATCATTTGTTGTATTTGTTTTGTTATAAAAATATGCAGGGTCATTGCGTTTGCGTATAGAAAAATGCTTGGTAATGGTATGCGGAATGTTTGTATGTGGAGTGTCGTCATATATATATATATATATATATATATATATATATATATATATATATATATATATATATATGAAAAGAGCAGTCCAGGTTCCGAGTGGAATTCAGAACCAGTGGTCAGGACCTCAAAACACCTCGTATCCAGCAGTCCACAATAGCCTCGAATAGAAAATACATCCGACAATGGAAAACAGGGAAGACGTTTTAATGTAGGATTATATATATATATATATATATATATATATATACAGCTCCGTGGGGTTGTCCAAGTAGCGGGTTGCACTCGAGCCTGCGTGCGCCTTCCCCAAAGCGTTTGTTGGTATGGACAGTTGCGTGTTGAAATAGGCCCGACGCGTTTCAGAAATTTATTTTCCTCCTAAGGGGCCAGCAGTAAAGTGCACGACGTTCACCATCTCCCTTTATGAAAACACACATTGTGCTTACGGGAGATGTAGTCCATATGTCCTGGATGGATGCACTTTCAAATTACTGCTCGTTCCAAAGGCTCTACCATGAGCCCCAAACAACACTCCTGACCTTATCCATCGCGCAGCTCCACATACGCGACTCCTTGAATAGCGAGCCTCGTGGCCCCCATTTTCCGGGGTGGTGCAACCCAGTGGCAGGACCGCCGCTAATGTATTACAGCTCCGTGGGGTTGTCCAAGTAGCGGGTTGCACTCGAGCCTGCGCGCGCCTTCCCCAAAGCGTTTGTTGCTATGGGCAGTTGCGTGTTTGAAATAGGCCCGACGCGTTTCGGAAATTTCTTTTCCTCATCAGGGGCCAGCAGTAAAGTGCACAACGTCCACCATCTCCCTTTATGGATAAGGACAGGAGTGTTGTTTGGGGCTCATGGTAGAGCCTTCTATTATAAACTCCAATTTGTAAGCAATATGAAGGGTACAATATATTGTCAGATGATAATTAGTCCATGATATTCTGGGGCATACCCTTACAAATATTCAAAGTGACCCAGGCTTACAAATCTGGCTGTACAAAAGGGGGTGGTGATGGACGGAGCATCTGTACCAATCAAACACTCACACCCTGTCAAAAGATCTGGGTTTAATCCATCACCGTTCTTTAGCCCACTCTGCCACCCCAGTTCAGACATGGCTATATGCAAATCAGTCTGACCCTGTGCCTCATGGGAATAGTCTAGCCCGAACTGCCAAGCCATGCCTTCCCTGGACCGGAAACAAGCTTCCGGGGACCGGTTTCTGGCATTACAGCCGTCTTCAGCCCGGCTTGCAATATGCTCTCCCACAATTGGATCACACAGCCCCCTAGCAGGGTTAACCAACCTATCCTTCACCTCACCATCCAGCGCCTCACACACATACTCCACACCATTCTCCTGAGACTGGCCAGACAGTAGCGGACTGTCTCTGTCACACAACCCACACTCTTCTGGGCGGTCTTTACCCTCACCCACCAGGACCTCAACCATGGGGGAATCCCTCCCACCACTAGGACCATGAACTCCTACGCCAGCCACCCTATTCCCTTCAGGGACGCTGCGCACTACTGGAGCTACCTCATACCCTTGAACCTCCTGGAGTAAGTTAACCCCCTCCAAGTCAGGTGCCATATCTCTAGGTGGGCGCACTATGCTGTCAGCACTAGATACCTGAATGTTGCTGCCACCAGCTGAGCTGGACTCCACCTACAACTCAGCAAAGCTCAATCTGTGAGCTACAGAAATCTCTTGTTGCGTGGCTGAAGCCCTCGTGGCTTCAAGCTCCAAATCAAGTTCTCTCATTTTCAAGAAGTGATCGCTTTGGCGTTTTTGCGCCTCCATTGCCAATTTTTGCTTTTCCATTTCCAATTGTCCAGCTAACTTTGCCATCTCCATTGCATGTGCCCTGTCTGCTGCCCTGTCTGCCGGCTCCTCTGGCGACAGGCATCTGGTTGCTGCTTTTTCCATCCTCACTGAACCAGGCATGACGTTTCAAAAACACATGGAGATCTCCCAGCAAAATTATAAAAAAAAATGGAAATCTGTGGCTGCGTTATAGGTCTGCTCTCACTATGTGGTGATCAGCAATTCACTGTATGTCAACTACAAATGCAAATTCGCAAATCCTCACCGCTGCATCCAATGTTAGAATTGGGGTTCTCTGGTTGGCACAAGTATTCACTTGTGACAAGCAGGGACCCTCTCCTCTAAGTCAGAGCAAAGGATGACCCCTTAGAATTACCCTTGCTCACCCTCTAGGTGCGTGGCGTGAGCAGCCAAGGCTATTCTTCAGGCGTTATTCAGTTAAGCATTTGTAATAACACACACAGTAAAATGTACCAATCCCCCCACAAAGGGACACCAGGCTGTGAATATATAAAAATACGTTCCTTTATGTAAAAATATAAATGCAGGTAAGACTTATCACAAGACCAATATAACGTTTTTTAGGTAAGCCACAAGATTGTAAATAGGCAAGTTCTCTTTGTTACAGTTCAAATGTTTCTTCTTCAGTTCAATTCACGTAAACAGTTCTCTCAGTTCCAGTTATGCAATAATTGGGGCCTCTTGCCATGTTCCTGGAAGGTATGGCGCTCCCAAGCACCTCTGTGGGCTTCGCAGCGCTCCTCTGTGCTCCACACGGAAGAAAACCCCGGGCCCTACCAATGCTCACGCATCTCGCGGTGTGCTTGGAATGGAGACCAGAGAGGGGCCTGACAAACCCTGGGCCTTTTCCTGAGGTGGGGGCTGAGCTGCGGAGCAGCAAGCAGGGATGAGAGGAGCCTGGAGGAGCCCCGGGCCTTTTCCAGAGGTGGGGGCTCCTGGTTGCAGTGAGGAGCAGGGAGGGATGAGAGGAGCCTCTTGGGCCAAGGCACAGTTACAGGCTGATGGGGAAATAAAACGTTGTGGGCCCCGAGCCCGGTTTGAATTCCTTCCTTGGGGGGGACGAGTTGTAGAGACTCTTCTCTGGCAGTGTCTGGTCTTGTCTGCAGCAGGTGGGTGCACACAGGTGGGCGCCGCCCACGACCCCGGTACAGATGGTACTGGGGTCTCCCAACAGGGGGGCAGCGCGGCCTGTAAACTCCTCCGGTTGGCGAGCGGGGGCAGCAGGGCACCTGCAGTCCCGGCGTAGGTCACCGGCCTTGAGGAAATTCCGGCGGGAGGGGCGAGAGCACTTCAGCGCGCTTCAATGGCAGGCAGGGGCAGAGGAGCAGGCAGCCTACCCGGGGGCAGAGAGCGACTCTAAGGAGTGAGGCTCTCACGAGTGAAGGGCAGGCGAGCTCCCGAGTGCCACAGCCCTAGGAGGGGGCGATGAGGGGCGCAGTCTTACTCGGGCGGGAGGCACACACGGCTGGCAGATGGCAAGAGCGAAGACACAATGAACCCACTGGTCCTGGGGTTCAGTTCAGGGGGCAAGCTCAGTCAAGCCCTTGGAGAAAGTTTCTAGCACAAGTCAGCAAAGTCTTTTCAAAAGTCTTCTCCTCTCCTTTCTCAGCAAGGCAAGTAGCAGGCCAGTCCTTCCAGCGACTTCTTCTCCTTCTAGTCGGGCAGAGGTTCTTTGTGGGGAAACAGGATTCTGATTTACAGGGAGCAGGGCTCCTACTTTTATACAGCATTTCTTTTGTCTTTTCAGGCCAGGGGGGCCTTTGCATAACTTCTTTCAGTCTCTGAGCATTTGTTGGGTGTACTTCTGGCTTCTGCTTTCAGTGTGAGGGGCAGGCACATCAGACGCTCCACAGGAGGTGGAGCCAGCATTGTGTGGACAGGGGCAGCCAGGAGGACCTTGATGACAGTGCTTCGCCCTTCCTGGGCCAGGTGCAGGCTGAGTCATCAGTCGATCCCCAGGGGGCGGCGCCAGCATTGTGGTGGCAGAGCACAGCCTGATTAAGAGTCCAGGGGCCCTCCTACCTCCCACTAAGGTGTAATCATTCCATTCACCACCTGTCATCCCCCAGCCCTGTCACTCACATATCCCAGACAGCCAGATACACATACTAGCAGAGGCAGGCTGAAATGGTTAGGCAAGCAAATGCTAACTTTCTAAAAGTAGCATTTGCAAACACAGGATATTAAAATAAACTTTACTAAAAGAAGTATTTTATTATTCTGAGTCCAGGCATACTAAACTTTATTTTCTACCATGTTCCCTGAGCCTGCTGGGATTATAGAGTGTAATAATTCCAGCAGCCCATCTTGGCCTAAGAGAACAGGTAGCCTTACAATAGTGAAAAACGAATTTGGCTGTAATTCACTATTAGGACATGCCACACACATCAGAGCATGTCCTACCTTACACTTACAATGCACCCTGCTCTTGGGCCTACCATAGGGGTGACTAACATGAAGTTAAGGGAAGCTTTAGAGGCTGGCAAGTGTGTGCACTTGCCCAGCCAGCATGACAGTCCCAGACTGCATGCAGGTTCTGCAATGGCAGACCCTAGACACACTTTAACAAGCTGCTTCTGTGGGTGGCGCAACCAGCGCTGCAGGCCCACTAGCAGTATTGGCATTTAAAAGCCCTGGCACTCCTGGTGCACTTTACTGGGGACTGACAGTAAATCCAATGAACCAATAATGGAAATCAATTACATATACATTTTGCACAGGGAGAGCTTATGCACTTTAGCACTGGCCAGCAGTGGTAAAGTGCCCAGAGTCATTAAACCAACAAAAACAGGTCAGAGAGAGTATTGGAGGAAGGCAAAAAGTTCAGAGATGACCCTGCCAAGAGGTCCAAGTCCAACACGCGGGTTACATATAGATACATTAGGTAGTGTTGTTAGGATTTGGTGCAAAGTCTGAAGAAAGTACTGACCATGCACCAATAGCTAAGGGTTTTGCACTGCCTTACCCCAGAAATGCCCCATTTGAATACATTTCACAAGGGTCAGTTCAAAGGGGTGTCAGCGCTGTGTTATGGTCATTTATTTGGTGCAATATGTTTTTTCAGCATTGAACTTGATTGTCCCTACTCTTTGTGCCACATGAACGCCAGTACAAATCCTTAATACATTTGGATCTGGTAGCTCAAAGTGAGATGGTCGGGTAATACAACTCATAACAGCCCTCCAGTCATCATAGAAAGTTTCCTTAAGCACTGGAGAAGCCCCACGTGCTTATCACATTCTTTTTCACGTTATTGCTTCCAGTAGGAATATCAGACAGTTGAGACAGATCCAGCATTTTTCATTTTGTCATAAAACATCAGTATATTCATTTCTTGCTGTCAAAGTATAGTTGCACTCTAAAGAGTTCACTTAAAAAGTGGCTCCTCAGACCAGTGGTCTCTCCCATCATTAAGTCACCTAGAGAAGCCGGAGAGTGGAGGGGTCGAAGCATAGTTGCTCCATTTCTCTCAGGCCCCTTCAGCTGGAGGGCCTGTCTCCCTCTCGGGCTGAACACCTAATGCGGCTGCCTCCACCGGGGAGCGGGCCCTACTGGTTGTAGCGCACTGTGCTGTGCCAGCAGCCCCAGGCACTGACCTACCAGGCCTTCATGGCCCCTCAGATAGTGGGACTCTTGAGCTAGTGTCTGCCTGTGGGGAACCAGCAGAGAGACTGAACCCACCTGCCGGAGACTGGCTGGGAGCGGCTGCAAGATCTGAGGGCAATGAACTGTTGGGCCAAGTCTCCAAACCTGAGATTTCAGGAATCCCTGTGGAAGACGGTGGTCTAGTCACTCTTTGCTGGCACTTATGAGCTGAGAGTGTAGGGTGATAATTATTCAATGTTCCCTAATAAAGGCGTGGAAGGGGCTGAGGACCAAACCACCAACAGCTGGGGTGGTTCAAACCCCAGTAGCACACACAGTGTAGAAAATCCTACTTACCTGCAAAATGCTATCTTGCTCTGGGTGTATAGTAATCGAGCACACAGAGAGGTATTAGCACTGTTTGTATCTAGGGAGCACAGGGCAGTATAGCGCTGCATGTATCTGTCAATCAAACAGTGGGGTATTAGCACTGTGTGTTTTGGGACAACACAGATAGGCATCAGCAATGCGAGTATCTGCAGTGCACAGACAAGTAGCACCGTGTGCGTCGGGAGAGCGCACAGAGAGGCATTAGTCCTGCGTGTATTTAGAGAGAACAGACAAGTAGCGCTTTTTGTGTCGGAAGAGCACAGGACGGTATTAACGCTGGGTGTATTGAGAGAGCATTATAAACAATGATCCCTTTGGGCTCTGTTTGTTATATGCACACCACATGCATGCTACCTCCAATCATCACTCATTTAGCCAGCACCAATTAGAAACCCAGAACGTAATATAGGAAAATCATAAATCTTTATTTTTACTATCTAAAAAAGCTCTAATGTATTAAAAAAGCTTATCTCTATAGAGATATTTTCTCAAAACACAATATTAAAAAACACTTTAAAAACATAAAATTTCACAAATGCAGGAGAATTAAGAGATGTATTTTCTAAACATCAAAGCGACACCCTGTTATACAATGTAGACACTATGGAAACAATGCACTATGAATACTTTTACATCACGTTCAGTGTATGCATAGGGGATCTTTTACTGTTATCCACACTGAATATTTTTTCCAATTTTCTAACTGAACCCCCTAGATTCAGATCAGGTGTTGTTTTCAATGTTTCCTTAGACACAGAAGTGACACGTTTCGGTGGTTTCTGATCATTCATCACCTTCTTCAGGCTAACAAATAGTTTATGCAAATCTCCCCAAGATTGATCTAAAAAAATAATAATGTAGAAAAGACAAATTGAAATTACAAACTGATCTTTCATCCGCAATTATCCACTACTTGACATGATGTCCAACTGCATTGACATTTTACATAGCATTTCATATGCAATAACAATAAAATCTAGTTTCTTTATTAAAAAAAGACCATGGGTTTCTACATTACATCCTTTGTTTTAAAACTGGTGCTGTCCATACTTATGAATCAAGCCGAAAGGTGAAACGCGTTGTTTCCTGCCAATAAACCACTTTAGGCACTAGCAACTTGAAGTGTCCGAGTACGTCTGTTGATAATTTGGGCTACCGGTGGCCCCATATCGGACCGCCCACGATCTGGCTAGGCGATATCCTGATTACTGGAGTTGATGTAACTATATATATATTCACTGAAAAAACCATAGGTTTGATACCAGTTATAGTTAGCTGGAAATTTTACTGATATAAAACCAATGAAATTCCACGTTATAGTTAGTTGGACTCACTATAACTTGCGCGTGTAATGCACTGCTGATGACGTCACATATTACATCACTCATGACATCACTGATGACACCATCCTTGTGACACAGTGACAGACCTCCTTTCACTGTAATCTAACCCTTGAAACACATATTCAAAAAGAGAAACTAAAATGTTCAAAAAAATGGAGATACCCATACCAGTTACAACAACCAATTCAATAATTCCACCATCTATATACACATGCACTAATTCACCAACAGTTCTATATAGTCACTCATACATATATTCACTAATCATATGTAGTGATACACCTACACATCCTGTTACAGACCGACAGTCATCCAAAAGTTATTCACACACATACTCACACATGCAAATAAACTATTGAACATCCATTTATTTGCATAAACAGCTATACACACACTACCACTTTACTTCTAAGGAAACTTACACATACTTACTCTCTTAAAAAATCACTTATAGAAACACATACTAATTTAAACAGGAACTCTTACAATCCCTCACTCTCACATATACTCACTTATATACATCAATATTCACATATACTAGATTAAAACATATGTAGTTACTGATAAAGACACTAATAAGACAGTCATTCACTCACTAACACAGACATATACACACTCATCCACCCATACAGTCCTGCACATATGCTGTCTTCAAAACACATACAAACAGAGACTCAGTCATTCCTGCATCTATGTACTAAGTAATACTCCCACCAAAGCATGCAAACACTCATACTGATACTAAGAAAAACATCTAATCACCTATATACATACACATGTACCTACTCATCAACCCATGCAGCCACTTATACACAAAGTGAAACACTAATACATATATTTAAATATTTAAGCATTACTCACTAATATATGTATTCACTAAGATATTCAATAATATATACATATATAACACATATTTATTTTTCAGAAAGACACACATTCACTGGATGGTGTCATCAGTGATGTCATGAGTGATGTAATATGTGACGTCATCAGCAGTGCATTACACGCGCAAGTTATAGTGAGTCCAACTAACTATAACGTGGAATTTCATTGGTTTTATATCAGTAAAATTTCCAGCTAACTATAACTGGTATCAAACCTATGGTTTTTTCAGTGAATTTCATAGGTTTTGTAAATGCTACTTCCTAACTATAACGTGTGTAAAACCTATGGTTTTTTCAGTGAATTTCATTGGTTTTTAAAATGCTAATTCAGAAATATCTCGTGTATACAACCTATACTTTTGTCAATAAAGTTCTGGCAATATTTTTTTCAGAAACAAGCCGTTTTCTTCACTGTTCAAGTTGCATACAGACTCCTTGTAAAGCGATACAGAATTAGAAAGTCTGTACCTTACCTTTTTTTCAATGCATTAAAATTTGCCTGTAAATAAAAATAGCCTTTCTAAACTTTCGTGCACGACCCGGTGTGCGCACTCTCGGCAACAGTTCTCAATAAAATGGATAGCGCATTTCCAGGCTTTCGTGCGCGACCGACTGCGCGCACTCGCCTATATATTTCGTGAAAACTTTGCAATCTGAACTTATTGAATTTCTTCATAGACCCATCAAAGAACTTATACTACGTCAAAGAGACTAAACCTAGGCTTCTTTTTTAATATTATGAAAATTTTCATTAAATGGAGCCGAATGTCTTTTTAAACTTTCGTGTGTGACCGAATGTACACACCTTGGTATTTAAAAAAAATATATAAAAGGTTTTATACTTTAACAATTGTATGCTTGAATCGAGCTCAGAAGATATATTAAATCCGGATATGTTTGGATTTACTCCTTTTCACGTTTTGAAACTTTGCTGAATTAGACCGCTACTTCCAAATGGAGTACGTGACCAGATACTATGACCGCGTACACGTCCTGAGACGCGCATGTGAA
The DNA here is from genome assembly GCF_964261635.1 of Lissotriton helveticus. Lineage (NCBI taxonomy): Eukaryota > Metazoa > Chordata > Amphibia > Caudata > Salamandridae > Lissotriton > Lissotriton helveticus. Next base: position 1,515,295,178 of record NC_136061.1, on the reverse strand, counting down.
GTCATGTGACTTGAAAACAACACTTCCAATTGGTTCTTAGTAGTTTCTATTCTGCAATTTACACGGAGGACTCCACCCACTCCTCTCACTATCTTTTCTACTCTCAAAAGAGAACGACGTTCAACACCCTTCGGAAGACTTTGCTGAAATGGCTGCCGCCCCCCATTCATCTTCCGAATCTGAAGGAAATGAGCGACTACCTTTAAAAAGAAAAAAGGAATCTTTTATTTGGCAATTTTTCACTTATCCTGAAGAACAAAAGAAAGTGAATGCGCCAAAAGTTACCTGCACGATATGCAATTCGGTTCTCTCAAGAGGAAATCCAAGAAAAAAATATTCCTTTTCCATACATACCATGGTGCGGCATGTCAAACAAGTGCACCCTGTGGAATTTGCAAAGGCATCGACAAGAGCCCTGGCCACGCTATTACCATCAGAGGTGGCCAGCACATCTTCTGGTGGACGACCTGTATCACCATTGAGTGCTGTGATGGACTTGAGACCATATCTTGCAAAGGTGCACATGAAATGCAACGAGTGTGGAGAAATTCTTCTGTACGGAGAGCAGAGCCTCATTCTTACTAAACTAAAAATTGAGAGTCATAAATGCCCCGAGAAAAAAAAAATGTCTTCATTTCATTTTGATCCTGTGTCACACATGAAAATGTTGTTGCAAGTTAAAAAAATCAAAAACTGCATGACACTGTTCCTGTCAAGGTAGCATAGCTGGCGGCCTAGGGGTGGAGGACCGTTGTGCAAATACCCCGGGGAGGACTCTGGATATGCTTGGTCCCTGAGATTCTTAGATGTCACTGCCTTCCACAAATGGCATAAGTCCTGGATGTTCGGTGCCATACTTGAGGGTTTGACCTAAAGACACGTCCTGCGGTGCCCTGGTCCAAAATCAAACAACATAACACTTGTTTTTAAAAAAAAAAAAAAAGTTATTTTCAGAACTAACTCATTGTACCAAAAACAGCTCCAGGAGCATATTATAAAGGGGGTTTATCTCCCCTTTTTTGGCTTTCGTTCGTGCGCGACCGTGTGCGCGCACCCGCCTATATATTTCGGGAAAACTTTGCGATTGCAACTTATTAAATTTCTTCATAGACCCATCAAAGAACTTATACTACGTCAAAGACAGTAAACCTAGGCTTCTCTTTTATTATTATGAAAATTTTCATTAAATGGAGCCGAATGTCTTTTTAAACTTTCGTGTGTGACCGAATGTACACACCTTGATATTTAAAAAAAATATATAAAAGGTTTTATACTTTAACAATTGTATGCTTGATTCCAGCTCAGAAGATATATTAAATCCGGATATATTTGGATTTACTTCTTTTCCCGTTTTGAAACTTCGCTGAATTAGACCGCTACTTCCAAATGGCGTACGTGACCAGATACTATCACTGCGTACACGTCCTGAGACGCGCATGTGAAGTCATGTGACTTCACAACAACACTTCCAATTGGTTCTTAGTAGTTTCTATTCTGCAATTTACACGAAGCACTCCACCCACTTCTCTCACATCTCTACCCTGTTATCTGCAATTGTGAACATCAAAAGGAGCTGCGCTACGCCCCTGTAAGAGGCCTCACTCCCACTGCTGCAACGGCTTGGCAGTCCTCCAGATGCACAGGAACAGCCCCTCCGATCCAATGAAGTTCTCTGTCGTGAGAGGCCTCACTCCCACTGCTGCAACGGCTTGGCAGTCCTCCAGATGCACAGGAACAGCCCCTCCGATCCATTGAAGTTCTGTGTCGGTCTCAATACCACTTACGAAATGAAAATAAGCACTGAAGAATATTTATGCTGTAGCAGGAGGAGTACTACATGCTTGCAGAATGCATTCTATTACCTATAAAAAAGTGAAACACCCACGCTACAATCATATAGAATACGTCCTCTAAAGAAGCCTGTGAATAACTTTCGAACATCAGGTTAACCTTTTTTTACTCTGTCATCATTGTTAAAGATAAGTATTTACAATACTATATTAAACAATGCCATGATTTTTCCTTTTTAATTTTAAAAATCTTGCAATCTTTCACAAACCCAATACTCATGGCTTCTTTTTCGTGACAAAAATCTTGCAATATTACATACCTACATAGAATAACAGAAAAAACATAAAACTACAAAGGCCAAACAGTCTACTAAACGCGGATTTGTAACCTATGGGGCAGATTCATGTTAACTACTTCATACCCAGATATGCACCAGTTAATGTGCACCACAGTATGGTAGTGCTCCGTTACCCATGGTGTGCCACATTTGAAATGTGGCGCACCATGGTACAAAAACACCATACATGCGTAACACATCTGTGCTAAAAAACTAATACATTGCTAGAGTTGCATCGCAACTGTGATGCAGCTCCAGCAAGGCTCACCAATGCACTATATTCACAATGCTACGTCAATACCTACGCCTGCTTCAAGCACATGCACAGTTTTGAAACAGCATGGGCCTGAAAGTCACTGAGTGAAATATCATACATTACAGTCAGCCACTTTCAAGACGCATTCCTTCAGAGGAACACTTACCGGTTATTAGAGGTAGATCGTCCGACTCCACCGGAGGAGACCCCTAATAAAAAAGACATATATAAAATGCGGACTAGCCACTGTATCGTGCTAGCAAACTTTAACTTAAAAATCGTTAGAAAAAACAAAAGGAATCGAGCAAAATTAGTAGGCCACTGATAGGATCTCTTTTTCACCTCGCTAAAATAGAAACATTAGGAACAACCCCTCATGAGAAATATGAAACTAGTGAGAGAAACCGAGCTCGACGCCATGATGGCTGCAAGATAGCTCGGCTCCGCCGCCCACCCCGCCCAAAATAACGACAAACCCTATACAAATATTATAAATAAATACAACACACCAGCAAAGTAACAGGGTAAAACGTTTTATTAAATAACTATTTACATGGCAGCCTGCTGCAACATGAAAACAACACTTCCAATTGGTTCTTACTAGTTTCTATTCTGGAATTAACACGCAGCACTCCACCCACTTCTCTCACTAGCTTTTCTACTCTCAAGAGAGAACAACGTCCTACATTTTTCGAAAGACTTTGGTGAAATGGCTACCGTATCTCATTCATCTTCCGAATCTGAACAAAATGATCGACTACCTTTAAGAAGAAAAAAAGAATCTTTCATCTGGCAATTTTTCACTTATCCTGAAGATCAAAAGAAAGTAAATGCACCAAAAGTAACCTGCACGATATGTGACTCGTTTCTCTCAAGAGGAAATCCAACAAAAAAATATTCCTTTTCCATACATACCATGGTGCGGCATGTCAAACAAGAGCACCCTGTGCAATTTGCAGAGGGATTGACAAAAGCCCTGGCCACGCTATTACCATTAGAGGTGGCCAGCACATTTTTTGATCGACGACCTGTATCTCCATCGAGTGCAGAGATGGACTTGAGATATTTAACTATATATGGTCTATAACCTATGGTTTTTTCAGTGAATTTGCTCCGCCGCCCACCCCGCCCAAAATAACAAGAAACCCTATGCAAATATTATAAAAATATACAACACACCAACAAAGTAACAGGGTAAAACGTTTAATTAAATAACTATTTACATGGCAGCCTGCTGCAACATCGATCCAAATGCATGTTTTTTTCAGTGAAATTCCTCCGCCACCCACCCCTGCCAAAATAACGAGAAACCCTATGCAAATATTATAAATATATACAACACACCAACAAAGTAACAGGGTAAAACGTTTAATTAATTAACTATTTACATGGCAGCCTGATGCAACATCGATCCAAATGCATGACACTGTTCCTGTCAAGGTAGCATAGCTGGCGGCCTAGGGGTGGAGGACCGTTGTGCAAATACCCCGGGGAAGACTCTGCATATGCTTGGTCCCTGAGATTCTTCGATGTCACTGCCTTCCATAAATGTCATAAGTCCTGGATGTTGGGTGCCATAGTTGAGGGTTTCACCTAAAGACACGTCCTGCGGTGCCCTGGTCCAACCATCACATATACCTGCGCCAGGAGACGGCGTGGGGTGCACTGGAAGGGAGAGGCGGCGCGAAAGAGCCTCCCCCACCTCCCCAGGTGGAGGTTTCTCAGCTACACCCCTAAAGACACGTCCTGCGGTGCCCTGGTCCAACCATCACATATACCTGCGCCAGGAGACGGCGTGGGGTGCACTGGAAGGGAGAGGCAGCGCGAACTAGCCTCCCCCACCTCCCCAGGTGGAGGTTTCTCAGCTGCACCCCAGCACTTCACTCGACATAGGCGGCCGGCTCCCAGGGTCCGGCGGAACTTTTAGCCTTTTGGTGACTCTTCCATTCTGGACCTTGTCCCACAATCCGTTTGACCTGAAGACACGTCCTGCGGTGCCCTGGTCCAACCATCACATATACCTGCGCCAGGAGACGGCGTGGGGTGAACTGGAAGGGAGAGGCGGCGCGAACAAGCCTCCCCCATCTCCCCAAGTGGAGGTTTCTCAGCTGCCCCCCAGCGCTTCACTCGACAAGATGAGTTGCGCCCGCTCCTGCGGCACAGTGCCTCGCTCGGCCAGCTGAATTACGCCTGCTCTTGCTATTACAGCGTCTCACCCGCCATCCGGCTGAATTGCACCCACTCTTCCGGTACAGCGACAGGCGGCTGCCACGGAGCTCAGGAAATGGCGGTCGGCTCCACAGACTTGGGCCTGGCCTGCAAGGATGGCTCTGGACAACCCTGGAACTCGGACGCTTGACTGCTACGACATGGGCCCCATTCCCAAAAGCGTCCCCTCAGCCTTGAAGATACTACAAGAGTCACCGGGGCCCCCGACTCCCGCAGACTTCCGGTGGGCAGCTTCTGCCATGATTGCTCGCAGAATGGCCACGACGTAGCCACGGGGTGCTCTCATGCTGACGCCAGCTTCAGTCTGAAACATCCAGAAACATTGTAGTATCGCGTTAGCGCATCCGGTGCGCGACGCGCAGCTTCCCGGAAGCGATCCGGGGCGCGGCGCGAAGCGCGTAACGTAAGCATAACAGGTCATGTGACTTGTTAATAAAACTTTTCATTGGTTCATTTCACTTTTGGTTTCCTAATGATGTAAGGCTAGGTCATGTGACCTAAAAGTAACACTTTTCATTGGTTTAGAACTAAGCCACACCTCCTCAGGTGGTGGTTGAGCAAGAGGTGCCCCCCCTCCCCACCTTCATGTTGCCTGATTCGGCCAGCTCAATCGATCGAGCATGAGACTCTGTTGTGATCTGAAGAACCGCTGCCTGCGGTGCCTCACATAACCGCTTAATGAAGGCCCCCGAGGGGCGGTGTGGTGGCGCGGACTGGGAGGGGCCGCTTATCTCCTACCCCGTCCCCAAGTCTCGCTTGGCCAGCTGAGTTCCGATCACTCTTGCGGCCTACGACATGGAGAGGCCGAGGCGTTGACTAGGCGGGACCTCCGGCCGCAACCACAGCGCCAACAATCGCTGCTGACGGAGGGGAGCCTTGCCGGTGAGAGCCACTGATCTGAAGAACCGCTGCCTGCGGTGCCCCCATGAGCCGCTAGACGGAGGCCCAGGAGGGGCGGTGTGGTGTGGTGGCACGGACTGACGAGGGTCGCTTGGCTCCTGCGCCCTCCCCAAGTCTCGCTCGGCCAGCTGAGTTTCGCCCACTCTTGCGGCCTACGACATGGAGAGGCCGGGGCGTTATGGATCAGTATGAGCAAATTGATCTCAGTCTTGTTGCCCTGGTGTGGCCTGAGATCGCCCCCGACATAAGCAGCCGGCTCCCGGGGTCCGGCGGAACTTTTAGCCTTTTGGTGACTCTTGTCTTCTGGACCTTGTCCCACAATCCGTTTGACCTGAAGACACGTCCTGCGGTGCCCTCGCAATGCGGCCTGGTCCCTGAATGTGTGCAGGGGGACGGTATTGATTGGATCAAGATGGCGGCTTCACACAAAGCTGACTCAAGTGTTGCTGCTGATGCTATGTAGACAAAAACTGGTTTTCAGTTTGTACATTCTTCAGGCTTTTTCTTCATAAATGTAACAATATGAGACTCACTAGGAGAACGGCCGTTTATCTTTCCTTTCAAAATGCTGCCAACAATATTTTCTGAATGGAAGACACCATCTGAGATCGCCCCCGACATAGGCGGCCGGCCCCCGGGGTCCGGCGGGACTTTTAGCCTTTTGGTGACTCTTGTCTTCTGGACCTTGTCCCACAATCCGTTTGACCTGAAGACACATCCTGCGGTGCCCTCGCAATGCGGCCTGCTCCCTGAATGTGTGCAGGGGGACGGTATTGATTGGATCAAGATGGCGGCTTCACACAAAGCTGACTCAAGTGTTGCTTCTGATGCTATGCAGACAAAAACTGGTTTTCAGTTTGTACATTCTTCAGGCTTTTTCTTCATAAATGTAACAATGTGAGACTCACTAGGAGAACGGCCGTTTATCTTTCCTTTCAAAATGCTGCCAACAATATTTTCTGAATGGAAGACACCAACGGAGATCGCCCCCGACATAGGCGGCCGGCTCCCGGGGTCCGGCGGGACTTTTAGCCTTTTGGTGACACTTGTCTTCTGGACCTTGTCCCACAATCCGTTTGACCTGAAGACACGTTCTGCGGTGCCCTCGCAATGCGGCCTGGTCCCTGAATGTGTGCAGGGGGACGGTATTGATTGCATCAAGATGGCGGCTTCACACAAAGCTGACTCAAGTGTTGCTGCTGAAGCTATGCAGACAAAAACTGGTTTTCAGTTTGTACATTCTTCAGGCTTTTTCTTCATAAATGTAACAATGTGAGACTCACTAGGAGAACGGCCGTTTATCTTTCCTTTCAAAATGCTGCCAACAATATTTTCTGAATGGAAGACACCATCTGAGATCGCCCCCGACATAGGCGGCCGGCCCCCGGGGTCCGGCGGGACTTTTAGCCTTTTGGTGACTCTTGTCTTCTGGACCTTGTCCCACAATCCGTTTGACCTGAAGACACGTCCTGCGGTGCCCTCGCAATGCGGCCTGGTCCCTGAATGGGTGCAGGGGGACGGTATTGATTGCATCAAGATGGCGGCTTCACACAAAGCTGACTCAAGTGTTGCTGCTGAAGCTATGCAGACAAAAACTGGTTTTCAGTTTGTACATTCTTCAGGCTTTTTCTTCATAAATGTAACAATGTGAGACTCACTAGGAGAACGGCCGTTTATCTTTCCTTTCAAAATGCTGCCAACAATATTTTCTGAATGGAAGACACCATCTTGTAGCATAAAGGGCTGCGTCAAGGGTGGTATTGCCCAGAATGTCTTGTTTTCTAGTGCTCGTAATGACGAAGCCAGAACTGCCGAAAGGGATTCTGGTCCTGCGGCTACTTATTGGACACATTGAACTATACTCTGGTCCTGCCTGACCTCGACCAAAATGGCGCCAGTATGGGAGTGAATTGCAACTCCTTATGACGTTCTAGTTACTTAGCCTTGACGTTATGGGGGATGTATGCGGTCTTTATGCACATTGCGGGTTGGGAAGGGTACTGACTAGGAATACGGACAACCCTATTGATGTCGATTTTTCGTTATTGATTATTGTATTAATAAAGCTTCGAAATAATGTTACCCATGATACTCGCCCATGGTATGCGTATTGACGATTTTATTGTAACTGATCCTGTTATACTTTCAATTAAAAAATCAACCTTCACTGATCCTGCAACCGTTTGTCACGTTTAGTTTTTTCAATTAATTGGCTCGCTTGTTACATACTCCTATACCACTGGCTTTTGAAAGACACCATCTTGTAGAATAAATGGCTGCGTCAAGGATGGTATTGCCCAGAATGTCTTGTTTTCTAGTGCTCGTAATAACGAAGCCAGAACTGCCTTGGTATATTCCAATATATGCCAAAGACAGAAATGGAATTAGTCCAATCAACATTGTGCACAAATTGAGAAAGCAAGGAGACATGTTAATAAATCTGTTTCTGCTTTCCTCAGAGATTATAGCATGGGTTCTATTTACCACAACAACTTGCGTTACCACATGCAAGACATCTATAGGACAGATGGTGTTCATTTCACGGATGAGGGAAACAGAATCTTCCTCTGCAACATCAGACTCTGCATCGGTACTTACTTATAAATGCAGAAAAAACTCAATTAACACAAGGGCTCTTTTCAGAGCCACCTTATATCAAAGCACTCAAACTTCTGATTTATCTCCATTTTCACACTCTTGTAAATAGGTGTGCGCGCCAGGGTGCGTGCACCCCGCAACTTAAAAAAAATATATATATATATATGTTCGCGTTTAAGGGCCTTACTGCACACCCTGAGAGAACCTATGCAGCAAAACAATCTCTACCTTCTCCCCTTTCCATGTTCCAACGCTTTGAAATGACAATATATTTACTCGCAGTGACAAAATGGCGGTCAACACTTCCTGATTTCCTTCGAATCGAACGTTAACAGACGTCACGCAGCAAAAAAAAAATTCCGCTCGTGCGCAGCCGCTTGAGTGCGCGCACCCGTACGCGCTTATAGATATATAATTGACTTTAACTTTAATTTTCTCATCAACTACTGAACGGATTTACACCATTCCAAAAAAAGCGTAATCTGCGAGCCGGACTCTACAGTTTTGCCAAATTTCTTATAAATTCATTCAGCCGTTCGACCTGTAGCCGTGTCTAAACGTCCTATGGAAAATAACATGGAGAAAACACGTTTTGGGACCCCCCTTTTATCTCAGCCCCCACTTCACCAATCCCCCCCAAACTTTCAGGGAAGGAGCGCAGCGGACCGAGCCATCTTCTTTGAGAAATTCGCAAAGATTCATCCACCAGGGCCAAAGTTAATCCAAATAGAATGTTGAGGATTTCCTATGGAAACTAGGTCCTAACTATAACTACCTACTGGCGACCGCCAGAAGGTAGTTATAGTTAGGATTGTTTTCCATAGGAAATCCGCAACATTCTATTGGGAATAACTTTGGCGCCGGTGGACGAATCTTTGCGAATTTCTCAAAGAAGATGGCCCGCTCCGCTCTGCTCCTTCCCTGAAAGTTTGGGGGGGATTTGTCAAGCGGGGGCCGAGATAAAAGGGAGGTCCCAAAACGTGTTTTCCCCATGTTAATTTCCATAGGGCGGTTGGACTCACTTTTAGCCCGAACGGCTGAATGGATTTCCACCAAACTTGGCAAAATTGTAGGGACTGGTAGCCCGATGTGCCTTTGCTATGTCTGAAGATATGTGCTCCAGTGGATTTTGAGTAATTTAGGTTAAAAAAAATATATATCTATAAGCGCGCCCGGTACGCGCAGCGGAATGCTGATTGGCTCTCGGGTTTTTTTTTTCGCGGGGGGAGCGCCTGGTACGCGCACCGGGGAGCGTACCGGGGAGCGTACCTTGAGGAAAACCCAGTGAAACAGTAAAATAATAATTTAAAGTGCTTAGTGGTAGGGTAGCTTTGAATAGAGTTGTTGTGTTGTGTGGGTGATTTAAGTACCAGCATGTAGGTACCAATACAGAGTCTTAAATTCAATGTACACCGTCTCCTCTGTAGATAATTAGAATGTTGTTACAGTAGTTATTGTGGTATATGGAATCTATACCATAGTCTGGTGCGACGTTGGCCGTGTTTCCACCTATCTCGGCCCCTGCTTCCTTGGCGCTCATGGGCAATCTCAAATCTGGGTCGCCTCTGGACCCGTGCCCGGCCAAATTTTTGGCGAAAATTGCGGAGGTGATTAATCCGCTGGCGAACCCTCTCCTGAATCTCTCATTGAGCCAGGGAGTGGTTCCGCCGGCCTGGAAGCAGGCAATGGTTATCCCCCTGATTAAGAAGCCTGGTCTTGATCCAAAGGCCCCAGTCAACTATAGGCCTATCTCTCTGTTGGCGGCTCTAACGAAAATTTTGGAGAAGCACGTTCAGGCGGTGCTCTCCAATTTTTTAGAGACACACGAGATTCTGCATGCCACCCAGTCTGGCTTTCGCCCAAATCTCAGCACAGAGACCGCGCTCCTGGAGGTTTCAGAAACCATTAAAGGAGTTTTGGATACTGGGGGCAAAGCCATGCTGGTGATGTTAGACTTGTCGGCGGCTTTCGACACCGTTCCCCATGACGGCCTTCTCGCAAGACTCTATGAGATCGGCCTGCGGGGGACGGTGGTCAGCTGGTTTTCTTCCTTTCTAGCTGGCCGCCGGCAAACGGTCTGGGCCTCCCCGGATTCCGCCGTGATGCCGCCTTTGGGAGTCGGGGTCCCACAGGGCTCTACATTGAGCCCGACCCTTTTCAACATCTTTATGACCCCTTTGGCGGCGTTGGCGGAGTCTTTTGGGGCCCAGATCGTATCATACGCAGACGACACCCAGCTCCTCTTCTCTTGTAGGAGTGGAGGAGACTTTGATGGGGAGAGTATCCGGGATTGCCTTGGGGCTGTTTTTAATTGGTTCCAACTAAACGGCCTCAAGTGCAATCCCGATAAGTCCGAGATACTCTTCTTCGGGTGTGATACAGAGCCAGACTGGCAGGGGTGGTGGCCCATTAATATGTTTCCCCCGTCTTTTTCATCCCAAATTGCTAAGAACCTGGGGGTTAAGATGGACAAGGGACTAACGCTGAAAGCCCAGATCCTTGGTGTGACGGGGATGTGCTTCGGCCTCCTAAAGATGTTGGGGAGGTTTTTACCCCTTTTGTCTGAGGAGCATAGGAAGCTGACTGTACAGGCTCTGATCGGCTCTAGGTTAGATTATTCGAACGTTCTTTACCTGGGCCTACCAGAGTACCTGTTACAGCGGCTCCAATTCGTGCAGAACGCGGCCGCGAGGGCCATTTTCGGTCTGAACAGACGAGCCAGTGCTGCGGGTTTGCTGCAGACGCTGCACTGGCTTCCCATCCGCAAACGGATTGCTTTTAAGGCACTGACCTTGGCCTACAAGGCTCTCCATGCGGTGGGAGCGAAGTACCTCCAAAAGAGACTTGCCTTTTACCACCCGGCTCGTTCTCTGAGGTCAGAATCTTTGTTCCTGGCGGCTGTCCCGCGAGTGAAGAGAGCCCGCCTGGGAGGTCGCTCCTTTGGATTGCTGGCGCCGCAGATGTGGAACTCATTGCCACTCACACTCCGGGGAGCAACCAGTTTATTTGTTTTTAGGAAAGGTCTTAAAACTTGGTTGTTCACCCAGTAGGCCATCCCGTTGTCTGCTCTTCTGTGTTCTCTCTTCTTTTTTTACTGTGTTATGTTATTGTACTGCAGTTCTCCTTACTTAAAGCGCCGGGACACTCTTTTTGAGTAGCCGTGCGCTATATAAGAATAAATATAACATAACATAACTGTCAGGAAAGCAGAAACAACATGGAGGCAGGAGATGAAAAAGAGATGTCAAATACTCATTGGAGATAATATAGTGGGAGAAAGGAAGTAACTATGAGCAAAAATTACTATGTAACACAAAAAAGTTGCACAGTATACTATAAGTCTCACTTTATATTATAATCATTTTGGTACTATTTCATGAATTACATATAAAAATGAATACGGTCTCGAACAATTTTTAATTATTAAATATAAATTTATTGTTGTGATTTTTCAAAATTTAAAAGAACTTCCAAGATTACATCATCTGGAATCTCCTCATCTTGATTCCATGATTCTATTTCTTCAACACAATTAAGTAACTCTTGGTCCAGAGACTGATCCATAAAGTCCAAGTCATCAATATTTTTCTCAGGATTGTTCTTCACAACAATGTCGAAAGAAATATAAATTTTGTTTTGTTCTCCTTCCATTTTCTTGCTGTAAATTGCATAAAAAATAAATATATCAGTAGAGTTAGGGCACTGTTGGGTTTAAGTTCAGACAGGTACTTCTGAGTTTTTAACAGTGAAGTTATCTTTGGGCAGTGTATGGTATCAGGCAGGAAGTAGAAATATAAAAAAGTGTATGTGAAGAAGCCTAAGTAAATTCATAATTATACCAGAGAAGCCTAACTCAATCTATAACTATAACAGAGAAGCCTATCTCAATCTATAAGTATAACAGAGGGACAGTAAATAACTATCAGAAAACGTTTTTACAAATTAACTTAAAGTGCCCCTTACAAATTAACAACTTATCTTATGGAAAGGTGATGAAGATAAATGAGAAAATCCTTTAAAGATGTAACTCAGGTAGTTGTAGTCAAAACGGCTGTGTTTCCCTCTAATTTTTCATATATATTCATGTACATAACCAATCAAATGTCAGGAAATAAAAGTAGAAAATGAAAGTAACATTTTAATTGGTTGTAAATTCTAACACTTCATATGTGTTTTTGTCATGTAATTTACCTCAGGATATTTAGACAGGGCTACAGCCCAAATGGCTCACTGGAATTCCACCAAATTTGGGAAAATGGTAGGGACTGGTATGTAGTAGGGCCTATTCTATATTTGGTGAAAGTCTCTCCAGTGGTTTTTATGTAAATTAACTTTTAAAATTTTTTGAGAGCGCTTACCGGTGCGTGCCCCGGTACGCATACCGGCAGCGCTACGGGAGTCCTCCATTTTGTGTTTTGATAAATTTGAGACACAAGATGGAGGACAAACAACGTTGGGAATGGGTAAAAGGGGGCACGGTAGACACCCCCAGACCCTCTAGGTTTTCTGAGGGGGGCTTAGGAGGCCCGTATAGGCCCCAATTTTTTATTTTTTTTAAATTTTTCGTGGGGGGAGCGCCCGGTACGCGTACTGGGGAGCGTACTTTGGTGAAAAACAGTGAAAAAAGTTAGAGTAAAGTAATAATTTTGAGTGATCAGATGTAGGGTAGCCCTGAAAAGAGCTTTTGGGTTCTGTGGCTGATTTAGGTACCTACAAGTAGGTTCCAATGCACAGTCTTAAATTCAGGAGGAATATTCTATTCCCCTCATCTGAGAAGTGCACACCATCTCCTCTGTAGATATCTTGCATGTTGTAACGCAAGTTATTGTTGCATATTGAACCCATTCCATATTCTCTCATGTAAGCAGAAACAGATTTATTCACATGTTTCCGTGCTTTCTCAAATTGTGGACAAAATTGGTTGGACCACTTCCATTTCTGTCTTTGGCATATATTGGAATATACCAAGGTAGTTTGTGAAAAAAGTGTCATCAATTGCCCAAAGGTGTCCTTTAAAAGCATCTCCAGACCTATTTTTTTTATTTTATTTTTTTTATTGAATTTGTATTGCGCTCAGCTACCCGCAATGGGTTTCCCGGCGCCAGGGACAGACTGGAGAAAGAAATCAAGCAGGTGCAAAAGAGAGATCAGGAAATGAAGGAAATCAAAACAGGAAAGTCTTCAACTTTTTACGAAAGGCCAGAAGATTAGTTTCTGTTTTTAACGCCAACGGGAGAGCATTCCACATCTTTGGCCCAAGATATGCGAATGAGCGGCCTCCCATTTTTGCCAGTCGGATTCTTGGAATCAGAAAATTGCCATTATTAGATGACCTTAAAGAATGGCCAGGTAAATAAGGCTGGGCAAGGTTATGCAGGTAGGTAGGGGCAGAACCCTGACGGATCTTGAACAAAAGTGTTTTGAAAGTCACACGATCTGAAATTCTCAGCCAGTGCAGGTCACGCAAGGCTTGCATTGCGGACGTTCTCCGTGGAACATTACGCAAGAGGCGAGCAGCTGAATTCTGTACCACTTGGAGTTTATAGATTGTTGCTTTATCCGCTCCAAGATAAAGCACATTGCCATAGTCAATGCAAGACATCACAAGAGCCTGTACGAGAGTTCTTCGGGTGGACTCAGGCAGCATCCATAGGATCTTCTGCAGCCATCGTAAGGTGTTAAAACAGACTGCAGCGACCTTGGTCACCTGCTGCCTCATCGAAAGTTTGTCATCAAGCAGGATTCCGAGGTTACGAGCAACAGGCACAGGGATAGGCAGAGGACCCATGTCACAAGGCCAGTGTCTAGAGCCCCACAGATCTTTATGCTTGCCTAATATAATAACCTCCGTCTTCTCGCCGTTTAGCTTCAGCAGATGGTCTTGCATCCAAGCTGCAACGCGAGATAGGCCAACTTTAAGAGCAGAGACTTCCTGAACCCTGCTGCTAGAAAGAGAAAACACAATCTGCATGTCGTCTGCATATGAATATATAGACAGACCGGCGTCCTCTACGATGGAGGCAAGAGGTCTGATGTAAATATTAAACAACAATGGGCTTAATATAGACCCTTGAGGGACGCCGTAAGCTGAAGAATGAATTGCAGATTCAGCCTTGTTTGAGAAAACCTGAAAGGTGCTCTCATTAAGAAATGAGGCCACCCAGGCAAGCGCAGATCCATCAACACCAAGGGAACGGAGGGACTCCAAAAGAATGGAATGAGACACGGTATCGAATGCAGCGCTTAAATCAAGAAGAATAAGCGCAAAGGTCTCACCGCAATCGATACCGTGTCGGAGCCGCTCAGTCACCCCAAGGAGTGCGGATTCGGTGGAGTAATTAGCGCGAAAGCCTGATTGGATTAATGGAGATATCCCACGTTTTCAACAAACTCATTAAGCTGGGTGTTAACATGGCGTTCCAATATTTTGGAGCAGGCTGGCAGCAGGGATATAGGCCTGAAGTTGGCAAGGTTTGTAATGTCAGCACCAGATTTTTTGAGCAAAGGAACAACCATGGCATGTTTCCAATCCTGTGCCACCCGAGATTCAATAAGAGAGATGTTTAGTAGCCTCATTAAGAATCTCCGTGGTTCAAGGTCTAGTTGTTTTAGTATCTTCATAGGAACTGGGTCCCGAGGGGAACCTGACCTGATACTATTTAGACAGGACAAGAAAGAGGAATCATCAAATGGTAACCAGTTATGGATAAATACAGTAGGAGAGAAAAAAACACTGCAAGAGGAGCCAGGTTGGGGGGAATCAATTGGCAGTGAAAGGGAGGCCAGAGATTGATAAATACCCTCAACCTTGGATATGAAGAAATCCGCGATGGCATTACATTGTGTGCCAAAGCCGGCAAGGTGGGGATAGTATCTGCTCCTGTGAGTTTCTTTACAGTAGCGAAAAGGGTCCGAGGACAATTGTGCACTTGGGTAATGGTAGAAGCAATGTAAGTGGCCTTGGCACGTTTGCAATTTGCATTGTAGACTTTCAACTCATCATTATAAGTCACCTTGCAAGGGGCGGAATATGAAATCCTCCACTTCCTCTCCAGGGCTTTGCATTTAGCATGTTGGATTTTCAACTCGACAGAAAACCAAGGTGCAGGGGGGCGTAGGGATCTGTATTTGCTACTAGAGCGAGGGGTAAGAGCAGTCACGGCATCTGTCAGCCAACAAGAAATGGGCATGTTCAGATCCTGGTCTGTCTTGATAGAAGCCGGAATTGACTCAGTCAAACGCTGATTGAAAGCAACCATGTCAAGCCTGTCCCATCGATAGGACGATTTAATTTCCTCCACATGAACACTGGCCGAAAAAAGACCAGGTGGTAGCATAAAGTGTATCGCATAGTGATCAGACCAATGTAGCGGACGCGCTGATTGAGTACAATCGAACGAAAGAGTAGAAATAATAGGGTCCAAAAGGTGGCCTGCAATATGGGTAGCCCCTGAATTACAGAGTTTGAGATTAAAGACCTCAAGATCAGATAAAAAAGATTTATTCAGGGGGTTATTAACATCTTCTAAGTGGATGTTTAAATCACCAAGAATAGTGAAATTATTCGATTTCTATAGTGTTGCTGAAAGGCAATCAACAAGTGAGGGAATCCACGAAGCTGCATTCCCGGGCGGCCGATAAATTAGCAGACCGGAAAGCGTCGATCGGGGGTTAATCCTTAGTTTAAATAATGCTGCCTCACTACCTGGAAGATGTAAATGTTCCAGTTTACATTGATAAATAGATTTAAAAATGATTGCGATTCCTCCACCACCTTTACCGGAGGGTCTATCCTGATGCAACGCAACATAGTTGGGAGGAATGGCTGCAGCAATATCCGGACCCGAGCTAGCATGTAGCCAGGTCTCGGTCAGGAACAGTGCATCGGGAGATTCATCACTTATGAAATCATAGATGTTTAATTTGTTCTTAGGAAGCGATCTACAGTTTAAGCTCCAAAAATGGAGAGGAGAAAAAGAAGAGGTACAGCCCTTGGTATGCTTCCTTTTCCCCCGGTAATGCTTTAAGTTTAGTTGCGTCTTAGAAAGCTGCATTTTGCCGGTGGAAAAACCACAACCAGCACATGTAAAGTAATGAGAGGGCAGAGTGCATAAGGTACAAGTAGTGGGGGTGGGGGATCGCAGTGAATGTAGTGCCATAGAGGTGTAATGTACGCTGTCATCCCGAGGTAGCATACCTGAGAACATGTTAACAGAAGGCAGCCCGTCCTGCAGCCCGTCCTCAGCGCGGACGGGTGCAGACGGGCTGAACTCAGGCGTAACTCCGGCGGAAGTCCGGCGATCCCGCTGCGCGATGACGCTGCGCGTCAGCATGGCTCGCTTAAATGCGCGTCCAGCCTCAGAGACTAGACCGCGCAGAACGCCTGGCGTCGTCAGCCCCACCTAAGATGGCCACTAATCCGAGACGTGGGCAGGGACCCGCAAAGCGCGGTGCTTGATGTCCAATTTATATGCAGTGAGCGGGGCAGAGTGCAGTAAGTTGTAGGCCAATTTTAACGTCTTTTAAAAACAGGGTAGAAATATAAAATCAAAAGAAAAAAGAAAATGCAATTAAGCAGACAAAACGGGATGTTTAAAAAGCTGCTGAAGTGCAGCGCGATCCAAACGAGGTCTTCTCAGTGTAGCGCCAGCTTGTTAGAGCGCCCGCCGAAGGTTTGCCTCGCTTAAATGCGCGTCCAGCCTCAGAGACTAGACCGCGCAGAACGCCTGGCATCGTCAGCCCCACCTAAGATGGCCACTAATCCGAGACGTGGGCAGGGACCCGCAAAGCGTGGTGCTTGATGTCCAATTTATATGCAGTGAGCGGGGCAGAGTGCAGTAAGTTGTAGGCCAATTTTAACGTCTTTTAAAAACATGAGGAAAATGAAATTTTGCCTGACCAAGATGCCCCCTACGTATACCCTATGTTACATGTGTGTGCATGTCATCCATGCATATTTCCTTGTAGTGGCCTGAATCACTAGGCCTCTGCATTCATGTCCTGCATTAAGGTGCCTGTCATCAAGTTTCCCAAAAGTTAAGCTAACATGAAGGCCCATGTATTTTACATTGTGCACTTTTAAATAAATATCGTACTGAACCCTTTTTGTGGTTCAGATTGAACCACCAGTCCCTGAATTAATGTTTTCATGACTCCTGACACACTGAAAGCCGCAAGAAGCCCAGTAAGGCCTGCCAAGACAGTATTATGAATAACAGTTATCTGTTTGCTTTACAGAATCACATTTCAGTCTGGTGAAGAAGGTACACAGAACCCATCTGCATAGATAGGGCCCAGACATTCTGTCTCTGTTTAAGTGGATTACAGTGCTTGCATCCATAGAAAGCTCATGCAATGAACGAATAAATATGCCCTTTCTGTCATTTAGTGACGAGCAACCGTTGCTTCAGATAATACATCCCCTGACTCAAGATATCAGTTAGTACTAGATGTGCTGGTCGCCTTGACACAAGAGATCTCTTCTAGACTGAAAGTCAGCTCTCCTCCCAGTTACACGTCAATTGCACGTCATGCTCATGTTGCACACAAGTAGGACAAAGTTCGAGCTGGTCATGCAAACTCCTCCTCTAAGTACCCACCCACCTATGACACCTACCTATCACCTACCTATGACTCATCGAAGTACACACCCTCATGTACGCCCACATGCTCTTATCTCTTTCTTTCTTGCTCTGCCTGGAGCGCTCCGCCCTATGTACAAGGAGTAAAATGTATATATTCTGTTCATTGTTATTAAATGTTAGAAGACTCTTCTTGAACCTCAGTGGTGATGGAACATATTCTCCCATGACTCGAGTTATTGGAATAAAGCCCATTTTAACTCAGATACCACGGACTCTGCCTCTCACTTGATGCATGATAATTGTTAATGCCTAGAAATTAAGCCAGGGTAATATTTTATTTACCACATTAATTTGGCGCCCTTACAGGGACATATCCCTTTCCTCACTCGCCGGAGTTGTGGGTCTAGTCTTTGCCCCCTTCTACAGCCGTGACGGACTTCAAAGTGCGCACGCCATCGGGATTTCCCGCTACTCCCTCAGGCCCAGGAGGAGGACGGACTGCGACCAGGCATCCATACGAGGCGGTGAGGAATGCGGATCATCTCAACCAGAGCCCAGCCCGTGAGAGAGCAAGGTCCGAGGTCTCCAGAGGTCCACCTGTTCCAAGGCGCATGCGTAGAAGTTCGAGGCCTTCAAGTTTCAAGTCCTGCTTCCCGGTGAGTACCACTATGGGGAATGCATCAAGTTTCAAGACGGGTCCACTGTAAAAGGTGGGAACGGTCAAGACGGGTCCACTGTAAAAGGTGGGAACGGTCAAGACGGGTCCACTGTAAAAGGTGGGAACGGTCAAGACGTGTCTCATTTCTGAGACCGGTATGGTTGTACTGTATTCCAGTGCACAAAGTTTTTCAAGTACATGTTTAGTTCTCTGTATCAGTTCAGATTTTGTGTCTGTTTTAGTGTTACAATGTTTCTTGTATGAATGATTGTTGAATGTTTCAGTCTATTCTTGTGTATTGTGTTTCCATTGTGTTAGTTTCAACATGCCACTGTTTTGGAAATTACGTCAGATAGGGACCAGAAAAGGTATACCAGAAGAGTCAGTTAACATCCCGCCTAGAGTCACACCTGGTCATTATATGTATAATAAGCATGGATTAGACGCTATCTTGTTTTTTAGACTTATGGGTAAACTGCACGAAGGATCTAGAGGAGAAATATGGATGGCCTGTCTCAGGAACATGGGATTCAGAATGCATTATGGGAGTAGAGGAAGCGCTATGGAAGAGGAAGTCAGGACCCTCTCAGAAAGATGCCATTGAGTTATGGCGCAAAGAGTCACATAGGAAAACAGAACAGATTGATAGAGAAAGAAATGCTGTCATTACTGATATTTATCCCGTCCTGTCAGAAGAACTAGCTAAAGTGACCACCTGAGAAAGACCCAGTAGGTCGCGAACGCCACCACCTGTACCCTTTAGAGTATGTAGAATAAAGCCGACAGCATCTGAAGCGTTCATTTCCTTGTATCTAGACAAGTCCCTTCTGGACTGCGCAAGTGCCTTGTGAGTAACTGGTTGAATTAGTTGTGAATTGCGCTTTGTGCTTAAGACTTGTGAATAGTTTGTTGAATTTTCTTAATAATAGCTCCTTGTAAATATGCCTTGTGAATAGCGTGTCATTTTTGTGACATGTTGAGTTTCTTGTAAATATGGCTTGTGAATAGCGCCATGTGGTTATGTTTTGTGCAGAGCATATTATCATTATGTTAGGCAGGAGAGAGAGCTGGATCTCTTTCAAGTGCTTAGAGAAAATGTTTTGAAGATGTGCGTACGTGTTATGTGATAACGTGGAGAAATGAGTTCATGACTTTCCCATGTACTGCAGTCATTGGGGAATGATTGCGCTTCAGCTGCCAAAGAGTTAATATTTTGTATTGAGAAGGCAGTATTTGTTTTAACATGCTGTTTAACAAGGTGTTGAGGGATTTTGGCGTTTTTTGGTGTTTGCGGGGGGCGTGTTTTTGAGCGGAAATTCGTACCCGTTCCAGTGGAGGGATTTGATTGTTTTCTGGTGAGGATTTAGGGAATCGCTTGGACTACTGTGATGCCAAATTTGAAAGGGATCTGAGCTGTGGAAGTGGTGGAAAAGGAATGTTTTGTGCGGAGGTGCGATTTGCCATGTTATCCAATGGGCGTATTTCTGAAAATTGAGATAAAGGTTTCCTTGATTTTTCATTCTGGGTCTGCCTATGTGCTTTGTCAGTTTGCAGATTGAATGGTAAAATCTTGCATGGAGAGTAAAGAAGTGTATTTGTAAAGGGTTTGCCTTGGAACACTTGATTTTATTGTGTTTAACTCAGAGGTCGGTAGTTGTAAATAAACCAGTCTTATTGAGATAAGGGTTTTTACACGGAGAGTGCTTTAATGTTTTTCACGGTTGAGAAGAAATTATAGAATAGACCCATTAGAGAATGTGCTATTAATTAGTGTACTACAACCGTGTGTTTTTTTAAATAGGGATGTTTCTACAAAATATTAATTATTATTTTTCCCAATGCAAGCTGCCCTTTAGAATAGCGTTGTGACAGTTAATAGACTCAATTAGAAAACATGGGTTTTTATATTTATTTTGTATGTAAAAATTATGAATCTGGCCCTTTTTATAGGTAGAATAGAAGAGCTTGCACACTTAATTAGGAAAGTGGCTATTTGTAAATTAATGAACGTGGCCCTTTTTGATAGCTATAATACACTACCATCTTAATACATTAGTTAAATTTGCATTTAGTTTCAAGGCTCACCTATGTACTTTGACAGGCTGCTGATAGAAAGGTATAATCTTGCACGGTAAAAGCAGTATTCATTAAACAAGACTTGGAAAATAGGATTTATTATGTCTGATTCAGAGGTCAGTTAGGCTGCAATGCTTACACAGATGGTTTCAGATAAACATTTAGTGGAGACACTTCAATTGATGTATGCAGAGAACAGTCCCAACCCAACAGTCCATGATAATTCGTTTTTTCTCTCAACTGCAAAATGCATAGCCTTGTGTGCAGAAGCACATTGTCCCTTTTTGTGTGTTAATTTGCATGCTAAACAAATGCCCATGTTTCAAATGTCTTGCCTTCTAGCTGAATTAGTTAGACAAAAGTGTTTATTAGAAAGTGGAGCTTTTAAGTAGCAGTACAGGATTATTTTAAAGTACTAGCATGTCACTTAGTTACAGAAAATATGTCCTTATTAAATTGGCTTCAGTGAAATTAGAGAATGTTGGTTTAGCTCCCTGGCCTGGGTACAGATATGTTTTGAATTACAGAGAATGTGTTTTTCGACCTTGAAGGTCCTGGCTTCCAGTATATGTTTATGTAAAGGGAGGGTTTTTCCCTCTTGCCGTGCCTGTCTTGTTATTATTGGCCATACTCCAATTCTTTTCCGCGGAAATTTATTGGCTGTTCTCCAGCTGAGTCAGGCTTCCTTCGCAAACAGAATTAAAAAAAAAAAAAAAACTTGACGTGCCACGGAGAAAATGTTTATGTAACTGACTGACACTAGCTTCCTTGGCAGACGCTTGACTCTTTCAATGAGCTCAGCGTTGGCAGCGACCCAATTTTAGAGAAGCAGAGACGAGTGAGAGGCTTGTCTCCTATTTGTTATGTTTGACACTGAGCCAGCTCCTGGCTCTGAGGGGAGGGGCAGGTGAGCAAGGAGTGAGTTCGTAGCGAAGTTACCTCCCCAGCCCCTCTGACTTGTGTACAAAAAAAAAATTGTTCTTCCTTACAGTCAACACTAAAAGCTTCATTGACTTCAGATAAATTCACGCTTGCAAATGAATAGTTTTTCCTTCAGTAGTGTAAACAGCATAATTGGCAGGAGTTTCGCTCTTGCAATGGGTTCAGCATCTGGCAGTCATTCAATTTTGGATCACAGTGTAGCCCGGCTTGGAGTTGATTCAAAACTCCGAGCGCGAACATCTTTCTAGAGGGAGGGGCTGCTTCTCAAAGGAGTGAGGAGTAGCGAGGCTCCAAGTTTTCTGTCTATGTTAGAATAATTTGGATTTCTATTCAAATACATTTAGAGAACATATTGTAGGTAGTATGGTCATGCTATTCCCAAGATTTAGAGTAGGATTTTTGTTTTTTGTTTTAAACTATAGAGCTTTTTTGGAAAGAGGTTGCCCCAAAATAAAAATTGTGCTTTTGAATTGAAAATTCATTTTTATTTATTTATTTATTTTTCTATAAATTTATTTTTGCTAGATTGATGACAGTGAGCCCTAGCATTTACAGTCAGACACTAAAGAAACGGCTAGACAGTATTCACATGCCTGCCAACACAGCACTGATTCAGTACGTAGACGACATCCTGATTACAGCACGTTCAGAAAAAGAATGCGAAAATGCATCACTGACAGTTCTACATTTTCTGGCTGACAAGGGGCACAAGGCCCCAATGCAATTCTGTGAAAAGCAAGTGGTGTGCAAGGACACTTGCTTTCCAAGGAGGGTGGACAGCTAACACAAGATCACATACAGGTCATTACTAACCTTTCACAGCCCAGGACACAAAAGGAAGTTCGTGCATTTATTGGCCTCACTTCTTACTGTAGGCAATGGATTCCCCAGTATGCATATCTAGCCAAACCACTCATACAGTTAACTACACAGGAGGCAGCCACTCTGACTGTACTCCCTAGGACACAAGAACACACCTTGGCATTTGAGGAATTAAAAAGAGCATTATGTCACGCGCCATATTTTTATTTATTTTTACATTTGACTGTAGCGAGACTGACAGGTTATGAACTGACATTATTTCAGCCACACATAGAGATCAGACGTTGTAACATTCTGAATCCTGCAAGAAAAAATAGACACACTGTCAGCACAAGCAGCAGAGCTCATCGCTCTGACGCAAGCCTGCATAAGAGCTAAGCACTTGAAAGTAAACATTTATACAGACTCACAATATGCCTATGGCGTAGTTCATGATTTTGGGGTCCTATGGAGGGAGAGAGGTTTTTTTGACCTCTCATGGGACCATGATTCAGCACGGCCAGCTTATTCAAGCCCTGTTGGAAGCCATACATTTACCTACAGCCATTTCTATCCTGAAGTGCAAAGCTCACACCAAAGTTACAGACATCATTTCCCAGGGTAATGACCTGGCAGACCGAACAGCTAAACTGACAGCCCAGACACCAACAGACACGACAAGGACAGAGGTACCATTACTGACAACATGTATGACAGTCAGGGATCCCACACAAGATGTACTCGACATACAGACACATGCCACTACAGATGAGATAAAGAATTGGACTGAACAAGGAGGGGTCCAGACTAACCAAGGTTGGATGACAAAGGGAAAAGCTACATGGTTTCTTCCAAATTCTATGGTACAAGTAATCATTAACACAGCCCATAGTCCAGCACACTTAGGAGAGAAGGCAATGATAGACAGTTTACAGAACATTTGGTTTAACAAGCACCTACGTGCAGCAGCGAAACAGAAAGTGCGAACATGTATGATCTGTGAACATGTATGATCTGTTGCCAGTTCAATCCAGGTAAAGGCATTCCGGTGGAACAAGGCGGATTTCATCCTCCTGACCACCCTTTTGAAGTTCTCCAGACGGATTATATCCAAATGGACAGATGTAGAGGTTACAAATATGTCTTAGTAGTTGTGTGTGCACTATCTAGATGGACAGAAGCGTATCCAGTTCCAGATTATACTGCTGTGACAACAGCCAGACAATTAGTGCGCGAGTACTTCCCCAGGTATGGATTGCCGCGTGTGATCTTTCAGATAACGGTCAGCCATTTTCTTCTGAATTAATGAAACAAGTGTCTCTTCTGTTAGGTTATACCTGGAAGTTCCATTGTGTCCGACACCCAGCAGGCCTTGTAGAAAGACATAATCAGACAATTAAGACAAAAATTGCCAAGAACTGTGCAGAAAAAGGCGTGGATTGGATGGTAGCCTTGCCGGTTGCCCTCTTTTACATGCGTATGGTAGCTCATTCCAGAACAGGCCTATCTCCTTATGAAGTAGTTTTCGGTAGACCGCCAAATATGTGGGGTACGCCTATGCCTAAAAGAATTACTGATGTTGACAGTAACATGCTGACAGATTACCTGGCTTCCTTGATGTCTGCACTACTCTCTTGTTGTTCACAGGTTGCTGCTGCCTTCCCTGACAACACCCAGGTCAAGGAACACGCCATTGTCCCTGGGGATTTTATATGTGTCCGGAACTTTGATCGATCAGGCCCCCTTGAGCCACGTTGGAAGACGCCGAAGTTGGTGGAAGGACGTAAAGGCCGAACTCACCTTCATCACTACAAAAGATACTTTGGACTATTTGGAACTTTGGAACTTTTATAAAGAACACTGACCTTTGCTAGAAAAGACCCCTCAGCAGGAGTATAAATCTAAATTAAGATCTAGTAAGTCAGACGTAGTTTAATTGTCTAAGTCCACCCGGTGGTGAATCGGTTAGGCTAGATTTCTGACATGTATAAGATCACATACGAGAATAGCAAGAAGAGAGATAAGAAAGGAAAATACTGCAAGATATTACGCAGTAGATGTATAGTTACCTTGATCATTCTTTTTATTCTGTGCATCGTTATAATTGGTATCAGTTTATTGCTACATGTTTTCTTTCCCATTTCCTCACATATACATTCTTCCAGTAACAGCACCGCAGAGCACACATTCAGTGACCTGCCACCTCATGAACTGTCATATCGACTTGCACTACGTAACAATACTTTTATTCGTATGTTACACCATTCTCACCAGACCAGCAATGCAACTGATTGCTGGGTATGGGGCCAACTGCCTCCTTATCAAGAAACAAAGGGAGTTCTGCCCTTCTATCCTCTACCGTTCTCACACAATGGTTCATGTGGAGCATGGTTTGCCTTGATGACCTCAATACATAGAAAGTACATAGCTTATCCAGGTGGCTGGATATATGGAAACCTGAATAAAGTAATGAATGACGCATGTTTTCCAGACAAAGACGGATTTCCTCAAAGGAAGGGAACCGATCTAGAGAATGAAGAGTACGAGCAGGGAAATGCATCCGTTAATTTTATAATGTTAAATGTTCAGCCCAAGCAAAATACAGGTCCACCGTTTATTTCAGTTCTACCAGCAAAAGGTGATTTATGTGTTAGTAAGAAAGGCTCAGTACATATGGGACACAGCGAGTGTAACACTGTAGTAGAGTTTAATGATAAAGGACTTTCTTCTTTCAAAACATCACGCCATACCTATTTCATTTGCGGTCAGACAGCCTATGTACATCTGCCCTTAGACTGGGGTGGGACTTGTTATATAGCATTCTTATTGCCACCTGTTTTTCCGGCCCCATCCCACTATCATAGAGATTCACAACTAGAACATGTTAGACAAAAGAGAGAGACAGATTCTGCAGGGATTGATCAGACTGAAACAACATGGGAGCAATATACAGATTTCAACAAAGGTTTCTTTTTCTTCGTTGGCCCCGTCCAAAATAGTAAGCTGATACGCAAATTAACAAGAACCCTGGAAGCAGTAGTGAATGTGACTGCATCTGCCCTGGCGAACTTAACCCAGGAGCAATCTGCTATGAGACTTGACGTTTTACAAAATCGCCTCGTTCTAGACGTCATCTTGGCGGATAGGGGCGGAGCTTGTAGAGTCATCCGATCTAGTTGTTGCATTTTCATCCCAAATAATGCGCCATCTGTGTACGCAGAAATAACAAGGCTCCACAAAATTGCTCATGCCATACATCAAGACCCAGGCACATGGACTTGGTCCAGTTGGCTCTGGGGTATAATATCTGCTTGGGGATGGAAAGTATTGTCTTTCCTAGGACTGGTCCTACTCATGATATTTGGTTGCTGTCTCTGTCTGCAGTGTGGCCCGGCCATTTGCGGCCTGTGTGCTACTGCCTGTATTCCCCATCCACGTAAACAAAGGATAAAAGATGAACAAATGATTCTGTATGATGAACTATACGGTCTCATGAATATAGATGTATCCTGAAGGGTTAAGTAGGGGACAAGGAGGGAATGAGGAAAATGAAATTTTGCCTGACCAAGATGCCCCCTACGTATACCCTATGTTACATGTGTGTGCATGTCATCCATGCATATTTCCTTGTAGTGGCCTGAATCACTAGGCCTCTGCATTCATGTCCTGCATTAAGGTGCCTGTCATCAAGTTTCCCAAAAGTTAAGCTAACATGAAGGCCCATGTATTTTACATTGTGCACTTTTAAATAAATATCGTACTGAACCCTTTTTGTGGTTCAGATTGAACCACCAGTCCCTGAATTAATGTTTTCATGACTCCTGACACACTGAAAGCCGCAAGAAGCCCAGTAAGGCCTGCCAAGACAGTATTATGAATAACAGTTATCTGTTTGCTTTACAGAATCACATTTCAGTCTGGTGAAGAAGGTACACAGAACCCATCTGCATAGATAGGGCCCAGCCATTCTGTCTCTGTTTAAGTGGATTACAGTGCTTGCATCCATAGAAAGCTCATGCAATGAACGAATAAATATGCCCTTTCTGTCATTTAGTGACGAGCAACCTTTGCTTCAGATAATACATCCCCTGACTCAAGATATCAGTTAGTACTAGATGTGCTGGTCGCCTTGACACAAGAGATCTCTTCTAGACTGAAAGTCAGCTCTCCTCCCAGTTACACGTCAATTGCACGTCATGCTCATGTTGCACACAAGTAGGACAAAGTTCGAGCTGGTCATGCAAACTCCTCCTCTAAGTACCCACCCACCTATGACACCTACCTATCACCTACCTATGACTCATCGAAGTACACACCCTCATGTACGCCCACATGCTCTTATCTCTTTCTTTCTTGCTCTGCCTGGAGCGCTCCGCCCTAAGTACAAGGAGTAAAATGTATATATTCTGTTCATTGTTATTAAATGTTAGAAGACTCTTCCTGAACCTCAGTGGTGATGGAACATATTCTCCCATGACTCGAGTTATTGGAATAAAGCCCATTTTAACTCAGATACCACGGACTCTGCCTCTCACTTGATGCATGATAATTGTTAATGCCTAGAAATTAAGCCAGGGTAATATTTTATTTACCACAAACAGGGTAGAAATATAAAATCAAAAGAAAAAAGAAAATGCAATTAAGCAGACAAAACGGGATGTTTAAAAAGCTGCTGAAGTGCAGCGCGATCCAAACGAGGTCTTCTCAGTGTAGCGCCAGCTTGTTAGAGCGCCCGCCGAAGGTTTGCCTTGCTTAAATGCGCGTCCAGCCTCAGAGACTAGACCGCGCAGAACGCCTGGCGTCGTCAGCCCCACCTAAGATGGCCACTAATCCGAGACGTGGGCAGGGACCCGCAAAGCGCGGTGCTTGATGTCCAATTTATATGCAGTGAGCGGGGCAGAGTGCAGTAAGTTGTAGGCCAATTTTAACGTCTTTTAAAAACAGGGTAGAAATATAAAATCAAAAGAAAATGCAATTAAGCAGACAAAACGGGATGTTTAAAAAGCTGCTGAAGTGCAGCGCGATCCAAAGGAGGTCTTCTCAGTGTAGCGCCAACTTGTTAGAGCGCCCACCGAAGGTTTGCCTCGCTTAAATGCGCGTCCAGCCTCAGAGACTAGACCGCGCAGAACGCCTGGTGTCGTCAGCCCCACCTAAGATGGCCACTAATCCGAGACGTGGGCAGGGACCCGCAAAGCGCGGTGCTTGATGTCCAATTTATATGCAGTGAGCGGGGCAGAGTGCAGTAAGTTTTAGGCCAATTTTATCGTCTTTTAAAAACAGGGTAGAAATATAAAATCAAAAGAAAAAAGAAAATGCAATTAAGCAGACAAAACGGGATGTTTAAAAAGCTGCTGAAGTGCAGCGCGATGCAAACGAGGTCTTCTCAGTGTAGCGCCAGCTTGTTAGAGCCTACCCCAGTCAAAGTGCCTAGGTCATTTCCACCACAGTGCAAAATTATGAGGTCAGGGTGTGGCAGATGGTAAAAGGTTTTCACCAATGGTATCAATTGATGACATCTCAATCCTCTTTGGCCAATCCACTTGACGTGCACATTTGGTAAATCAAGGTTGTGAAAATTTCTGATAGCTGCATACCTTTGAGCCCAGTGGATGTAGCGATGTCCAATAATCCAGACAGAATACATGGTGAGAGGAGGTTCTGGTGCAGTCAGATGAAGTGTAGGAATGAAATGGCAGTTGGAACAGTAGGAGTTTACCAAAAAAACTGTGGAGTTTCAGTGGTCTTGAATCACAAGCAATGATTGGTGGATTTAGATAGTTGAAAACTGAAAGTTAGGGTGCATGGTTCTGTTCTGGGAAAGAAGTAATTTGAATGGTTAAGAAAAAGTCATTTAACGAAACATTGCACCGGATAAGCTGGTGTATTGAGAGGTCAAACATCCTTGCAGAGTTCATTTGCAACATTGTAGAATAAACTTTTAAACCTGAGAGGTCAGTGAGGAGGGAGTTGCTATGGTAACAGGTAGAAAGGGCTGAGGGGGGGAAGGGTGTTGGTTTGAAAATAGAGAGGGAAGAGTTTTAATTGGTAACATGAGGGATATGTGTGTAGAATTAGAGGTTTTCTGTGCCATTCATGGTTGCAGTGCCTGGAGTACATACCTTTTGCTCTGCTAAAGAAATATTGGTGTGTGTGTCTGACACTGTTCTCAATCTCCCAAAGCATTTGTAAAGGTGAGTAATGATTCATTTAATATAGATAGAGACTTGTATACTTTATGGAGAAGATTTGGAAGCAAATTGTGTTTTTTTAATGTTGCTTTGTGCCATGTTTTTTTAAAATGCTTGATAAAAAGTTGTTGCTGGAAAGAGGAATTGTATTTTGTAAAATTGTGAAGTTTCAGTAGTGACCTGGAATGCTTGTACATAGGACTTGTGCTGTGTTTCATAAATGTGATGTGAAAAACGATTTTGGGGAAAATGAATGGCTTTTACATTTTTGAGAAGGAATAAATAGTGTCTGCACGATTAAAGAAATATATTTGAACCTTTCACAAAGATGTCATCTGTGTTACCTCAGATTAGGTAGCAGATTGAGCTTCTTTGTTGTTGGTTTGTGTCATGTTTTTTGATAATGCTTGGTATCAACATTTGCAAGATAGAGGATTTGTATTTTGTGAAATAGTGAGGTTTCAGTAGTGAAATTGAATGCTTGTACATAGGACCTGTGCTCTGTTTCTAAAATGTTATTTAAAAAGCGATTTGGGGGTAAATCAATGGCTTATATATATTTGAGAAGGAATAAATAGTGTCTGCATGATTAAATAAATATATTTGAACCTTTCACAATGATGTCATGTGTTACCTCAGATTAGGAAGCAGATTGAGCTTCTTTGTTGTTGGTTTGTGTCATGTTTTTTGATAATGCTTGGTATCAACATTTGCAAGATAGAGAAATTGTATTTTGTGAAATAGTAAGGTTTCAGTAGTGAAATTGAATGCTAGTACATAGGACCTGCGGTCTGCTTCTAAAATGTTATTTAAAAAACGATTTTGGGGCAAATGAATGGCTT
Source organism: Lissotriton helveticus (assembly GCF_964261635.1). Taxonomy (NCBI): domain Eukaryota; kingdom Metazoa; phylum Chordata; class Amphibia; order Caudata; family Salamandridae; genus Lissotriton; species Lissotriton helveticus. Next base: position 1,515,265,976 of record NC_136061.1, on the reverse strand, counting down.
TTACATTTTTGAGAGGGAATAAATAGTGTCTGCATGATTAAATAAATATATTTGAACCTTTGATGTTTTCGTTCGCGGCAATGGCGCTAACGGGACGCGATAACACTGCGCTTACCCGTGCGTTCACCGGTACGTGCACCGGGAGCGCACCAAGGCAAAAAAAATTACAAAAAGCGAAATATATACATAAAAAAATAGTGGTCGTGGCGGTGGACTACTCCAAGTTGAGTGTCTAAATCAGTTTGATTAAGTACATATATTAGAATATTGATCTCGTGAAGTGCGTTTAAATAGGTGGCTCTACCGCATTGTGTAGTGTTGTTGTATAAAAAAATTGTATTACATAAATATACAATATAGGATTTATTATAAAAAATATTATATTTCATAGCTATAGATATTAGCTATTAAAAAACCTATGAAATTCACTGTAAAAAACATAGGTTTGAGGCCCTATATATAGTTAGGAATTAGCATTTACAAAACCTATGAAATTCACTGAAAAAACCATAGGTTTCACACCAGTTATAGTTAGGAATTAGCATTTAAAAAACCTATGAAATTCCCTGAAAAACCATAGGTTTCACACCAGTTATAGTTAGCTGGAAATTTTACTCGCATAAAACCATTGAAATTCCCACGTTATAGTTAGTTGGACTCACTATAACTTGCGCGTGCAATGCACTGCTGATGACGGCACATATTACATCACTCATGACATGGTCAGTGACATCACTCATGACATCACTGATGACACCATCCTTGTGACAGAGTGACAGACCTCCTTTCACTGTAATGTAACCCTTGAAACACATATTCAATAATAGAAACTAACATTTGCAAAAAAAATGGAGATACCCATACCAGTTACAACAACCAATTCAATAATCCCACCATCTATATACACATCCACTCATTCACCAACAGTTCTATATAGTCACTCATCCATATACTCACTCATCATATGTAGTGATACACCTATACATCCTGTTACACACCGACAGTTATCCAAAAGATACTCTCACACATACTTACACATGCAAATAAACTATTGAACATCCATTTATTTGCATATACAGCTATACACACACTACCACCTTACTTCTAAGGAAACTTACACATACTTACTCTCTTAAACAATCACTTATAGAAACACATACTTATTTAAACAGGAACTCTTACAATCTCTCACTCTCACATATACTCACTTATATACATCAATATCCACATATACTAGATTAAAACATATGTAGTTACTGATAAAGACACTAGTGAGACAGTCATTCACTCACTAACACACACATATACACACTCATCCACCCATACAGTCCTGCACATATGCTGTCTTCAAAACACATACAAAGAGAGAGTCAGTCATTCATGCACCTATGTGCTAAGTAATACCCCACCAAACCATACAAACACTCATACTGATACTAAGAAAAACATCTAATAACCCATATACATACACAAGTAGCTACTCACCAACCCATGCAGCCACTTATACACAAAGTGAAACACTATTACATATATTTAAATATTTAAACATTACTCACTAATATATGTATTCACTAAGATACACTTAATAAGCCAGTTAACCAATCATTTTTTTTTTTAAAACATCCATTTACACACTTATTTAAACATTTATTCTACCATCAACTTTTACATATACATATATAAAACATATTTATTTTTCAGAAAGACACACATTCACTGGATGGTGTCATCAGTGATGTCATGAGTGATGTCACTGACCATGTCATGAGTGATGTAATATGTGACGTCATCAGCAGTGCATTGCACGCGCAAGTTATAGTGAGTCCAACTAACTATAATGTGGGAATTTCAATGGTTTTATGCGAGTAAAATTTCCAGCTAACTATAACTGGTGTGAAACCTATGGTTTTTTCAGTGAATATACATATCTATATATATATCCAAACACAAAGTTTGCCTGCAAAGTAGAGCAGCCCACCCACGAGCAAGGTAAGGAATTCAGCTTTTATTCATTGTAGAAACCATCCTGCGAAATGGATGCAAATACAGCAGCAGCTTCAAAAAGTCAGCCTGACGCGTTTCGTTTTCAACTTCTTCAGAGGCACTGACTCAAATGCTCCCAGGCAAACATTTTCCAGGCAGCTACACAGTAATTTAACCTGGGCGGGTGCCATTGATGTAATTTGGCCTAGAAAAGTGTTAGCCTTTGAAGCCTCAGTCATTGCCTCTGATGAAGTAGCAACTACGAAACGCGTCAGGCTGACTTTCACTGTTTGCTGTTTTTGCATCCATTTCGCAAGCTGCGCTCCTTCAAAGAATAAAAAGCTGAATCCTTCACCTTGCTTATGGGCCCCTCTTTTCCTTCGGGCGAACCAGGTGTGGATTTTGCAGCGGCGTGCCTGAGCCGCAGAGGTTAGCCCTGGGGCTGTCCTAGCCCCCCACGGACACGCCTAACAACGCCACCGATTTGGGAGCGAGGAGCTTTTGTTGGGGCATTACAGACAGCTGCGGTGTTGTGATGGAATACTGCATACCCCACTGTGGTTTTAATTTTCATTAAACAATGTGCTTCAAGGCAGGCCACTCACCGGAGAAGGACAGGACTTTGCACTACAGGTACCACGAAGCCCTGCGATCGGCCACGCCCACCTGGGCGGGTACCATTGATGTAATTTGGCCTAGAAAAGTGCATGGAAGTAAAAAACGAAAGTATTTTTACCATGTTTATGAAATTGACGCAATTTGAACCCTGCACCTTTAAATATGTGAGTTGCACTTTAACTAATCACCCTTGACAAAGCAGTGAGGTTAACTGCGAAACGCGTCGGGTTTGCCCGAAAGCCTAAATAAATACTGTTGAAAAAAATGTGGCCGCGGCACCAGTGAATTATTTCTTCAATAACTGGGTTATGTTGGAAGATTTGGGGAGTGGCATCCCTGCCGTGTTTGCCCGCCGTGAATGTGGCTTGGTTTTGCCAAAACTACGTCGTGATATATATATATATATATATATTACCTACTGGCGGTCGCCAGTAGGTATATATAGTTAGGATTTTTTCTCTATGGGATTTTTGAAAATTCTATGTCTAATAACTTTGGCGTTTGTGGACGGAATTGGCTGAAATTTTCAGGAAAATGGAACATTTTGTTTCTGAGCAGCCACTGAAAATTTGGGGGGGGTTTGTCAAGGGGGGGCTGAGAAAAAAGGGGGGTCCCAAAACGTGTTTTTCCCATGTTAATTTCCATAGGGCGGTTGGCCTCACTTTTAGCCCGAACGGCTGAATGGATTTGCACGAAACTTGGCAAAATTGTAGGGACTGTTAGCCCGATGTGCCTTTGCTAGGTCTCAAGATATGTGCTCCAGTGGATTTTGAGAAATTAACGTTCAAAAAAAGATATATATCTGTAAGCGCGCTCCGGGCAGCGCCCCGGTTCGCGTACCTGACGCGTAACGGAACTTCGCGAAGCGAAGCTGATTGGCTCTCCGGTGTCTGTCAACATTCTAAACAGTCCGGAGCGGCCGCCATCTTGTCTCTCGGTAGGATCGAGAGACAAGATGTGGTGAAAAACGAAGGGGAGAATGAAGGAAAGGGGGCAAGGTAGACCCCTCCTGACCCCCTAGGATTGATGAGGGGGATATTAAAGTGCCCCGCGGGGGAAAAAATAAAAAAATAAAAATTTTCGCAGTAGAGGCGCGTCCCGGTACGCGAACCGGGCAGCTCACCGGGCAGCTAACCGGGCAGCTAACCGGCAGCGTAGCTGTCAACATTGTAAACAGTCCGGAGCGGCCGCCATCTTGTTTCTCGGTAGGTTCGAGAGACAAGATGTGGTGAAAAACGAAGGGGAGAATGAAGGAAAGGGGGCAAGGTAGACCCCTCCTGAACCCCTAGGATTGATGAGGGGGATATTAAAGTGCCCCGCGGGGGAAAAAATAAAAAAATAAAAATTTTCGCAGTAGAGGCGCGTCCCGGTACGCGAACCGGGCAGCTCACCGGGCAGCTAACCGGGCAGCTAACCGGGCAGCTAACCGGCAGCGTAGCTGTCAACATTGTAAACAGTCCGGAGCGGCCGCCATCTTGTTTCTCGGTAGGTTCGAGAGACAAGATGTGGTGAAAAACGAAGGGGGAAATGAAGGAAAGGGGGCAAGGTAAACCCCTCCTGACCCCCTAGGATTGATGAGGGGGATATTAAAGTCCCCCGCGGGGCCAAAAAAAAAAAATTGCGATTTTTCGCGGTAGAGGCGCTTCCCGGTACGCGAACCGGGCAGCTAACCCGCAGCGTAACGGGAGTCCGCCATCTTGTGTTTTTGGAGCGTCCGGTTCGCGTACCGGGTAGCGTCCCGGTAAGCGTAACAAGAGAAACAGTAAAAAAAAAAAATAATGGAATAGATTATCAAGAAAACTTTGAAAAATTGTAGGGACTGTTTGTTTGATGTGCCTTTGCAAGGCCTCAAGATATGTGCACGTGTGGATTTTGGCTAATTAAGGTTAAAAAAGATATATATATCTGTAAGCGTGCTCCGGCGCGCTTACGTTACGGGTTTTGTTTGCGCTGCAGAGCCGATACGTCACGGTTATGCGACGTGTCATGAGGCGTCTCACGTGGCTACGTGATACGTCACGTAATAAAGAATATATTTTACAGATATAGATATTAGCTTTTAAAAAACCAATGAAATTCACTGAAAAAACCATAGGTTATAGACCATATATAGTTAGGAATTAGCATTTACAAAACCTTGAAAATTCACTGAAAAAACCATAGGTTATAGAACAGATATAGTTAGGAATTAGCATTTAAAAAACCTTTTTTTACTCACACAAAACCATTGAAATTCCATATATAGTTAGTTAGTTGCACTAACTATATATCGCGCACCCGCAATCCACTGCTGATCATGTCACATATTACATCATTCATGACATGGTCAGTGACATCACTGATGACATCACTGATGACATCTCAAATGACATCACTGATGACATCACTGATGACATCTCATTTGACATCAATGACCACATTACTGATGATATCATTCATGTGACAATACAATGCATCTCCTCACATTTTAATATAACCTCTGTTACACCCAGTGTTAAATACAGAGTATAATTTTTGAAACCATTGACACACCAATACTAGTTACTACATACGCACTCACTGATTCCTACGTCTACACACACATTCACTCATTCACCCATACAATCATTCATACATACCATCACTCATCTTTACAACACTATCATAGGCACTCATACACCTATACAGACACTCACACTCTGCCACTCATCCATGGAGTTACTCACACACCTAGTCAGTCCTGTAAAGAATCAATCACACTTCCATTTTCTTGTCTACACAGTTAAACATAGAGCACCTTACATTTTCAAACATATACTAACACATACTTACTGTCTTATACAATCATTGATACAAGTACACATTGATCTGCACAGAGTCACACACCTCCCAGCCAGCCACACACACACTCAGTCTCCCATACAAATACTTGGACAATCAATCAATAACCCATATAGTTAATCATATAGCTACTGATCAACACATGCAGCAGTTTACAGAACAACAGACATAATGATGCACAAATTAAGACAGTTTAGTCACTAACCCATGCACTCAGTGAGACACATTTAATCACTCACTCATACATTCAGTCATGCACCTACTAAATCCTTCGTCCAGACACGTATACTTCCACTGTCATTTGAGATGTCATCAGTGATGTCATCAGTGATGTCACTGACCATGTCATGAATGATGTAATATGTGACATGATCAGCAGTGGATTGCGGGTGCGCGATATATAGTTAGTGCAACTAACTAACTATATATGGAATTTCAATGGTTTTGTGTGAGTAAAAAAAGGTTTTTTAAATGCTAATTCCTAACTATATATGGTCTATAACCTATGGTTTTTTCAGTGAATTTTCTTGGTTTTGTAAATGCTAATTCCTAACTATATATGGTCTATAACCTATGGTTTTTTCAGTGAATATATATATATATATATATATATATATATATATATATATATATATATATATATATATATGTTATGTTATATATGATTTGTAGTGCGCACAATTACTCAGGAGTATCCTAGCGTGAACAGACTGAGACCAAGGGAGCCCAATTAATTAGATGGAAGGGTTGAAAAGATGAGTTTTAAGTAGTTTCTTGAAGATGCGGACATCCTGAGTTTGTCGCAAAAGGTCAGGAAGGCTGTTCCATAGAGCGGCCACTTTTACTGACCCGACTGGCCACCCATCCTAAAAACAACAAAACTGGGGAATGAACAGCAGGCGAAAAGAGGCAGAGCAAAGCGAGCGGCCAGGATTGTAAAAGGCCACGCGCTTCTTGATATACGATGGTCCAGAATCATGCAGGGCTTTATGGGCCATGGTCAAGATCTTAAATTGAACCCGCTGAGCCACAGGTAACCAGTGTAGGTCACGTAAAAGTAGCCTCACACTGGATCGTTTAGAGATGTTAAATAAGAGTCTGGCCACTGCATTTTGAATCAATTGGAGTTTATTCGTCAGGTAGCCAGGAATGCTATTGAATAAGGCTTTAACATAATCAAGCCTAGAAAGAATAAGTGCCTGGGCCACCATTTCCTTTGTTGATTGCGGTAGCAAAGGAAAAAACTTTCTAAATGTCTTGAGTGTACCGAAACAGGTCCCGGTAAGTTTTTTGATATGTTCGGAGAACCGAAGATCTTCCCCAAACCATAGCCTAAGTTCTTGGCTGGGCTGCCTACCGACCGTGGGCATGGGAAGTCAGGCAGCCACAAGGCTTCTCTAAAAAGCTGAGGAAATTTGCCATACAACAATATCTCCGATTTTTCTTTGTTGCACTTGAGATGAGCCTGGGCCAGCCAAGTAAACACGGCTGATAAGCACCTCTGAGTATCCCCGGTACACAATTCAGATCCTTTCCAAGTAAATAGAACATGTGTGTCATCGGCATATTCCATGATTTTAGCTCCCAGCCCCTCAGCCATTGCAATCAGGGGAGTCAAGTAGAGCCCTGCGGGAATCCTGTTGATAGCTTCCTGGCAGAGGATGAAAAGGGGGGCATCCAGACATGTTGGGTGCGCTCATCTAAAAAGGATTTTAACCAAGCCCACACCACACCGGAGATGCCAATGGAGGAGAGCCGATCGAGAAGGAGCCGGTGAGGTACTGTGTCGAAGGCGGCAGAGAGGTCCAATAAAATCAGAGCCGCTCTGCCGCCTCCGTCCAGGCACTCCTTAATCGCCTCAGCTATCTCAACCAGCACAGTCTCCGTACTAAAAGATGTTCTAAAACCAGACTGGGCTGGGTGGAGCACCCCCGATGTTTCCACAAAGGTCTCAAGTTGACGGAAGACCACCTTTTCACACATTTTGGCCAGGGCAGGCAGCAAAGAGATGGGGCAATAATTGGAAGGCAACAAGGGGTCAGCAGTGGATTTTTTAAGAAGCAGGAGAAGTTTGGCCTGTTTCCATTGAGCAGGTACCATAGCAGAATGAAGTGAGCGGTTGATAACAGTAGTGACTTCCGAATAGACACTCTCTGCTACCCCCGCTAAAGCTCTAGCTGGACACGGTCCATAGCAGAACCCGACTTTAGAGATTTAAGGATAGCAAGAATGTCGGAGTCCTCTGCTGGCACAAACTGAGAAAATGAGGGGCGGTTAGAGTTACTAGACAAGGGTGCTGTAGGAGAAGAGGTCAACTGCTCCCTTAAGGCCAACCCTAAACTATATTGGATAGATTGAATTTTACTAATAAAGAAGGAGGAGAGCTCCTCGCACCATTGAGGAGAAACTGGGAGAGGCTTTTGTTCCCCACTTGGGGACATAAAACTTCTGGCGATCGAAAAAATCTTATTGCTGTTATTATTGGCTTTCAAAATTCGCTCTGCATAAAAGTCCCTTTTAGCTTTCTTGACAGCAGCATAATAAACTCTCTGAGCCGCACAAACCAGTGCTTTAGCTGCCGGGCAGTATGCAGCACGCTACTGCTGTTCGTTCCAGTTTCTTGCATCTCAACTTTAACTCTTTTAAAGAAGTAGAAAAACAGGGATTCTAACATATATATGCAATATATATATCAAACACCAGTCCAAACTTTACCTTTAAAGCAGGCGCTGACTCCGTGGATATTTTCCAAAGCAAGATTTCTTTATTCCAAACAAGCGACCCAGACGTGTTTTGGCGGTAAAACCGCCTTGCTCACTACATCTGGTTCCTCACTAGTGTTACCTAATTATACATTCAGGGTTGATAGGCAAAAACTGGATGGTTGTCACAGTAACCAAATTGTAACAAAGAACATAGAAGAATTTCTCGCATCTGCATGATGGTGCAAAAAAACGATGAAGATGCATAAAAAGGAAAGAAACAGGTGTTTACAAAAAATAATAAAAATCAATGCAGCCATTGTTGAATGTTGCACAATTGAAACCATTTAAGAAACAAACTGTGTATGATTTGTTGGTGAATACCTGTGAAGACATATATACATAACGCTGTGACCACGATAACACACCAGATGCCATGATATTTATGTCTCACTGTACGCGCTCTAGTCGTAAAACACAAATGGTTAAAAGCAAAAGCAAACAAATGTGTCACATGTGCACACCCAGTCTCCCAAAGGAAGCGCAAAGGAAGCACAAATATGAAGTTTGGCAAGAGAGGTCGATTGATAACATCGGTCTTATTGGGTTTAAAGGCAATAAGTAATGCAAACCAGTTCCTGCAAGTGCGCTAGTATACGATGCATTGGGTTTGGGTGTGTCAACCGTGTTAGTTGTGGTGACTGTGATGGGATAGGTACTTGTAATAAAACCCAAGTGGGTTGGATACCTTAATGCTCGCCTATGCTTGTTGTGAAAGTTGTACTAGTAATGTTAAAACCGCAAAGTCGTGAGTATCTGTAGTCATGGTGGTGTGTAACAAAATTGTGATGGTGAAAAATGATTATTATTATTTTTTAATTTTTTATTAAATTGGATTAATGTGTCAATTGAAACTTAAGAAATCTATTCAGTAGTGAGAACCTGACACTGCGGACAGGGTTAGGAGAGGGGGACAAACGGTTGGGGACTAGACGTGCACATTTAAAGCCTCATCTGCGTTCATCCCATTGGGGATTTTGGAATCTAGAATGATAATTGTGGTACACAATGAAGGATGCGTAGTCCAGTTGTAGTAATAGATCCCTCTTTATTGACAGGTAGTAAGGTGGCAGGTTACAGGATAATTAGATACAAGTAGAAAACCCCACCAGGAGCGAGCTTCCAGCTCCTCAGCCTGAGATGACCAACTGACTCTCTAGTTAGAGTCAGGCACTTAACATTCCATGATGTCACAGGACATTCTGATGCAGTGGTAGAGGGGAAAAGATATAGTAAGCATTTACCACACATCCTCTTCCGTTAGTGAACAACAGCAAATAATAAGTTAAGATAGAATAGAAGAAACCAGAAGAGACTATAGACATAAGAGCAAGTCAGAGAGACAATTTGAAAAGCAGGAAACTCAAGCGTGAAAGCAGAGAGAAAATTAAAAGAGGCATGTAGAAAGAAATGCAAAATTACATACAAAATTACATAACATGCCCATCCACCCTCCTTAATAAAACAAGGTAGCGATCCTGGTAAACTAAGTAGGGTGTATCAACTAATTGACAAATTGTGTGCAGATGGAAGAGAGCACAATAAGATAAATTGGTAACCTACACAGAAAAAGGTATGCTTTGTAATAAAGACTAGCGCATGACATGTACTAATAACTTCCCTTCTAAGGGTACACTTAGAAGAGCAACCTTTAAACTGTGGAACACAACAACTCCCCAGGAAAGGGTACACCAGAGGAAATTAACGCCTCTGGAACAAAATTCACAGTAGTCACACACCAACAAAAGTGGCGGAACTACACCAAGAGGTAGCGCTGACAACGCACCTCGACTATCCACAAAGAGCGATGCAACTTAGACCAACACAGACAACCTCCCCTAACTAAAGGGTACACCATTGAACAATGTAGTAATTGTTCAAGATAACATCACTAAATGGCGGCGCTGACAACGCACACTACCTTCCCCAAAAAAGGGTACACAAAGATACTAATCTTTGAAAATTTCGAACAAAATAGTTACATGCAGACAACCTCCCCTAATAAAAGGGTACACCACGTGAAAGTGCGCAACGTAACTTCTCCTAAGGGTAGCAACAAGACCCTAGGAAACAAAATGTAAGTGCCGACTGGCACCACAACCCCACAACCTCCCCTAAATAAGGGTACACCATGAGTACTAACCCTACGTACATGGATGGAGTAAGATGAGACTCAAACACCCTACCCCGCAACCTCCCCTAAGTAAGGGTACACCATAAGTACTAACTCTAAGTACATGGAAGGGGTATTAATTAGACACAAACACCCTAGCTGGTAAAGCAGAGTGAAACACAGGAAACACACCCTGAGACCGAACTTCACCTATATATATAAATACACAGGGTACACCATAAGGAAACATGGCAATGACTGGCCACAGACTCTCCCCCAAATAAGGGTACATCGTAGGGTTAAAACATCGCCTTAAGAACTCAACACAAACTCACAATGTTAGGGTATATTATAAAATAACCACTGACATATAACAACCTCCCAAAATTAAATGTACATTATGCTCAACATACACACCAACCCACTACATACTCTGAAAAACAAATAAGTTGAAGCATAAGCATAAAAATAAACAAAATAATTCAGCTCCGGTGAGCGATATCTCACCCGGGGTCTTTGTAGACTGCTCCAGGTAGAGAAGAGCACCAAAAACACAGCGCGATGTAGATTAGGTACTTGCCATGTACCAAAGATGTATATAGCCATAAAGGTGAAAAAACAGTCACAAAGTCCTTGGGAACCAACCTCTGAAAAGTCACGAGACGTGATGTATTCTGTGTGGGAAAACACATCTGGTCTTCCATTTCTAGTTCGTAGTGTTTACGATGTAGAGAAATTTGAAATGCTTGCTTGCCCTGTTCAGACACATAGACCATGTGATAGAAATGATGAGTATGTCCACTGAGACATAAAGACAAGAAAAGTGAGCTTTAGTCAATAAAAAGGTATTCCAAATATTTGATTAGCCATTAAAAGTATAAAGAGACTGGTGCTGCAGGGCAGGCTTGAGCTCTAATACTTCTAGACGAGTGACAGCACCAGAAATACACGTAGGCAGACGTGCAGTAACTTCAAACAAAATGGGGTCACGGAGTCACGTCTGCGCCGGAAGGTTCACGGCGAAAACGTGCTGTCTGAATTCGGAAAGCAGGAGGCAGTGGCAGCGGAGCAAACGTCACAAAGAAAAGATGACAGCTTCACGAGACAGGTGAGTCTATGTGCGCGCCATGGCAGGAGGCTTGTTCAAAATGTGAAATGTAGCGGTTCAACTGCCAAAGAGTACATGTCATCATGAATGCACATAAATTACAAAATAAAAGTGTCCTCCACTCACTGCTATAAGCAATCCGACTTTCACTAAGACGACAGGAGGCTCATAACGATGACACAGTTCTCGAGTCTACCGCAATGACAAGGAAAGCAGGGAAAACTTCACACGATGTTGGTTGATGTAAAGGGTACTGCCAGCGCTGGGAAACTCTGTGAAAATAGGAAGAAATAAACTTCACATGCTTAATATAGCACTCACCGATGTTGGATGTTGTGAAGGGTAGAGCCAGCGCTGGGCAGTCCTGATAAGACACTCACTGATGTTGGCAGTTGTGAAGGAAACTGCTAGCGCTGAGCGAACTGTCACAAAGCAAAATGCATGGAGACACAGTAGGGTGATCAGGCCAGCTGAAACTCACACGCTTTTGTGGCCGGAGGTATTTGACTTCCAGATGACAGCAAGGTCGCAGTTAACTCCTTCACTTAACAAACGCCCAGGGTGCAGGCTGTCCAGAGTGAACAGGACGCTGGTGGGGTTTACCGGGCGTTTCTCTAATTTCTCCAGATCATTAGCTTTTCCATGTTTAGACTTTCACTGGTTTTCAGAATAGTCCGTGGTTTCCTTAATGCTTAAACTTCTTCCAGCGTAGGTTAGTCCAAGAAACGTCGCCAAATTGTGGTACACAATGAAGGATGCGTAGTCCAGTTGTAGTAATAGATCCCTCTTTATTGACAGGTAGTAAGGTGGTAGGTTACAGGATAATTAGATACAAGTAGAAAACCCCACCAGGAGAGAGCTTCCAGCTCCTCAGCCTGAGATGACCAACTGACTCTCTAGTTAGAGTCAGGCACTTAACATTCCATGATGTCACAGGACATTCTGATGCAGTGGTAGAGGGGAAAAGATATAGTAAGCATTTACCACAATAATGTATCTAGATTTGAGCCTTCTCAATGCCGGTTGTCTGTTGCCTCCTCTGTTGTTTTTAGGGACGTTGTCAATTACATCGAAGGTCAGGTCTTGTGCTTTGCCTGCGTGATATGTATTTATGTGCCTCGCTATGGGATATGCAGGGTCATTGTGAACGATGGCTTGGAGGTGTTGCAATATCCGTACGTGCGCTGGATGTATAGTGTTGCCTAGTATCTTTTACCACATGTGCATTGGAGTACGTAGATGGCAAACTCTGTTTTACATGAATAACTGCCTCTGATGACATACAGTGTGTGTCTGAACGGGAGGGGAACGGTGGTGGTATTAATACCGTGTTTACAGGCCTTACACTTGGAGCACTTGTTGAACCCTCTGAGGGGCTTAAGCCAAGTGGCTCCCTTGCTGATTGAAGGGGCATTGCAGACCAGTTTGTTAAACGTGGAATTGGCTTTCCTAAATGTAACCTGAGGGGTTTTGCTACATGTAGGGCCTAAGATAGGGTCATTGCGCACTAATTGCCAGTACCTTTTGAGTATCTTTCGGAGGTTGGAGTGATATGTGTTGAACCCTGTGATGCGTCTAGGGGTAATACATGAGGGTTCTTTGCTGTTGGTTGTTTGGTTATTGTTGGGTGGAAACAGGAGATCCCTCCTGTTTGTCTTAGCACATTTCTTCTCTGCGTTAGCGAGTGTCTGGTTGCTGTAGCCCCTATTTCTAAGTCTCATGAAAAGGCTGTCTTTGGATTGCTTAAGTTTCACTTGTGTGCTTCAATTTCGTGTCATTCTTAGACATTCTACGTAGGGTATACTTTCCTTGAGTTTATTGGGGTGGAAGCTATTAGCATGTAGTATGCATTCCCTGATGTGGGCTTTCTATATGTTTCAGTTTGTATTTTGTCATTTGCCACATATAGTTCTAGATCTAAGAATTTGATCCATGATGTACTGGTGGTGCACGTGAATGTTAGATTCAAGTTATTGTTATTGATTTATATTTTCACTGAACAGGGACGTTATAGTTAGCTGGACATTTTACTCGTACAAAACCATAGAAATTCCACTGTTCTAGTTAGTTTATCTAACTATAACTCATGCCCCCACAATGGACTGCTCATGAAGTCACATATTACATCATTCATGGCATGTGCAACCACACCCCCCGTCAGAAAAGTAAACACCACATTAAAAGTAAATAGTTCTCCTAGGAAGTATCCTACCCTCAAACTTGATAAAAAGAAGACTGCAAGACACGCTATAATTTTTCCGCCGTGATTTGTACACCCCAAGCCAATTATATAAATGGCCTTTAAATATATAAAAAACAATTTTTACCTTCACAATCCCTGTTCACCACCTAGTGACCACTGTATAGAGTTAATAGTGTTCCTACCTTCCCCTCTACTACTTTGTTTTCCCGTAATCCTTTGAAGTACGCCACAAAATGGCTGACAATAGTGAACCGTTCCCACCCAATAAGGAGCAAACTTGTACTCGGAACACTTTAGTCAATAAAATCTCCATGGTGTCCCGCAGAAGTGGAGGGTATGGCTGCCATCACTTCTACTTGTAATGCTTTAATGGTTTACAGCCAATCAACATTAAGCTTGGGAGGTCCTCCTTGGAACACGTTAGCCAATCAGATGTCCTTGCTACTCCGCGTAGGGGAAGGGAATGGCTGGCAACACTTCTACTTTCAACGGTTCGCAGCCAATAAACATTAAGCTCGTTGTTGGAACACCTCAGCCAATTAAACGTTAATTGTGTTCCACGCACAGGGACAGAACTCGCCCTCCCACATAATATTACATTTCCTGTAACAAAGTGACACTCTCCTTGATAAAAGTAAACCCCGCATAATAAGTAAATATTACTCTGCATTATATTAAAGAAAGGCCGCAATACGGTCCATTGTTGTTTTCCCGATATGATTTCCACAGCCTACTGAACATTGCCGCAATACGGCACATCGTTGTTTTGCGGAAGTGATTTCCACGGCATACGCAACATTCACACTACCTCTGTGTGCACCCTACACACTGCTTGTGGCAATACGGTCCATTGTTTTCCCAACGGGCTTTCTAAAGCTTACGCAACCTTGCCGCAATACCGCGCACCGTTGTTCTGCGAATGTGGTTTCCACGGCCAACACAACATTCAAACTCCCTGCCTCTGCACCGTACAGACTGCATAAAGTAACTTCACAGTGATCTTACTATACCCTCTTATAACATTTTTCTCTTTTTTTCCCCAACTCCTTTCAACTGAGTCACAAAATGGCTGCCAACACTTCCTAGTTTCAACCGTTCACAGCCAATGAGCCACAAGCTTGTGCTCGTAACCCCTCAGCCAATCAGATGTCAGAATTCTCAAATATCGATTAAAATTTGATATTTCTCAAACACTACTGAACGGATTTACACCATTTACACAAAAGCGTGCTTTCTTGACCAATACCTTTCTCTCTGCCAAATTTGGCTTAATTCCATTCAGCACTTTGACCTGTAGCCTTGTCTAAAGTTTCCTATGGAAATTACATTGAGAAAACACGTTTTGGGACCCCCCCCTTTTTTCTCAGCCCCGTTGACCAATCACCCCAAACTTTCAAGATAGGAGCTGATCAAAAAAGAGAAACTTTTTGGAAAATTTCGTAAAGATTCGTCAAACGACACCAAAGTTATAAGCACATGAAAAAATGCTGGCCCTAACTATAACTACCTACTGGCGACTGCCAGTAGGTGATATATATATATATATATATATATATATATATATAGGAGGCTGGGAAGGAGGGGACATAAGGACATTCATTGCCCAGGATTGTTGCAAGATATGTCCCACTGCAGCGCACGGGATACCAGCAAGGTGCATGATGGGATCGGCAGTCCGTGGCAGAGGCTGTTGAGGCATCAGCACAAATGAGCTGCAGCTGGGTCCCTCACCACTGGGTAGGAGGAGCCATATAAACACTAGATGGGAAGAACTGGCGAACTGTGGCATTTGAAAAAGGCTCCATGCCGAAACCTGTCATGCCGTTTTTTTTTTTTAATAAATGTCTTCATGAGCCCCGCCGTGTCCCTCGCTTCTCTTTGTTGGAAAGAAGATTTGTGATATATTACCTACTGGCGGTCGCCAGTAGGTATATATAGTTAGGATTTTTTCTCTATGGGATTTTTGAGAATTCTATGTCTAATAACTTTGGCGTTTGTGGACGGAATTGGCTGAAATTTTCAGGAAAATGTAACATTTTGTTTCTGAGCAGCCACTGAAAATTTGGGGGGGTTTGTCAAGGGGGGGCTGAGAAAAAAGGGGGGTCCCAAAACGTGTTTTTAACATTGAGTTTTCCATAGGGCGGTTGGCCTCACTTTTAGCCCGAACGGCTGAATGGATTTGCACGAAACTTGGCAAAATTGTAGGGACTGGTAGCCCGATGTGCCTTTGCTAGGTCTCAACATATGTGCTGCAGTGGATTTTGAGAAATTAACGTTCAAAAAAAGATATATATCTGTAACAGCGGACCGGGCAGCGCTCCAGTTCGCGTACTTTTCGCGTTACGGAGCTTTGTGAAGCGAAGCTGATTGGTTCTCCGGCGTCTGTAAACATTCCAAACAGTCCGTAGCGGCCGCCATCTTGTCTCTCGGTAGGATCGAGAGACAAGAGGAGGCCAAAGCGAAGGGGCAAATGACCATAAGGGGGCATAGTAGATCCTCCCTGACCCCCTAGGTTTGATGTGGAGGTTTTAAAAGGGCCCCGCGGGGCAAAAAAAAAAAATAATAATAATAATCGAACGGCTGAATGGATTTGCACGAAACTTGGCAAAATATTAGGGACTGGTAGCCCGATGTGCCTTTGCTAGGTCTCAATATATGTGCTCCAGTGGATTTTGAGAAATTAACGTTCAAAAAAAGATATATATCTGTAACAGCGCTCCGCTTCGCGTACTTTTCGCGTTACGGAGCTTTGCGAAGCTGATTGGTTCTCCGGCGTCTGTAAACATTCCAAACAGTCCGTAGCGGCCGCCATCTTGTCTCTCGGTAGGATCGAGAGACAAGAGGAGGCCAAAGCGAAGGGGCAAATGACCATAAGGGGGCATAGTAGATCCTCCCTGACCTCTTAGGTTTGATGTACCATTTTGCCAAGTTTGGTGTAATTCCGTTCAGCCATTCAGGCTGTAGACGTATCTAAATGTCCTATGGAAAATTGCATGGGGAAAACACATTTGAAAGTGTTGAAATTTAGAACCAATTAAAATGTTACTTTGGTTTTGTATTTGTGTGTGATGAAAGTTAATTGGTTATGTATATATCTAAAATGAGAGGAAACCACAGCCATTTTGTGATACTACTGTCTGAGGTATATTTGTGAGGAATTTTTGGTGCTCAATTTCTGGTGTTTGATTTACACAGTACTAACACTTCTCCTACTTTTAAAAAGGTGAGTTGTTAATTTGTAAGGGGAACTATGTTGTACACTTTAAGATAATTTGAAAAATGTTTTCTGTTATTTATTTACAGTCCTTCTGTTATACTAAATACTTGATAAAGTTAGTTTTATATTATGTATTACTAAAAACGATAAATGAAAGTGATTATTTTTTTCTGCAATTTACAGCAAGCAATTTCAAAATAAAATGGCTCACAATGAAGAGACCGTGGCAATTTCTTTTGAATTATCCACTACATTTATTGAAATTGACAGCACCAATAATGAAATATTCTCACAAGGAGATGACTTTATTGATTTTTTTGATCAATCTCTTGATGGCGAATTTATCGAATGTTTGGAGACCATAGAGTTACAAGAATCATCATTGCAGACTTTTCATGAGGAGATTCCTGATGAGATGATTGAAGAGGAAATTCCTGATGAGGACATGTTACTAGTTCTTTCAAATTTTGAAAATTCAGAAGAATAAATTTATATTTAGAAATCAAAAATTGTTTGAGACATTATTCATTTTTATTTTTAATTTATGAGGTTGTAGCGAAGTGATTGTAGTATAAAATGAGACTTATAGTATAGAGTGCAACATTTTTATGTTACATGGTAAGTTTACTCATATTTACTTTCCTTCTCCCACTATATTATCTCCAATGTGTATTTGACATCTCTTCTTCATCTCCGGCCTCCTTTCTCTCACTGTCTGTGTCTGATGCATCTTATCGCTGCCATTTTGTGTAATTACAGAAGAGAGTAAAATAAAATAGTTCGGAACGTGAAAAGGGGGCAAAGTAGAGTACCCCTCACCCCCTAGGCCTTCTCAGGCGGTCCCAAAAGGATCAGTTTCTGTTTTCCTGAGAGATTATGGTATGAGTTCCATATACCACAATAACTTGCATTACAACATGCAAGATATCTATCTCCTATTACCAACTTTTGGAGATATTCGCGCTAAGCGCAAATATCTCCAAAAACTAACACCTGCCCTGAGCAGTTCTTAGCCATGTTATCCAATGGGAGGTGGATAACATGGCTAAGAGCATTAGCTCGGTAATGCATGAATATCGCTGACTTTTTAGCGATATTCATGCATTGCGGCCGTTTTTTATCGCATTTGCGATAAACCTTGAAAATAGCAAGGTTTATCTGCGATAATTTCTGACGATGCTTAGCGGTAAAAAATTCGTTGCTAAGCATCGTTAGCGATAAATATCGCTTAACTTTGGTAATATGCACCAACGTCTGTTAACGTTCGATTCGAAGGAAATGAGGAAGTGTTGAAAAACATTGTCTGCGCCATCTTGCCTTTTTTGAAATGCCACACTTTTGTCGTGCACGGCAGCCATTTTAGATGCCTTGACCAGACCCACTCTCTGCACGCTGTTGATCCGTAGCATGGCTCCCCACCCTCGCAAGCATCTTCCCCAGGCACTGGTCACCCCCGCTCTCTGTCTTATGCATCGGCAATAAACCTCCCCCCATCTGCGCTGCTCTTCCCTGAGAATCACACTCTGTGCCCGCCCGACACCTCCCTTTCGCCCTATTCACTACCGCACCCTCTGACACTCCTCTTCCTCTGTGTCCGATTGTCCAGGCTATCAGCTAGCCCTGCAGATGTAGTTTATGGCCCCAGCTGTAAAGAATCACCCCTCTTCAAAGGAGTTATAGCAGATCAAGGCCCACACCCGATGAGATCCGTCAAACCACACGCGTTCCTACTATCTGAAAACCATCCTGTATTGTGATTGGGGAGGGGACCGAGCCTGAAGCGGAAGATTCCAGGGATGACTCTTTGTACATCAAAGTTTTTACAATTATGTGTCACATTAAAAATATATAGCACTCCAACAAAGTAGTAGGAATATAAAACTTTAATAACTTATAAATATATACAACAAAACAAAAACAGTAAAAACAATTAAACAATGAAGAGACCGTGGCAATTTCTTTTGAATTATCCACTACATTTAATGAAATTGACAGCACCAATAATGAAATATTCTCACTAGGAGGAGATGACTTGAATGATTTTTTTGATCAATCTCTTGATGGCGAATTTATCGAATGTTTGGAGACCATAGAGTTACAAGAATCATCATTGCAGACTTTTCATGAGGAGATTCCTGATGAGATGATTGAAGAGGAAATTCCTGATGAGGACATGTTACTAGTTCTTTAAAATTATGAAAATTCAGAAGATGTTGCCTGGGTGCCGCACTGATTTGGGTATCCGGCGTGGGGCGTCCCGGGGGGTGGGTTGTCAGTAGCGGTCTGTTGTGCGAATAGTTCCAAGGCAGCAGAACGCGCTGAAATCTGGATGGCACGAAGGTGATGTCTAGTAAGTTGCCGCCCAGCAAATAACGGCGTGGGGCGCCGCGGGGGGGGGGGAAGGCAGTCCAAAGTTCCGTTAAAAGGGCAAAGGAAAGGATCGGTGGTTTGAACCATCAGTCAAAAAGGGGAGGGGGTGCAACAATTTTTCCTACCGGGTCACACTGTGCTTTCACTGGAACTGAGGTCTGCAGGTTTCTAGTCATTCAAACTGAGGCTGGCGCCAGCATGGGAGCGCCGACGTCCCGCGGCTACAGTTTCGTCACTCCACGGGCGATCATGGCAGTCATTCCCCATCGGGGGTGTCTGCGGGGGTCGGGGACTCCCGCGGCTCCTCTAGAATCTTCAAGGTCGTGGAGGACTACGGTGGTGGAGTCAACCAGTGACCGGGCCATTTCTTCATGCTGGGCCCGCTCTTGCCAGGTCGACCGCCATTTTGAGAGTTCGGTAGCTACTGGCGATCGCGGGGTCAAATGAGCGGACGGGCTCCACCCTGCCGGGCGAGACGTTGCAGCATCGCCACAGTGGAAGAACCCTTTTCCGGGCGCCTGGAGCGCTGAGGGTGCAGCTGGGAAGCCTCCACCTGGGGAGGCGGGAGAGGCCTGTTCGCATCGTCTCTCCCACCCAGTGCACCCCACGGCGTCTCGCTTGACATTTGTTATGGCCGGACCAGGCGATGAGGACGAGGGGGGGGGTCGGAGGCATGTGCAAGACATCCCCCCCCCAGTGTTGTCGCAGCCATTATAAAAGAAAGAAGAAATGTCCCGTCCGTCTTTGGGCCGGACCTCCGGTGGATGGCGGCCGGACGCCCTTTGCTCTGGCCCCATGAACGGGTTCCTTGGCTCATCCGGTGGGGCAGGCCTTGGCGTGTGGTGCCTCTTCTGGGCCTTTCGTGCAGTGGCCTCTCCACTCCCAGGCCCTCCATGGATGCTGGCCCAGACTGGGAGAGAGAGGGTCTAACCTGCAATTCTCCAGGGTTACCGCCACCGCGGCCGGATCCCGTCGGCCTCGGCCTCTGGTTGATGGTGGCCGGACTGGGAGAGAGAGGGGAGGGTCGAGGACACGGACATTCCCCCCCCCTGCAACTCTCCAGGGTGGTCGTAGCAATCCCCCTGGCCGGGTCCCGCTGGCCTCGGCCTCTCCTCCGGCTACACCCTACGTGATGATCTCCTGGCCGACGGTTGGCAGCAGGACCCGCCTTATATGTGTTGCTTCCGGCTGGGCGTAGCCGGAAACCTGTTTCTCAAACAAAGGATATTGAGGCAAATGTGGCGCATACTCTCTTCTTAACCTATTGTATTCCTTAACACAATCTAGATCCGCACAAATGTTTGTGACATCACACTCAATCAAGTACAATCCCGATAAAGTTTCCAGAATGGGGCGGATGTCTGCTGACTTGTATCTTTCCCAGTTTGCCGTTATTTGGGCGTGGCAGGCGGTGGGACAGACACGTTTTGGAGCAGTGAGGGGCGATGAAGCCTCGTTGCCTTGTGGCCGTTGCAATGTCACACTTGGTTTCTCTTACTGTTTTCAGGTTTCTTATTACGGGCTTACTTCTAACGTTTCTTGTTTCTAGGACAATAATAGGTTTTATCATTACGTATTGTTATCGTTTCTTTGTTTGTTATTTAATAAAAAGTTCATCAGTGGCCTACTGATTTTCGTTTTCCTATTCCTTTCTTTCCAGGTTGTTTCATGCTAAAGTTTCTGTTAACAGGATACAGTGATCACTTCGTTATTATTGCATATGTCCTTTTCACTAGGGGTGCTCTCTGGTCGGGCCAGATGACCTATCTCTAGTAAATGGTCCGGGTGAAACAGGTGCATCAATCAGTGGGGAGTAGATAGGCATGACAGATTACAACGGGGGACAAAGGTCCGCATTACCTACCCTTTCACTACTTGCAACGATTTTCCTACGTTTATTTGCAAACAGGGAATACCTCCAAAAAGAACCAATTCCCAAACAGTCAATGTTCGGGCAAACAATCAATCAATGAGGAACGAAATAGGCACGACGTGTTAAAGGTTTGCGTTACCTACCTTTCACTATCTGCAAAGGGAGAGAGAATATTCCTATTCTTCCTCGTTTGCAGGCAGAGAAGATCCTTAAGAGAACCAACTTCGAACAATTCAATGCTCGATTCAAACAATCAACAAGGGGTACTGTGAACACAAATGAACGCCGCTTATGTACATACACATTGCTATTTTCAACAGGTTGTTCCTAATGTTTCTATTTTAGCCAGGTCAAAAAGAGATCCCATTAGTGGCCTACTGATTTTGCTCGATTCCTTTTGTTTTTTTACACGATTTTTCGCTATCTGCAAATACTAAACAGAGTATTGCGACTCTGTGCTTGTTTGTAAATAGAGAATGAACCAAAGAGAACAATCAATGAAATGGAGAGAGAAGCAGGCACGACGGATTACAACGGGGGCAAAGGCCTGCGTTAACTACCCTTCACTATCTGCAAAGAGAGAGTACTCCTAATAGAAATGAGGGGGGGGGCAGCATTCAAAGCAGATCAGTGTGCATAAACACGAAAATGTTTTTACTTACCACGTACTTGACATTCGACAGCTTATGATATTTGCTATTAAAAAACCATTGAAATTCACTGAAAAAACCATAGGTTATAGACCATATATAGTTAGGAATTAGCATTTACAAAACCTTGAAAATTCACTGAAAAAACCATAGGTTATAGACCATATATAGTTAGGAATTAGCATTTTAAAAACCTTATTTTACTCACACAAAACCATTGAAATTCCATATATAGTTAGTTGTACTAACTATATATCGCGCACCCGCAATCCACTGCTGATCATGTCACATATTACATCATTCATGACATGGTCAGTGACATCACTGATGACATCACTGATGACATCTCAAATGACATCACTGATGACATCACTGATGACATCTCAAATGACATCACTGATGACATCACTGATGACATCTCAAATGACATCACTGATGACATCACTGATGACATCTCATTTGACATTACTGATCACATCACTGATGACATCATTCATGTGATAATACGATGAACCTCTTCAGACTCTAATATAACCTTAGATACACTCAGTGTAAACACAGACTCACAGATTGTCATTCATCCATGAAGTTACACACACACCTAGTCAGTCATGCAAACAATCAATCACACCTCCATTTTCCCAACTATACAGTTATACACACCTTACTTATTCAAACATATACTAAAACATATTTACTCTCTTATACAATCCTGGATACAAGTTCACAATGATGCATACAGCCACTCACACATTCACTGGCTCTTATGCACAGTTATTTATATATGTCAAGTCTCACATGTACTGTGTTTTACATATGTACTTACTTTGACATGTAGCACTGAGATATCCATTCACTCACCAATACACTGATGCACACAGTCAACCGCCCATACAGCTGTTTCCACATGCACTTTTGAACCCATACATCTAGTGAATCAACTGCTCACACATCTATGCACAGAGTCATACACCTCCCAGCCACACACACACACACTCAGTCTCCCATACAAATACTTGGGCAACCAATCAATAACCCATATAGTTACTCATATAGCTACTGAACAACACATGCAGCAGTTTTCAGAACAACAGACATAATGATGCACAAATTAAGACAGTTTAGTCACTAACCCATGCACTCAGTGAGACTCATTTAATCACTCACTCATACAGTCAGTCATGCACCTACTAAATCCTTCATCCAGACACTTATACATCCACTCAAGACATATTTTAACTTTACAGAAAAATACAGTCACTGGATGTTGTCATCAGTGATGTCATCAGTGATGTCATTTGAGATGTCATCAGTGATGTCATCAGTGATGTCACTGACCATGTCATGAATGATGTAATATGTGACATGATCAGCAGTGGATTGCGGGTGCGCGATATATAGTTAGTACCACTAACTATATATGGAATTTCAATGGTTTTGTGTGAGTAAAATAAGGTTTTTTAAATGCTAATTCCTAACTATATATGGTCTATAACCTATGGTTTTTTCAGTGAATATATATATATATTCACTGAAAAAACCATAGGTTATAGACCATATATAGTTAGGAATTAGCATTTACAAAACCTTTGAAAATTCACTGAAAAAACCATAGGTTACAGACCATATATAGTTAGGAATTAGCATTTACAAAACCTTATTTTACTCACACAAAACCATTGAAATTCGCATATATAGTTAGTTGCACTAACTATATATCGCGCACCCGCAATCCACTGCTGATCATGTCACATATTACATCATTCATGACATGCTCAGTGACATCACTGATGACATCACTGATGACATCTCAAATGACATCACTGATGACATCACTGATGACATCTCAAATGACATCACTGATGACATCACTGATGACATCTCAAATGACATCACTGATGACATCACTGATGACATCTCATTTGACATTACTGATCACATCACTGATTACATCTCATTTGACATTACTGATCACATCACTGTTGACATCATTCATGTGATAATACGATGAACCTCTTCAGACTCTAATATAACCTTAGATACACTCAGTGTAAACAGACACTCACATACTGTCACTCATCCATGGAGTTACTCACACACCTAGTCAGTCATGCAAAGAATCAATCACACCTCCATTTCCTCAACTATACAGTTGTACACACCTTACTTATTCAAACATATACTAACACATATTTACTCTCTTATACAATCCCTGATACAAGTTCACAATGATCCATGCAGCCACTCACACATTCACTGGCTCTTATGCACAGTTATTTATATATGTCAACTCTCACATGTACTGTGTTTTACATATGTACTTACTTTGACATGTAGCACTGAGATATCCATTCACTCACCAATACACTCATGCACACAGTCAACCGCCCATACAGCTGTTTCCACATGCACTTTTGAACCCATACATCTAGTGAATCAACTGCTCACACATCTATGCACAGAGTCATACACCTTCCAGCCACCCACACACTCACTCAGTCTCCCATACAAATACTTGGGCAACCAATCAATAACCCATATAGTTACTCATATAGCTACTGATCAACACATGCAGCAGTTTACAGAACAACAGACATAATGATGCACAAATTAAGACAGTTTAGTCACTAACCCATGCACTCAGTGAGACACATTTAATCACTCACTCATACAGTCAGTCATGCACCTACTAAATCCTTCATCCAGACACTTATACATCCACTCATTCTTCAATATGTAAGACATATTTTAACTTTACAGAAACATACAGTCACTGGATGTTGTCATCAATGATGTCATCAGTGATGTCATTTGAGATGTCATCAGTGATGTCATCAGTGATGTCACTGACCATGTCATGAATGATGTAATATGTGACATGATCAGCAGTGGATTGCGGGTGCGCGATATATAGTTAGTGCAACTAACTATATATGCGAATTTCAATGGTTTTGTGTGAGTAAAATAAGGTTTTGTAAATGCTAATTCCTAACTATATATGGTCTATAACCTATGGTTTTTTCAGTGAATTTTCAAGGTTTTATAAATGCAAATTCCTAACTATATATGGTCTATAACCTATGGTTTTTTCAGTGAATTTCAATGGTTTTTTAATAGCAAATATCAAAAGCTGTAAAATGTATTCTTCTTTTAAAGGAAAAATATATTTTATATATATTTAATATAATTTTTTTATGTATATAAATTTTTTGAGGGAACGAATTTATCAACTATCATGCTGAAGAAGAGTGTGGGGAAAAAACCCAAAGAGGAGGACTAAGAGGAAAGAACAATCAGTTCAAAAATACAATTGCTTTAAAGCATGAAGTACTTTTCCACACATTTACATTTAAATAACCCATATTAGAACATACAAAATATCTACAGAGGAGACGGTGTACATTGAATTTTACACTCTTTATTGGTACCTACATGTTGGTACTTACATCACCCACACAACACAACAGCTCTATTCAGAGCTACCCTACCTCAAAGCACTCTAAAATATTATTTTACTATTTCCCTTGGTTTTCCCCTTGTTACGCTTTCCGGAACGCTACCCGTATATGGGCCTCCTCAGCCACCCTCAGAAAACCTAGGGGGTCAGGATATGTCTCCCGTGCCCCCTTATACCCATTCCCAACATTGTTTATCCTCCATCTTGTGACTAAATTTGTCCAAAATACAAGATGGCGGATTCCCGTTACGCTACCGGTGAGCTACCCGGTTCGCGTACCGGTAAGCGCTTCCACGGCGAAAAATCGACAAAAAAAATTATTTTATTTTTTTGCCCCGCGGGGCCCTTTAATAGCCCCCACATCAATCCTAGGGGGTCAGGAGGGGTCTACCTTGCCCCCTTTCATTCATTTCCCCTTTGTTTATTTCCACCTCTTGTCTCTCGAACCTACCGAGAGACAAGATGGCGGCCGCTCCGGACTGTTTAGAATGTTGACAGTCACCGGAGAGCCAATCCGCTTCTCCTCGCGTAGTTCCGTTACGCGTCTGGTACGCGAACCGGGGCGCTAACCGGGACGCTGTCACAGATATATATATTTTTTTGAACGTTAATTTCTCAAAATCCACTGGAGCACATATCTTGAGACCTAGCAAAGGCACATCGGGCAAACAGTCTCTACAATTTTGCCAAGTTTCATAGAAATCCATTCAGCCGTTCGAGCTAAAAGTGAGTCCAACCGCCCTATGGAAAACTCAATTCCGTCCATCAACGCCAAAGTTATTCAACATAGAATTTACAGAAATCCCTATTCAAAAAAATCCTAACTATATATACCTACTGGCGACCGCCAGTAGGTAATATATATATATATAACATTTCTATGGCAAAATGAAACCCCTCATTTTGTTCCTTTTCAAATTAAATGTATTAAGTGTTACCACTCTATTCCAATCAAGATGACTTCAGGTGTACCATACTTTTGTCATAAGTAAGACTGTTAGCATTCTAGTTGTTCTTTAGAACACTCTGGGACATTCTGTCATTGGGCTATAGTTGGGCTA
This sequence comes from Lissotriton helveticus, assembly GCF_964261635.1. Taxonomy (NCBI): domain Eukaryota; kingdom Metazoa; phylum Chordata; class Amphibia; order Caudata; family Salamandridae; genus Lissotriton; species Lissotriton helveticus. Next base: position 1,515,239,741 of record NC_136061.1, on the reverse strand, counting down.
CATCTGGCTGATATTTGGGCTACATTTGGGCTCTTTTGTCTCTGGTGGCCATCTTGGGAGACTGCATATCAGAATCTTTTTAATGAAATATAAGAGGATTTGAGAAGTCACTCAAAATGTGCCCTAATTTTTCTTTCTTCAGCACTAATCATAATTTCTATGGCGGGGGCGTGGGTAAGCTGGCCAAGATGGCGGACGGGCTCCCTTAGAGCTCCGGTCAGCCACCCGCCACGCCGACGATGAAAGCTGCCACCACGCACCTTTGTCACCACCGACTGTTGTAGGAGATTACCGGGACCGCCTGGGGAGCCTCGAAGAGGGACGGTGTGTCCGAGGCGCGCCCGCACTGGCCCCAGACGACCTCGCCTGAACCTCCCCCAAAATGGCGGCGCCCAGGGACTGACATGGCAGGTCCCGGGTGACCGGCGCGGTCCTTCTCCTTGCCGGGACCCGGAGCGCCCCACACGCCTCGCCGGCCATCCGCTGCACCCGGAGAGCGCTGCCGCATGCTGGGCGCGGCGGTATCCGGAGGGGAACCGTGATCCCCGGACCCGCCGAGGAGACCTGGCGAACTGAAGACTGCACGGGACCCCGCCGTCGCGGGAGGCATGGACGGGGGCGGCCCCTGGTGACCCATCGTGGCGAGAGCACGCGGAGGCCGGTGCGGACCCGGCCGCTCAGCGCTGGAAGCCGGAGAAACCACCTGCAGGTGACCCTGGGACTTTCTCAATCCAAAATGGCGCCATCAGAATGAGTCCGCGGGGGAGGGGTGTGGAACGGCTCTAGCGACCTGCGGGGATCCTTAAGTCTGGTGCCCAAGAGTCAACACCATAGAGCGCCGCTTAGGCGCCACACGATGGAGGGTGCCAGGGAGCAACAACACATGCGCCCCCGAGGTGAGCTCAGATGCCCGACTCGGGCCCCCGATCCGAGGCCCTCTAGGGAACACTGACCAGCTGTGACTGCACTCGGCAGAGGGACCGGGAGTGGCGGGCGGCGGTAGGGGAGCGCCCAGACCACCCTGGCGGCACAACAGAGAAGCAGAAAGTGTGGGGTGCGACCACACGGAGCGCCTCCCGCCTCCCATATCGAGGGCACACCACAGGCCCCCTGCGACCGGGCGTCAGGGGGCCCGCCTGGAAGAGCAACACTAGACGGAGGGGACCTCGGAAGCCCGATCTGCTCAGCGCCGCTACAGACAGGGGATTGAATCACTTCTGGCAGGCCGGATCGGACAGATAGGTCACCTACACCACCCATGGGACGAACACAGCGGGCGGTGCCCGTGATGCCGGCGCCAGCACAGAGAAGATCACCCTCCCCGGGCCCCTCACGCGGACCGAAAACCGGGGGTCCTCCGCAGGAATCGGACATGTCCACGAAGCTAGACAAAGTCCTGGCGGCCATTGAGCACTCACGAGTCTCCATGGAAACCAAATTCGGGGAACTGGCCTCGGACATCACCCTATTACGCGACGACCATAGGAAGCTGGCAGATAAGGTGAAGCAAGAGAGTCACACGCTCCATGAACTAAAACCTCAGGTCCAGCTCAACCAAAAAGCCATCAAGGACCTACAGGAGAAGGTCAATTTCCTGGAACACAAGGCGGACGATTTAGAGGGACGTTCCCGCCGGAGCAACATACGTCTGATCAACCTGCCGGAGGGAGTGGAGAAAGAAGACCCTATTCGATATATCGAGACTTGGATAAAAACGTTCACCCGGGCCCAAGACCTAACGCCGTTCTTCTCAGTAGAAAGGGCACACAGGGTCCCGACTGGACAACCTCGAGCTGGCCTCCCGCCCAGACCATTCCTTATGAAACTTCTGCACTATCAGGACAGGGACACGATCCTACGGGCGGCCAGGCAAGCGAAAGTCCTCAGGGTGGAAGACAAAAAATGTGATGGTGTTCCCGGAGTATTCTCAAGCAGTACAACGCCAACGCGCCACATTCCTGGCAGTAAAGCAAGCCCTGCGCCAACTTAAGATACCATATGCCCTCCTGTTCCCGGCCCGCCTCAAGATCATCTATGAAGATACCACACACTTCTTCACGGACCCCGCGGAGGCGAGACACTGGTTGGACCATCGCAGTCAGCCTCAATCAGACCGCGAAGACACACCGTCGAGCTCGGCGTCCGGCGGACGGCGGCGACCCCGTGCCAGAAAGGTCACTCTCACACAGATGAACCGACCGCCGTCGCCCAGCGTCAAACGCGTCCCGGACTTGGAACAAATCATAGCAGACCGACGGAAAGCCATTCAGGCAGCGGCGGAGGTCGGGCAACTGGAAGCCGAACAGGAGGTGGATCGAGGCCCCCACATCTTTACATCCGAGGATGAAGGTCAGAGTGACATCCGCACCTCCAGAGATGGTTCCGCCTCCCCGCCACTGGTGACCCCACAGACGGCGGATACACTCATCTGATGGCGACTGTCACATCCAGCGGTAATATAGCGATGACGTAGCAGCCAGCCGACGGCGGACGCCGGGAAGACACGCCTAAGGTATGGGTGGTAGCATACACACACACAGAGACACAATACGGCGGGTGGCCTTGACCCGAGATCAGGGCTCCACCGCTTTACCACCCCCTCACACCAAACGAACTAGAGACAGTACAAGATGTACAGTTTGGGCTCATCGTGCCTTGCAATGGGCCCCTTCAGTTGAGACTGTTTCCCATATGTTGTTACCATGTTACGCCCTTTCCCTTTTAACCCTGATACCTACACGGGAGATGGTGATTTGGTCACGGTGGAATCAAGTATGGAGGGAGGTGATGCGAGCGAGAGTGACTCTGGGTGTAGCCGAGAGATGGCGGGTACACCGACCAATACGACTGACGCGCTCACATGACAAAACCCCCTAACACGGACTTTATCACACTAAACGTCAGGGGGTTGCACACGGCAAGCAAACGGTATGCAGTCTATGCCTATCTAAAGAGACAACAGGCACATATAGCTCTCTTACAAGAGACTCACCTGACGACAGCGGAAGTCGGCAAGTTACAGAGGAAGTGGAGGGGTGTGATCTGTGCCGCGGGGTACTCCGCATTTGCCAGGGGCACACTAATCTGGGTCAGACCGGGAGTCCCCTTCCGTGAACAATCCAGGGCGGTAGATAAGGAGGGACGCTATGTATTACTGGAAGGACAACTGGATGGGCAGTCTATCCTGATAGGCAGCATCTATGCCCCCAATGTGGAGCAGGACACCTTTTGGTCTCGCCTCACAAACACGCTGGCACATTACACCCACACCCCTTGGCTCCTGGGAGGGGATTATAACAGTGTCTTAGAAACGACCCTCGACCGGTCCCGCCCCCCACCACCACGATCACCGATATACAGACAGACGGAACTCTTCAATGCGTGGGTTCGACACTGGACACTGACGGACACGTGGAGAGCGTTGAACCCCACGACGAAACTATACTCATTTCACTCCATTCCACATGACATTCGCGTGAGACTTGATCGATTTCTCTGCTCACCTGATATACACGCCAAAACCAGTCACACAGACTACCTAGGCAGAGTGCTATCGGATCATGACGCCCATGTCCTGACCCTCCGATGGAAACCGCCCCACCCCCCAGTACCGACCTGGAAGCTCCCTCGGGAGTGCCTCACAGACCAGGCATTCACACATGATCACGGGGAACACCTGCAGGAACACTTCAGACTCAATGCGGGCTCGGCGTCCTCTAGTCTCGTGGAGTGGGATGCACACAAAGTGGTAGCGAGGGGACACTGCATCCAGCAAGTGATAGGGGTACGACAGGTACTAGAACGCGCATTACACACTACAGAACAGAAGCTGGCAACCATGCTGCGAGCTGATGACCGCGGCGAGGTGACCCAGCTGCAAATAGCAGAGGCTAAGACAAAATACGCTGAGACACTGCGGGACCTGCGTAAATACAACTTCAGAAAATACGCCAGCAAGGTACACCGGGAGGGCAACAGGGGTGGCACACTCTTAGCATGGATAGCTCGACAGGACCCCGACTTGAAACCTATCACGGAAATCACAGACCAGGCCGGTCAACTCCAAACATCCCAGATAGCGATCATGCAGGTTTTTTACACATATTACTCGCACATATACCAGACCCCTAGCCAAGGCGACACCCTCGTGGCGTCCAACTTCCTAATCCCGTTGTCTATCCCCCAAGTCTCGCCAGCGCTCCGGAAGGACCTAGACAGGAAATTAACACAGACCGAGATCAAGGCAGCGATAGGGATGCTTGCCAGAAACAAGGCCCCAGGCATGGACGGCTTCCCCCTCGAGTATTACCAGACTTTCTTGGCTTACCTTGCCCCACGTCTAACGACGATGTTCGAAGATGCACTCAGGGCGGGAGTCCTTCCACGCTCCCTCAGAGAATCATTAATAGTGTCGTTCCTAAAACCACATAGGGACCCCCAGCTCCCATCATCCTACAGGCCGATCACATTACTTAACTCAGACTGTAAAATCCTAGGTAAACTGTTAGCGACGAGGTATGCCCAGGTCGTGCCCCAGTTGGTCCACCCCGACCAAAACGGATTTGTACCAAACCGCAACACATCCCAAAATCTCTGTAGGCTCTTCCATGTCCAAGACATAACTCGAGCCCAGTTCCCGAATGCAGCTTGCCTCATACTAGACCTCGAGAAGGCATTCGACACCCTCCTATGGCCATATTTGTTCGAAGTCATCGCCAAGAACAACTTTGGCTCCCGCCTAATCGCTTACACCAAGCTCCTGTACACACAACTCAAGTCCAGGGTCCGGATCGGCACCTATATCTCCTCGGAATTCACCGTAGACAGAGGGACTAGACAAGGATGCCCGTTGTCACCCCTCTTGTTCGCCTTGGCGGTCGAACCTTTGGCGATACGCCTAAGACGAGAGGGTGAAGACTGGGGTATCCCTCTGGCGCACTCGTGGCACTGCGTATCTCTGTACGCAGATGACCTCCTGATTTATGTTAGGGATGCCACGAGCGACCTGACGTGCATCTGGAGGACACTGGAGGAGTTTGCGACAGTGTCGGGCCTAAAGGTCAACTGGGGGAAATCATCCATATACCCGTTGAGCCCCCATATGGCCCCCTTCGAAATTCGAATGGGTACCCAATCACTCGCCTGGAATGCCGACGCCCCCCGATACCTGGGAGTACGGTTGTACCACACCCCGGAGGACTTATACACAGGGAATCATCATAAAACGCTAGCTGGTCTCCGATCAGCGGTCAACTTCTGGAAGACACTCCCACTGGCGCCAATAGGCCGAGTGGCACTGGCAAAAATGATTATGGTCCCCCGCCTGCTGTATAGCTTTGCAAATCTCCCAGTGATCCCACCTCGATCATTCTTCGGAGAACTGAACACTCTTCTGATAGATCTGATATGGGGAGGGGGTCGAAAGCGGGTGGCACTCTCCACACTCTACCTGCCTACCACGGAGGGGGGACTGGGAGCACCCGCCTTTGAGGCATAATTTCTAGCGGCCCAGCTCCAGTGGCTGTCCTACTGGACGGCGGGACGCCACACAGGAGAAACCATCACAGCTACTGGTCCTATCTCGCAGGACGCGATCGTCAGACTTTTGTTGCCAGGCACTAAACCCCTGCGGACTCGTCCACTGCAGGTGTCCGTTGCCCGAACGTGCATGATGCGTATACACCGCATGTCCAAAACCCAGCCACCATATTCGCCTTTGTTGCCATTGGTGGGTTTCCCTCGCAGGGATTTGTATTATTCCCCGGGCACGCTTCGGATCTGGACAGAGCTGCCGATCACGGAGGTCGGATCTCTGTTCGAAGACGGACAGTTGCAGACGTTCGAGCAGATGATGGACCGATACGACCTGCCCCCAGGACAGTTTATGCTCCATAGGCAATTATTAGATAGCAGCGGTACGCACTGGAACTCGGAGGCCGGCGAACCCGCGACACATCCAGTGATTCACACGATCATGCACATGGGGGTGGGGAGACACTTAGTAACATGGCTCTACAGAGCGGTGCGTTCGCTACTCCTCCCATCCCTCCAGTCTCTACGCCAGAAGTGAGAGACAGACTTCGGCAGAGTGGTCCATGACGGGGAATGGAGGTCAGCCCTGGATTCTCCCAAAAAAGTCTCCAGAAACGCAAGGTTCCGCAATATACAATTCAACGTCCTACACAGGGCCTATCTCACACCGGGCCGCCTCCAACGATTCTTCCCGGATACCCACTTCGAATGTCCCCGATGTCGAACCCCGGGGGCAGACTTCAGGCACATGTTTTGGGATTGCCCCACTCTCCGCCAGTACTGGGACACGATCCACCGAACCCTAGAAGAGGTCACGGGCATTGCCACCATGAACACATGGGAGGCATGCGCACTCGGAATTTTCCGCAAACGGAAAACTGAGAAAACGCAATGCAGATTCCTGTCACTAGCAATCCTCCTGGCGAAACGCAGTATTGCCATGCACTGGAGGGCCCCTACGAGGCCACCAGAGGCAGCATGGATCGGCGCGGTACACAAATGGGGTAAGGCGGAGGAAGAGATACTCCGGGAGGAGGAGGTACGGGGACACCGAAAACATCCCATATCCCTGGAGTGGGCTCAACTACTATATACCTTCACACAGGCGACACGCCCTCAGGAGTCACCTACAACCTCGCAATCCCAGGTACGACCGACGACACCAACCCCCACGCTTACATAAACATATCACGGACTCTACATACATGTCGTGAGCGACCACACTCAGCGACCCTCCGACACCCAGACACAAATCACCGACGCTCGCTATAGGCCTATACCTAACGACCTGAGAATATGTACTCTGTGCTTGGACACGGTGACCTAGAAACCCCCCCCCTCCCGTCATTCCCTCACCTCCATCCTTCTCCCAAGTTAATCGAATCACCCCCATAGTTCCTGGGTAAGGAGACAAGATCGATTTAGACAGAGTGCTACTCGTATATATTATTCACGGATTGACTTCACACATAGAGACACCACGATGCCACATGTTATTGCGAATCACACCCACATAGCTGATGCCCATAGCGCCGTCCCCACAGCGCCTGACACAACACAAGTTCACCCCCCCACGGGTGCAGTTAACGGACTAACATGTTTGAGGCGATCCTGCCCAAGGGGGGTGAAGAGGCTACGATGGGATGCCGCGTGATACGTGCTACCAAAGCACACAGTAAGGGTCGATAGACAGACAATGGCCCCGAACTGTGAAATGCCTAACAGAATCTACATCTCCAATTGTATCTCAATGACTTTAATTTTCGTAATGCTCGTTTACCTCGATTGATCACTGTGGTATTGTTAATGTAAATGCAACCAAAAACCCAATAAACAAATTCAAACCAAAAAAAATCATAATTTCTATGGCAAAATGAACCCCCTCATTTTGTTCCTTTGCAAATTAAATGTTTTAAGTGTTAACACTTTATTCCAATCAAGATGACTTCAGGTGTGCCATACTTTTGTCATAAGTAAGACTGTTAGTGCTCTAGTTGTTCTTTAGAACACTCTGGGACATTCTGTCACTGGGCTATAGTTGGGCTACATCTGGCTGATATTTGGGCTACATTTGTTTTTTTTTGTCTCTGGTGGCCATCTTTGGGCTACATTGGGCTACATTGGGCTACATTGGGCTACATTGGGCTACATTTGGGCTCTAACATATATAATAATAATAATAATAATATAAAAGCTTGTAGAGCGCTCAGTAACGCCATCACGGCGTGTCCCCGCGCTAAAGCCATCAGTGAGCAGCATGACATGAGGTCCTTAGCTCTAAGCCGTGTATAGATGAGTTTTAAGTAGGGATCCGAACCGTGATTCACTGTTCTCCAGTCTCAGTACAAGGGGAAGTTTATTCCATTGTTGAGCTGCATGTAGCGCAAAGGAACGCCCGCCTAATCTGGCCTTCCTTATCCTGGGGACTATCAGCAGTCCGGCACCCTCCGAACGGAGAGTCCTGGTCGGTTCATAGCGATTGACTAAATCCTTCAGGTAATCGGGCGACCTGTCCCAGACAATTCGGTGACAGAAGAGGAGGCACTTAAACAGCACACGTTTCTTCACAGGCAACCAATGAAGCGCATCCAGTGCCTTTTGCGAGTTGGCTCTCCTAGGTCTTCTTAGCACCAGCCTGGCGGCGGAGTTTTGTATAACCTGAAGGCGGCCTAGGCTCCCCTCGGTTGCCCCTAGGAACAGTATGTTTCCATAGTCCAACCGCGAGGTCACCAGTGCCTGAGTTAGTGTCTTTCTGGCCGCTATGGGTAGGAGGTCTAGGGTTTTATTTAGGGTCTTTAGGGCTCCGAAACATTTGCCTACCAACCGCCTTATGTGGCCCTCGTATGAGAGAGAGGGATTCATCCAGATTCCTAAATTCTTGGCCTCCTCACAGGGTGTGGGAACAGGACCCAGGCACGCCGGCCACCACTCAGCTGACCAGTTTTCACTTTTCCCCCCCACCACCAACACCTCTGTTTTAGAGCCATTGAGTTTTAGACAATGGGAGTCCATCCACTCAGCCAATGCCTGCATGCAGGATTTAAAGTTGGCTGGAGTGTTAGAGGTGTTCTGCGATAGGGAGATCAGCAGCTGGGTGTCGTCGGCGTACGATACCAATTCCACCCCAAATGATTGTACCACCTTCGCCAGGGAGGCCATATAAAGATTAAAAAGAGTGGGGCTCAATGCTGAGCCCTGAGGCACTCCCTGATCTAATGGCATCTCCACTGACCGACATGTCCCTTGCTGTACCTGGAAACATCTTTCCGTGAGGAACGACTGCAACCAGCGCAGCGCAGGACCAACGACCCCGGCTTCGTTCAGACACCGCAGCAGAATGGAATGTGCTACGGTGTCAAAAGCCGCACTTAGGTCGAGCATGATCAGGGCCATAGTTTGGCCTACATCTGCCCCAGCTCTTAAAGTCTCAGTGGCTCTCAGGAGCGCCGTCTCCGTGGAATAGCCTACCCTGAAACCTGACTGAGAGGGATGAAGTAAATTCCACCTTCAAGATATATAGCCCAATGTAGCCCAATATATATTTTTCAAAGTTAATTTTCGTAAAAACCACTGGAGCATATATCTTGAGACATAGCAAAGGCACATCGGGCTACCAGTCCCTACAATTTTGCCAAGTTTTGTGGAAATCCATTCAGCCGTTCGAGTTAAAAGTGAGTCCAAGCGCCCTATGGAAAACTCAATGTTAAAAACACGTTTTGGGACCCCCCTTGTTTCTCGGCCCCCGCTTGACGAAACCCCCCCAAACTTTCAGGGGACGCTCAGAAACAAAATGTGCAGTTTTCCTGACTATTGCAGCCAATTCCGTCCATCAACGCCAAAGTTATTCAACATAGAATTTTCAGAAATCCCTATTCAAAAAAATCCTAACTATATATACCTACTGGCGACCGCCAGTAGGTAATATATATATATATATATAACATTTCTATGGCAAAATGAAACCCCTCATTTTGTTCCTTTTCAAATTAAATGTTTTAAGTGTTAACACTTTATTCCAATCAAGATGACTTCAGGTGTGCCATACTTTTGTCATAAGTAAGACTGTTAGAGTTCTAGTTGTTCTTTAGAACACTCTGGGACATTCTGTCATTGGGCTATAGTTGGGCTACATCTGACTGATATTTGGGCTACATTTGGGCTCTTTTGTCTCTGGTGGCCATCTTGGGAGACTGCATATCAGAATTTTTTTAATGAAATATAAGAGGATTTGAGAAGTTACTCAAAATGTGCCCTAATTTTTCTTTCTTCAGCACTAATCATAATTTCTATGGCAAAATGAACCCCCTCATTTTGTTCCTTTGCAAATTAAATGTTTTAAGTGTTAACACTTTATTCCAATCAAGATGACTTCAGGTGTGCCATACTTTTGTCATAAGTAAGACTGTTAGCGCTCTAGTTGTTCTTTAGAACACTCTGGGACATTCTGTCACTGGGCTATAGTTGGGCTACATCTGGCTGATATTTGGGCTACATTTGTTTTTTTTTGTCTCTGGTGGCCATCTTTGGGCTACATTGGGCTACATTGGGCTACATTGGGCTACATTGGGCTACATTTGGGCTCTAACATATATATAGCCCAATGTAGCCCAATATATATTTTTCAAAGTTAATTTTCGTAAAAACCACTGGAGCATATATCTTGAGACATAGCAAAGGCACATCGGGCTACCAGTCCCTACAATTTTGCAAGTTTTGTGGAAATCCATTCAGCCGTTCAAGTTAAAAGTGAGTCCAAGCGCCCTATGGAAAACTCAATGTTAAAAACACGTTTTGGGACCCCCCTTTTTTCTCGGCCCCCGCTTGACGAAACCCCCCCAAACTTTCAGGGGACGCTCAAAAACAAAATGTGCAGTTTTCCTGACTATTGCACCCAATTCCGTCCATCAACGCCAACGTTATTCAACATAGAATTTTCAGAAATCCCTATTCAAAAAAATCCTAACTATATATACCTACTGGCGACCGCCAGTAGGTAATATATATATATATATATATAACATTTCTATGGCAAAATGAAACCCCTCATTTTGTTCCTTTTCAAATTAAATGTTTTAAGTGTTAACACTTTATTCCAATCAAGATGACTTCAGGTGTGCCATACTTTTGTCATAAGTAAGACTGTTAGCGTTCTAGTTGTTCTTTAGAACACTCTGGGACATTCTGTCATTGGGCTATAGTTGGGCTACATCTGGCTGATATTTGGGCTACATTTGGGCTCTTTTGTCTCTGGTGGCCATCTTGGGAGACTGCATATCAGAATTTTTTTAATGAAATATAAGAGGATTTGAGAAGTTACTCAAAATGTGCCCTAATTTTTCTTTCTTCAGCACTAATCATAATTTCTATGGCAAAATGAACCCCCTCATTTTGTTCCTTTGCAAATTAAATGTTTTAAGTGTTAACACTTTATTCCAATCAAGATGACTTCAGGTGTGCCATACTTTTGTCATAAGTAAGACTGTTAGCGCTCTAGTTGTTCTTTAGAACACTCTGGGACATTCTGTCACTGGGCTATAGTTGGGCTACATCTGGCTGATATTTGGGCTACATTTGGTTTTTTTTGTCTCTGGTGGCCATCTTTGGGCTACATTGGGCTACATTTGGGCTCTAACATATATATAGCCCAATGTAGCCCAATATATATTTTTCAAAGTTAATTTTCGTAAAAACCACTGGAGCATATATCTTGAGACATAGCAAAGGCACATCGGGCTACCAGTCCCTACAATTTTGCCAAGTTTTGTGGAAATCCATTCAGCCGTTCGAGTTAAAAGTGAGTCCAACCGCCCTATGGAAAACTCAATGTTAAAAACACATTTTGGGACCCCCCTTTTTTCTCGGTCCCCGCTTGACGAAACCCCCCCAAACTTTCAGGGGACGCTCAGAAACAAAATGTGCCATTTTCCTGAACATTTCAGCCAATTCCGTCCATCAACGCCAAAGTTATTCAACATAGAATTTTCAGAAATCCCTATTCAAAAAAATCCTAACTATATATACCTACTGGCGACCGCCAGTAGGTAATACATACATATATATATATATATATATATATATATATATATATATATATATCAAACAAAGGTGCCCTCTGTGAGGACGCCACTCGGAAAATGCCTCTCTGACAGTGATGACTGCACCCTCCTCGAAGATCTGTAAGCAGGGCTGGACTGGGAACCGAAAGCAGCCCGGGCAAATGTTTCCAGAGCACCCTCATCCGGCACGTAGTGAGTGAGTGCAGTGAGCAAGCCCGGCCACTACTAGAGGGGTTTGGGGGGTTTCTCCGCCAACGAAAAATTTGCTAAAAGACAGACCAAAGTGGTGCATTTTACAGCACATTTTTCATTACAAATTTAATTGTATTAACTTATAAAGCACAGTAAATGGTAGATGATGACCTTAAAGAGCACGAGATTATCTAGTCAATATGCCTACAATTAAGGCAGGTCAGGTGCCTCAGTGCGTGCCTGGTCACGAGGGGCGGTAGTGGTAAACAGTGGGTGTGGCGCCAAAAGTAAGTGCACGTGGGCCTCAGCCTGCACGCACCGGCTGCACGGCCCCCTGTCTCTGCGCATGCACAGTGCAGTAGCTGGATGGACTGGTATGGTAACTTGGGTTAAAATTAGTAATGCGTCTGTGAGGCACACGCACTATTAAATTTAACCCAACAACTGCACCGCAGCACCTCTGTCTGTGCGGGTTAAAAAGCACCACTGCCATTCGTGAGTGAGAGGTCACCTCTCCAATGGCAGTTGTGCTTTTTCTCCGCAGAGTAGAGGCAGGAGTGCACCCTGCACTGTGCGTAGCTGCCAAGGTTTCAGATTGCTATGTGTGACATTTTCATTAATTCAGTGTAATTATGAGTGATATTCAATGACTATGAGTGACACTTTCTCGCCAGCAAAAATCAAGCAATGAACATGAGGAAAACATATAAATACCTAATTGCACCTATTTGAGCAACCAGAAACTCTAAGATCTTAAACTGCTGCACTAGTGCTGCTGAGAAATTCTATCTGTAACTGGCTCTGCGTGAGACTGCGATTGCACAAAGCAACCCACCCACTGCTCTAGTGGTCTCAAAAGGATAGAATATATAAAAAATTGCAGTGGTCTGAAAATATAGACAATTACAGCTTGTATGTTAGTGGCTATAGTTAGTGGATCGCTGTAAAGCTATACAGACCAATGGTTTGTCAAATTTCAAGGATTTCACTTCTGAAATGGACTGAAAAGTGCCCAGATACATTTTAGCTTCCAGTACAGCTCTACAAAAAGTTCACAAATAAATACAGTCAACAAAAGTGTATCATAATCGTTATGGGAAATATTCATTTTAAAAAAACATTAATGTGAGGCAGGGCAATACAAGAAGTTCTGGCAAAAAGCAAACAGCAACTGGTGGTGCTGCGGTTTGTGTTTATGCGCTTACTCCCGAAACGTTTCGCTCAGTGACAGCCATCAGTACCTCTCCCTCAGTGTCATTTCCTAGTGGTGTGCCTCGGTCACTACGCCCTATACTCACTGTTTCTCCGCACAGGGCTTGCTCCTCAGTGGACTCCGCAGCGGCTCCCGAATCCAGCTCCCTGGTGCCCGTGCTCCTCTGTCAGTCTCCTGGCTCGAACCCCCAGATCTCTGGGTTCATGGTTCTTTATTTTAGGGCTCCCGGTCTTTGCCTCTGCTCCTGGGCAGTACCGACTCGCGTGGTGTCCTTGCTCTCATGTCTCCGGCAGTGCCCCTTCCCTCTTGCATGGACCATTGAACTCTCTGTCCTCGTGCCCTTCTTATCCCACATGCAGCCGATGCCAGGAGTCGCACCTTCACAAGGCAGCTCTCGCTACTCCCATGGCGCCTCCCTCTTACCCTGGAGCGCTCACTGCTTCCTCCTTCAACCTATAAGAATGCAAGGGCAAGGCGCTGCCACGCTGCAGGCCTCTGTAGCACATCTACGGCCTTCGGGCCTCAGTCCTGAGACTTGCCTCACCCCTAGCATGAGCTGCTATCACGCTCCATGAGGAGCCTTCCACGGTTGACCAAAGTGACACGCGGATCTCTCTGTTCCTTCTGGACAAGGCATACATTGTAAATATTCTGTTTGCATTTTGCATTTGATTGTAGTCAACAGTGCCAGTGCTACTTTAAGGCTGATGTAAGCATCAGTCTTCTGACACCACTCCAGATACCTACAAGACAGCGTAAGAATACAACATGCAGCCTCAATAATGCCCTAGGGGATGGGGAAAATTAACTCCCAACTGGTAAATTGCCATTTTGCTTCTGGCTCCGAAGATAATTTCACTGGACCTAATTGTCCTTCAAACCTGAACACTGCAAGTCCTCGCTCACAGGTATACTGTTCTCTGTTTATATCTACTAAAATGTTAGTTGTAGTGTTGTGATTGAGATTCCGATGTTCGAATTCTGAGAGTCCGTTTAATTGATCAGAAAACGAAATCTAACACATTTCATTATCTCGCAGCCATTTTATCAATACTTATTCCCTTCTGTCTTGAACACGAATGACACTGGTGTCTAGTGCATTTGTGGGCTGTGCACAAAAGGTTTCTTTGAGTGTAGTCAGCCTTTTCTGAATTTTTCATGTATTCAGCTACTGTTTTTGCTGACTCATTTCTAAATTTGAATTTCCATGGATGAAACATTGTGTTGTGACTAATATGTTGTCATAATTCTAGTGATTGTTATTGGAAGTGTTATAAAGAAGGGAAACTTCGAAAGTTAAATTATATAAATCTACAAAGTCTTGATGCTACAATCGAACCGCCATAAAGGCAGTTTGTTAATGTCATCAAAATGCATGAATTCATTTGCTCTTTGATTCATGAAAGGGATTACTATAGAAGTGACTCAGACATTTAGGATTTCTCCTGCTAACATTTTAAGATCTGCATCAGTCCCGTAGATTATTATTAGCAATATCTCTACAGAAAAGGTGGAACAAGGATTCATGTTTTCGGTGGAGGAGTCCCTTGTGATCTTGGTGATTTTGTTGTTGGTTGTGATATTACCAAGAATATGTATTCCAGCCTAAAACTGCTACTTGTTTAACCAAATAAGTAGAGTATCTCCACCCGATTATAGAACAGAAGAGAATATTTAGGGGCACGTGCCCTGCCGCGGACTGCAAGCTATAAAAGGGCCGGAGCACTCCACCAACTGCCATCTCGCCAGCAGTAAGAGGACCTGCCCGGCGCACGCTTGAAGCCCTCCTTGTGATCTTGGGCTCACACTGATTCTGGGTCGCTCTGTGTAACCCAGCGCTTTGAGGCCAGCTGCGGAACATTCTCTGCTTCTCCTGCGCTCCCTTCTTATCCCCGCAGCCTCGGTGTTCGGCGTCTCTCTTCTTGGAGGCCTCCTACCTGATCCCAAACTGCATCTGCCCCTCGTGCATGGCTCCTACCTCGGACCCTCACGTGTCACCCCGCGCGCCGCTCCCCCCGCACAAGTACATATTAACCACATGCAAAAATACACACGTATCTGTACATGTTCAGTAGAAGCTCCTCCATGACATGTATACATGGGCTGCAGATCCAAACGCCTTCTCTGTCCTCAGGCTTCACGTGATGACACTTGCTACAGGACCAGTTCCTGTGCGTGCAGTCTGCATGATGCAGAGCAAGTTTTGCAGAACCATGATTCTGTTCTGGGCACTTGGTGTGGGGGTGGAAGAGTGTGTGTCTGCCTTCTGTAGGACTCTGCTGTCTATGGCTTACCCACATACATTGCGTGTTTCCCAGTGCTTTGAAGTGCCTGTAAGTTGGAGTGTTGGCGCTACATAAACCCAGTGCCTATTTTGTAACAAAAAAACAAAAGAAAAGTGCCGGGACTCATTTGTCCTGTTGGCGCTGCCTAAAACAGAACCAACTACTTACCATGAAAGCGAGAGAGCATGTGGCATAATGGCCAGCGCTGTCGAGTTCTTGGAGCTAGGGAGCCAGGTTTGAACCTTGACGTCAGCTCGACATCCTGTAATTCTAGACAAATTACATAATCTACCTGTGCCTACCACAAATAAATGTGTCAAGTCAAGTCAAGTCAAATAACTTTATTCGGTTATTTAAAAAAACAACCATAAAAGCATTACAAACAAAACATATGTTATCACATGGTTACTTAAAAAGGTGAAAGAAAATGACTTGATTGTATTTAACATTTGTGATTATAAGATTAAGATAGCACATTTTTACAGGCAAGGTATACACTTTAATGGTAATCAGACAAGGCATCAGAGAAATAAGAATAATTAGGATAAAAACTATATCAGTTGCAAGAGTAGTTAGCCCTCCATACTTTTTCTAAATTTGAGTGCCATTTTCAAGAAACTACACACAAATAGAGTACAGTCCCACCCTAACATCTGCAAGTAATAGAGTGCTGGTTTATATTGAGAGAAGTGTAGTTTTTTAAGACAAGGTTTTAAAAAGAGCCTACGTGGCGTTTCATAAAATGGGCAAAAAAATAAAAAGTGTGCCTGATCTTGCGGAGACTTTTCGTCGCAGCCGCAAGCCGGCAACACTTGTCCACGATAAGCTCCCTTTGGCACAGCCAGCAATAAGTGAAATAAGTCCAGCCTAAATCTTGTCAACAAAAAACGATCATAACCAGTCATTGGCCATGACAGGTACGGTTCCATAACCCTTGTTGTTTTTAACATCACGTGTTTACGTACGCTTCCCTTCATTATTTCACCAGCCTCCCTATCTAGATAGCGTAAAGTGATAAAGGCCTTTTTTACGGACAAAATGTCCTGTTTCGTGATGGAATTGGGGTTTTGGAAAAGTTCAGGGCGCCCAATTTCCCTAAAACAATTGTTTAAATAACTTAACCAGGGGACCTTAAACCTGTTTTCCCATGTTAATGCTTCCCTCAGTATTAGCTGGTTGAGGGGGACATCACTGTTTGTCCAACATTGTAGCCAGCATACTAAGGGTTTAGCTGCTATTTTGTCGCATAGGAATGGTACTCCTAGCTCCTCATGTACGGAAAAGTTAGCTGTTCCAACGGGGACCCTTAATATCTTTTTGAGAAAGTTATTTTCTACTATCTCAAGTGCCCCTAGTGGGACATGTCCCCATAGCTCGCCTCCGTAGGATGCTATGGCGATGCTCTTAGCCTGGTAAAGCTGGAGTAATGCTGCCACTGGGCTATTGCCCATTTTTCTTGCAAAATTAAGTATGGCAGCATGTGCCCTAATTACCTCTCCCCTTTTTTTTGGACTACAGATCCCCAATTCATTTGATGGTCGAATAGGACCCCTAGGTAGGAGAAGGTTTTAGTGGTAGGAATTTTTGACCCGTTCACATTTAGACAGTCCAGTTTTTTACTGCCATGGCCAACCTTCATTACGAAGGATTTAGAGTTATTTATACTCAAATCCCGTGATTTCATAAATGTAAAGAAGGAGTTCAGTAATGTTTGAAGACCATTAGCAGTTCTAGACAAGAGGACTGCGTCATCCGCATAAAGCAGGACTGGCAATCCCTTGCGGCCAATATAAGGGTAATCTGCTCCTGTACTTAAAAGGTGCTCTTCCAGGTCGTTTATGTATAAATTAAAAAGGAACGGGGCTAAGATGCATCCTTGGCGGACACCCCGGTGCACACTGAATTCTTCTGTCACTTTTAGATCCTGTGTGAACCGGACATTTGCCCTTGTGTCAGAGTGCATATCTGCCAGAAAATTAATTATATTCTGCTCTACGCCCATTTTTGCCATGGCAGTCCAGAGGCCTCTGCGGCTCACACAATCAAATGCCGACGAGAGGTCCATGAACGCCATGTGGATTGTACCTACACGGGCCTTAGTATATTTCCCTATAATTAGATACAGATTCAGACACTGCGTAACGGTGGAGTGGCCAGGTCTGAAACCGTATTGAATGGGGGATATTATTTTATTTTCGTCGGCCCATGTGACCAGTCTATTTAAAATTACGCCCCACACTACTTTGACAATAGAATTAATTAAGGATATTGGTCTATAGCAGAGGGGGCTATTGCGGTCTCCTTTCTTGAACACGGGTACGATGGTAGATACCCCCCAAGACTTAGGGCATGCAGAAATCGCTGCCGCATTTATTACTGAGGTGAGGACTGGTGCTCATGATGAGCTGCAGGATTTAAAAAGGTCCGGTGGTAGGTTATCCGGTCCCGGAGCCTTATTACTGGTGAGCCCTTCAATTCCTTTCTCGACCTCGTTTATTGTGAAGAGCAGTGATTTTTCCTTTGATGCAATGTAGGTGCGTTCTGCCTGTGATTCGTTGCTTTTAAAAATAGAACTAAAATGATTGACCCACTCTTCTTCTGGGATATTTGTACCCATTGAAAAATCAGTTGGGTTATCGAAAAGGGGTTTATTTATAATGTCCCAGAATTTTGCACTATTTCTTAGAATTTCAGGGTCTAATAAAGACTCCTATGCGGTTTTTTTTACCTCTATTTTACGGGTTGCGAGGGCCTTTTTATACCTAGCACGCACAACTTTTATTAGTGCCTTATCTCTGGGTTTAGTTTTTAATGCCGCCTTGAGCTCACGGCTAACCTTGGAACAGTCTTTGTCAAAACATTTCAGGTTATTGTTTATACTCCCTCTAGTTGTCACCGTTAATAATGATCCTACTTTAATTGCCACTCCCTCAAAGGATGCCAAAATTTGTTGTGGTGTTGATGCGGGTGATGTACATAATGAAAATTCAATGCTACAAGTCTTGTTGGTGGATTTATACAAGTTTTCATGATTCACCATTGACCATTTTAAGTGACGCTTCCCATTTATATGTTTTATAGACCCACGATCCATGCGTGGCTTTCGCTGTTCAAAAATTCCCGCATCTATTGTAATACATATAGGATTATGGTCACTATAAATACTCAATTGGATTTGGAAATTCAGGACAGTATTGGCAAGGTCAGCAGATAGTAAAATGTGGTCTATGTATGAACCAGTGGTGTGACCTTTGAACGTAGGAATAGAAAAAAGTGTTTGGTCCGCCACTGTTGACGTGGCAGAAATTAGGTTGTTTTCGTTCAATAGTGAGTTCAAGTTTGTTCCACGCCGTGTGTGTTCAAAATGGAAACCTTCCAGATCGTTACAACCTAGTTGGTTAATGGTAGTCTCTCCTGGGTTTCCGCATGGATGAGTGTTGAAGTCACCAACTAGTAGCAACTGGCGGGACAATCTATTCGCATTTTCCCTCAAAAAGTCACAAAGAGATTGGATATTACAATCACCCAAATAGTTAGTTGCATTGTAAAAATTAATCAATGTATAGGTAGTATGGCCCCTCTTCAACTCTAGAACCTGGATGTTTCGATTACCAGTGTAAAACTCAGATTTAGAACATTTAAGAGTTAGATTGACATAAATTGCCAAACCCCCTTTTGCTCTCCCACTGATAGAGGGTTCTGCCGGGATAAAGAAACTCTGGTAGCCCTCAATATGTACATTTTTCCCCACCAACCATGTTTCCTGTAAGCAAATTATTGCATATTGTTTAACCAAATACAACCAGCCGTCATCATTGATCTTGTTACAAAGCCCAGCAATATTCCAAGATAACAGACTTTTATTACAATGTGGAGATGGGAAAGAAGATTCAATATTTATTTCTTTGTTAGATTTTTCAAGTTGGATAGCTGGTATTTCCCTTAATTCTCTGACCTCCAGTCCCTCCCCAGAGTTGTGTTTTATGTCATTAGTTAAAGAATTACATGTGTCTGGTGGGTTGGTAGAACAATTTCTCTCGGCTGGCGAGGCAAGTAAATCATGAATATGTCCATTCATCACGATTGGATAATTCTCGTATCTTGATTCAGCGCCCTGGTATCTATGGTTACCAGAACTGGGGGGAAGGGGTGTATCAGATAGTCATTCTACCCCATCCAAACCTCCCTGTCCGTAAAGGGCGTTAAACCTATTTGAGGTAGGGATGTTGTACTGATAGTTAGAGTGGGTGGGATATTGGTGTTCGTATTGATATGTTAAATGGGGCCTAGCCCACCCATCTATACTATGGCCCCACCTATTGTCCAACGTAACCATACCCCAGTCGTTTAGTGTGTCATTCCTAGTTGATCTTAGAGGAGCATAATTTATCTTAGGGTAAATCATGCTGCATTGTTTTTTTCCAAAGAATTCCAAGGTGAGAGGGACAATAGTGCCTTTCCTGCGCAGAGGGGGAAATATATTTTGTAGGATGCTTGGCAATGTATCTGCGACTGTAAAATTTAAAATTACACAGTCACCGGTAAACTTTTTCGGGTTTTTCCCTATCCAGGGTACCCTTCTCGCTGACTTGACTTCCCCTGCTAACTGCTGTTTCCCGTGGGGGGCCATCTGCATGTTGCCAGATAGCCAGTGAAGGGCCTTGCTTGACAATGATGTAGGGGTTTCTAACTGACCGGTAGTCAGAACTGGAACATTTGCGAATACCAGGACTAACGGCGCGGCTTCTTCAAGGAAGTGTAGGGGATCATTTTCATTGTTTCTTAATGTTTCAGCTAAAACTGGAGGGGGGTCTACACTTAACAGTGAGGGATTATCATTTGCTTCTGTTATGTCACTGGGTAATTCGGGATGTACTACAGTCACACTTCCTTCTACCCCAGTCGTATTAAGTTCTTTAGTAATATTGGTTAGGTTGGTGACCATAGTTGACAGGTTTGTTAGCTCGTCCGTTAATATTTTCTGAGTCGTGCCCACTTTCTTCACATCAGTGCAAAGCTTGTCAAGTCTGGCCACCACCGGTTTAATAAAAGCCTTGAGTTTGCTATCAATCATGTCCGCTATCCTGCTCAGTAAATCATCATCAGCTATCTGTTTGGTGCTGTCATCCCATTTTCCCATATTCTTATCCCTGGTTTTTGGAGGTGTTGCAGCCCTCTTCCTCCCTCCTCGATTTAAGTGTGTCTTTCTGCATTTCCTGATCGCCCGTGTGTTAGGCGCTATGGCTGGGGGATCTTCAGCTGCACTATCTGCCTGTGTATCCAGGTGTATAGAGGAATCGTGTGTGGCGTCGTCGTTGAACTGAGACTCAGTCTCGATGACATGGGCTGCGACTTTATCAGGCTCTAAGGAAATGCTATGGTTTTGGGACTCACTGTCATGTATCTCGATATTTTGGGTTTGGTTTCCTATTTCCTGAGATATAATATCTACCCATGGGGAGTTAGGTGAGGGACTTATGGGATGTAAGATAGGAGATTGGCTTAAGCCCAGAGACTGTCTTCTGTCACTATTTATCTTGCTTTCTATATGGACCATATAATTATCCATGGTATTTTCGACAACAGTAATGTTCTTTTTCGGCATCCTGTCTGCGAATATTGGGAACACAAGTTTTAATCCGGGCTGTTACCAGCGACAAATGCACTAAGAGTGAAGAAGAGAAAGTCTAGTCAATAATGCAGTGTACAACAAGGTACAGATGGACTTACTTTAGCCAGAAACGTTTTATCAGTGCGGACAGTATAACGTGCCCAGTCCAGTCACGGCCTGTCTCGGACTGTCTATGACTGTCCGCCCTTTGTCCGGGCTTCGTCCGGCGTCCCGCACGCGTCCCGCTTAGCGTGGGGGGTGTGGCTTTCTGGAGAAGTAGGGGCGGGAAGAGACTCCAGGTGCGCTGCGGTGATCCTGCGCGGAACCCTGGGTCTCTCAGTCCCGGCCCCTGTTTCAACAGCCTCACGCACTCCTAACAGATTCTTCACCCTTTCCACAGGGCACGGCAGGCAAGGGACTCGAAAACAAGGACGCAAGGTCTGTAAACAGCTGCGAGCGGCCCCCGCAGAGCGGGGGCCGTGAGCTGTTTTAAAGGCAAAGGAGAGCAAGGAGGAGCTGGCAATCAGGGAGGAGCAGGGGCGGGAAGAGACTCCAGGTGCGCTGCGGTGATCCTGCGCGGAACCCTGGGTCTCGCAGTCCCGGCCCCTGTTTCAACAGCCTCACGCACTCCTAACAGATTCTTCACCCTTTCACAGGGCACGGCAGGCAAGGGACTCGAAAACAAGGACGCACGGTCTGTAAACAGCTGCGAGCGGCACCCACGGAGCGGGGGCCACAAGCTGTTTTAAAGGCAAAGGAGAGCAAGGAGGAGCTGGCAATCAGGGAGGAGCAGGGGCGGGAAGAGACTCCAGGTGCGCTGCGGTGATCCTGCGCGGAACCCTGGGTCTCGCAGTCCCGGCCCCTGTTTCAACAGCCTCACGCACTCCTAACAGATTCTTCACCCTTTCCACAGGGCACGGCAGGCAAGGGACTCGAAAACAAGGACGCAAGGTCTGTAAACAGCTGCGAGCGGCTCCCGCAGAGCGGGGGCCGCGAGCTGTTTTAAAGGCAAAGGAGAGCAAGGAGGAGCTGGCAATCAGGGAGGAGCAGGGGCGGGAAGAGACTCCAGGTGCGCTGCGGTGATCCTGCGCGGAACCCTGGGTCTCGCAGTCCCGGACCCTGTTTCAACAGCCTCACGCACTCCTAACAGATTCTTCACCCTTTCCACAGGGCACGGCAGGCAAGGGACTCGAAAACAAGGACGCAAGGTCTGTAAACAGCTGCGAGCGGCCCCCGCAGAGCGGGGGCCGCGAGCTGTTTTAAAGGCAAAGGAGAGCAAGGAGGAGCTGGCAATCAGGGAGGAGCAGGGGCGGGAAGAGACTCCAGGTGCGCTGCGGTGATCCTGCGCGGAAGCCTGGGTCTCGCAGTCCTGGCCCCTGTTTCAACAGCCTCACGCACTCCTAACAGATTCTTCACCCTTTCCACAGGGCACGGCAGGCAAGGGACTCGAAAATAAGGACGCAAGGTCTGTAAACGGCTGCGAGCGGCTCCCGCGGAGCGGGGGCCGCGAGCTGTTTTAAAGGCAAAGGAGAGCAAGGAGGAGCTGGCAATCAGGGAGGAGCAGGAGCGGGAAGAGACTCCAGGTGCGCTGCGGTGATCCTGCGCGGAACCCTGGGTCTCGCAGTCCCGGCCCCTGTTTCAACAGCCTCACGCACTCCAAACTCTTCACCCTTTCCACAGGGCACGGCAGGCAAGGGACTCGAAAACAAGGACGCAAGGTCTGTAAACAGCTGCGAGCGGCACATAAATGTGTCCTTAGCCAATGCTCCTGAAAAGTGCCAGTGTTAATGATTAAGCACTGGTGCTGAGCACCGGAAACCACCAGCTCAAATGAAGCAATTTATGGAACATATAATCAATGGAACAATCATTGCATGGGAGCTGGTTCCAGCCATCAAGGGGAATATGGGCACCCCTTCCTACTGAGAGCTGCTTCCCTGTGGAAGCTTCCAGCTGTTGGGTATCAACACTAATATTTGGATAGACCTGATGTAAATTAAGACGGTATTATAGAACACGGCTGGACTGCTGTGTGCATGTGACTGCTTTTTGTGCAGAAACAGACTCAACCAGCAAGCTAGGCTGCTCCAGGGGAAAATAAATGCTGTAAAAGTTTCTGATTTTGCTGCCGGCAGCAGTACATTTGTGCGCGTTTTGTATTTATTTTATGATGGTGCCACGGACGATGTTGCTAAAATGGAATGCATAAGGACTTGGGAAGTTGGAAATGATGTAAACAGGTGAGGTCAGATGGGGGCCTTATTTACGAGGCTGTGCATCACTTTTACACTGCCGGTGCATCACTTTTTGTGACGCACCAGCCGCGTTAAAAATTTGCCTTGTTGTACCATATTTACAAAGTGACACATCTAGTAGATGCTTCACTTTGTAAACCCCTGTGCCACAGTATACCTGCGCCAGGTATAATGTATGCAGGGGGGGGCGTTCTGTCACAAGAAATGCCCATAGAAGTGATGCAGTTAAATCTATAAGATTTTACTGCGCCACTTCTAGGATGCAAATGCATCAATATCTTCCGCCTGCCTCACAGCAGGCGTAAGACTGACGCAGACCCTTTTACACGGGGCTTACCCCATATAAAAGGACACATTGCTGGAGGTGCGTCACTTTTGTGACACACTCCAGCAGTGCGTCACTTTTGCGCCATACAGATACATCAGAAATACTGATGTATCTGTAACTCCGTGCGACATGATGCGCCATACAGTAAATATGACGCATCAATCATGTCGCAAGGAGGGCGCACTGAGAAGTGACGCATCGCTGCTTTCACGCAGCTATGCGGCACTTCTCATAAATGAGGCCCTGGATTTTTTAAAGCCACGCAGCACAGTATCAAAGCAGACACCCTCAGCCATAAATGAAGGCTGTGATGCCATGGGCTTTGCAGTCCTCAGTCTCCCCCTTTTGTGATGCCATTTTTTTATGCTTATTTTTTCACGAGACATTTTCTCTCTTCTGTCTCTGAAGTACTCAAGGTCATTGCCCAGAGCAAAGCCTCATTTTCTGCCTCAAACGTTGCCACGGAAGGGGTCAGAGTACACCTAAGACACGCAGTATAAATAATATCATATTATTTATACTGCGTGTGTATTTTTGTAGTTAGACACTCAGGGCCAGATTCCTGCTGAAAACCCTGCTGCCACAGGCCTGGAAGTAGGACTTGTTCTGATTTTGTTGCTGGGAGCCGATTTTTTAAAAATCGGTGGCCCCAGTAACAAAACCGGCCCATGTAGAGAAACAAGCCCCCACCCCTTCCGACCTCCCGGGGGATTGCCCAGTGACCGGTATTTCCAGTCCGGCCCTGTCTGTAAGTATTCCTTTCTGACTGGTTTGACACATTTCGGAATCACTTTCCTTGTTTACAAGTAACCCTTAGTGGGCGTATACTCAGCCCTCATGGGTGTGCGCTGATAAGGCATGTTGGTATTTGCAGTCTCTCTTTAACTGCGGATGCTCGACTTTAAAGTTGTCAGTGTTTCTTGATGGAAGGCATTTTCCGAGTGGCGTCCTCACAGAGGACACCTTTGTTTGATGAATATGTATATATATATATATCTATATATATATATATATATAGATATATATATATTTTTTAAATGATGAGTATCTCTTCCTGCTCTGTGAAGAACCCACCATACCCACATTTTACCACTTGCCAAAAATTCATAAACATCTGAAGAATCCACCAGGAAGACCTATTGTGGCCTCCAATAACAGCCTTTTGGAGAACACTGCAATATATGTGGACTCATTCCTATCTCCCTTTGTAAAGAACCTGGCATCATACATACAGGATACTCAGGACTTTCTGAGACATATAGAAGGAATTAGATGGGAAAAGAATCTATTGCTTATAACTCTAGACATCACAAGTCTATACACCTGTATTTGTCACTCGGATGGTTTGAATGCTATAAGATGGTTCCTAGGCCAGAAGCACCCTAAATTCACCCAACACAATGATATGCTGCTTGAGATGGTAACATATTGTCTCCACAATAACATCTTTGTATTTGATGGACAACTGTACCTACAAATCCGAGGTACAGCGATGGGTACGTGCTTCGCCCCCAGCTACGCGAACCTTTTCGTGGGCTGGTGGGAGAAGCACGTGGCCTGGGGGGACTCCAACGATCAATGGCTGGACAGGATTGTGCACTGGTCGCGATATATCGACGACTTGTTCATCATTTGGAGAGGCGATCGCTCCTCTGCTGAGGAGTATATCGCATCACTAAATGATAACAATTTCAATCTCATATTTACCGGAAACATCAGCGATCAAACTGTCGATTATCTAGACCTACAGGTCTATATAGAAAATAATGTCTTAGCAACCCGTCTTTTTAGAAAACCCACTGCAGGCAATGCAGTATTGCACGCGGACAGTCATCATCCAACTAGCCTTATCAAAAGCATACCCTACGGGGAACTCTTGCGCTTGAAGCGCAATTGTTCCACTGAGGAAAGCTGTATAAGTGCCAAAAATGACGCTTTGGCACGCTTTACAGATAGAGGCTATAAGAAAGGACACTTAAAAACTGCTGAGTCCAAGGTGCAGAAGATTGAGAGGAAAGTATTACTTTCTTCTAGCAATACCAAATCTAGACAATCCAAGACCGAGAAAAATGTGGTACGAATGATAACCACATACAATGATCAATCTGCACAAATTGTCCAAATTTTCAAAAAGAACTGGCACATCCTCCAAACAGATCATGTTCTAAAAACTCACATTCCAGAACACCCACCCATCACTTACAAAAGATGTCCTTCAATAGGAGACCATCTCATACACAGCCACTTTACAAAATTTAACACCGTGCAGAAAAAATTGGGGATCAATGTTTTTTTCCCATGCAGAAAATGCAAAGCCTGCAAATTTAGTAAGAAAATGACCACTTTCGAAGGTGGACCAGGGGGCCCAAGGTCAATAAGCACCATTAAGAAGTTCTATAATTGTAATTCTGAGTATACCATATATTGTTTAGTCTGTCCGTGCAACAAAAGATATATAGGTAGCACTAAGAACCCCACCAAAAAACGAATTTTAGAACACATGAGGGCAATTACCAACAAGGACCCAGCATACCCCGTCGCAAGACATTTTGAAATTTTCCATCAAAGCAACAGGGATCTGTTGCAATATTATTGCATCGACGGGGTAGAGAAGCATGAAAGGGGTGGTGATAGACTAAAAAAACTCAGAGCCAAGGAATCACGGTACATTATAGAACTCCAAAGTATGAGTCCGGCTGGACTCAACAATGATGAGGAACTTTGGACACACCTTGAATAAACAGTGGCAGTATGATATACATAACATGCAGTTAAATTGTTGGTCAATTGGTATAATATGTGTATAAAACTGTAAGAATACTGTAAATTAATGCCATGCATGTGAAGACACATTTATTCCATGAACATCGCACATTCCTTATTTTCCACATGGGAATTGGAAGAGATAGGAATATCCTATGACAACAATTCTTGTTAGACATGTCTACGTGAGATATAGCCCATACAGGGCATAATTATGCTAACGTAGTAGGTTGAGTAACATGGGTATTAGATCTAATGTTTACTTATCAGGTGGATATCTTATGATCTCCCTTTTACCTACTATGATCAAAATTTGAGACAGGCGAAGTATAATGCAGATAATGTAATTGTTCTGCTTACAAAAGTACATTTGTCTCATGATATGTCTCTTTTTTAATCCAAATATTTTGGTTTATATATTTCGTTAAATTTTGTTGCACTTGCACTTTACAAAATGAAATTGTTAATGCATTTTTTAACCTCCTACAAGATGGCTCCCATACAAAATGTTATTGTTGGTCTTGGGTTAAGAGTCCATCTTTTGTTTTCATGGCTATGATGACGTTTTTGGAGGGTTCAAAATGGTTGATACACTAAATGTTACTCGACATTGAGAAAGCCGCGAGGCGAAACGCGTCTGTCGAAGGGGATTCGGGGGAGAGGACCTATGCACCAAATAAAGCATCTTTAGCTTTACAACGAGCTCCTTGTGTGCTTTTCATTGCAGCAAAATCCGAACTGTTTTTGCTTTGTGAAGGAAATATATATATATATATATATGTTACATAGAGGTGGAGTACAGCATAGTTAGCCTATATATACTTACCTTACACATAAGGACCTCAATATTTGATTTTCAATATGTTTGCCTTTTATATTTTGGCCCAACAATATGTTTTTCTTGATATTCTGGAAAACTCACATGACATATATTTTTCTACAAGTTTGCCAAACTGCACATGTTGTGGTTATATTCAGACCTTTCTTGTTATTCAAATCCTCAGAAACACTCCCTAGAGCTTACCAAAATCAAGAAGCCTGATCAGTATCCAACCAACCATTTTTTGATCAGATACTAGCAAAAGAAACCAAAGAACATCAGCAAGTCCAACTCACGAAAATATGGGGGTTATTAGGATGGCGGGCGGACTTTAGTCCGTTCGCCACCCTAGCTGTGCTGGGACCGGCCGCAAAGCGTGCGGCGGTCCTGTACTGCCAATTAGAATGCAACCGCCACCCTGTCCGTCGCAACCCATATATTTGACATTGCGGCAGGTGCAGCTTACAGCAGACCTCGCCGCAGTGCCAAATATACATGTGCATTCCAATGCACAATGTGGCAGGCACCGCGCGGTGCCTGCCACTTTGTGCATGTGAATGGAAGGGGGGTACCATGGGTACCCCCCAAGTGCACACCTCACTCCCCTGGGGGCCGGCAATGGGCCCCTAAAGCACATCCCTGCCAGACTTTCCATGTCAGCATCGCCGCCATGGAAAGGCCTTTGGGAACATGCATCATAATATGGATGGCGGTGCCTTCTAGGCACCGCCACCACATTGTGCCCCAGCTACGTCTGGCCGGCAATCGTAATGATTGCCGACCAGCGGAAAAGCGGCAAAAGTACTTTGCGTCCGATGCGATACCCCCGCCATAATAATAGGCGGTGTAAATCAGGTTGAGATGGCGGGCGTATCGCCACCACCGGCCCGGTGGTGGTGATTCGCCCACCATCATAATCACTCCCCATGTGTTTATCGCCTATTTAGCTTATGCCCACTCCTTGGAGCTAAAACTGAACGCCTCTATGTTGTAGATGAGTTCACTGGCCTTTGACATCTCTTAGCTCATCATCCACTACCACTCAAACAAAAGCTATAATATACCTGTTAGACCTGGTAACATTGGCGTGAGTCTCCCTTCCATTTTTTACTGATGGTCTCCTCTGTTTTTGATGTGTTTTGCTGGTTAAATGCTTTGGGCACTGTGCCAATGCCATTCAGTGCCACAGTACAAGTGCTCCCTATGTTAAATTGATGTATTAATTAGTGACTACATGGTTGGGTATTTGATTTACTTGTCAGACCCTAGTACAGTGCACCATGTGTGCCCAGGGCTTGTAAATCAAATGCTGTTGGTGGGCTTGTAGCACTGGCTGGGCCACCCCCAGAAGTAGCTTGTAAAGTGTGTCTCAGGTCTGCCATTGCAGAGCCTGTGTGCAATCTAGTACTGCCATTCGACTTGATAAGTGCACCCAGTTGCCAGTTCCTAAACCTTCCCTTTTCTTCATATCAGACACCCCTATGGTAGGCCCAAGAGCAGAGTGCATAGTAAGGGTAAGGTAGGACATGCCCTGGTGTGTGTCGCTTGTCCTAATAGTTAATTACAGCCATTTTCGGTTTTTACGATTGCAAGGCTAACTGTTCCCCATAGGCCAGAATGGGCAGTTTGATTATTAAATCGTATAATCCTAACTGACTCAGGGAACTAGGTAGAAATTCAAGTTTAGCATGTCTGAACTCAGAATGATAAAATACATATTTTAATGAAGTTGGTTTTAACATTCTATGTATGAAAATACCACTTTTAGAAAGTAGGTATTTTCTCGCCTAACTATCCAAGCCTGTCTCTGCTAGGTTGTGCATTCCTTGTCTGGAGTTTGACTGACAGGGGTTGGGAGATTCCAGGACACAGGTTGAGTCAGCACAAGGCTGAATAGAGAGATCTGCATGTAGATGGGTGGGAGGAGTTGCACCTGGGACCTGAATAGGGCTGTGCCTTCCCTCCACAATGCTGGCTCCACCTCCTTTGGTGTGTCTGATGTCCCTGGCCTTCACTGTGAAAGGAAAGAAGGAGTCTTCTCAACGAAGTGCTCAAGGACTGACCAGAACTGGTTTGGACTACGCAAAGGCCTCTCTGCCTTCAGAGAACAAAGAGAATAGTAGTATGAATATGGGGACCCAGACCCCAAGACTTTAGATCACTTCTGGAAACAAGACAAACCTTTAGCCAAGGAGAAGAACCAAGGAAGCTGCAGGAGTTTGGACTGCCCCTCTGCCAGAGTCCTGTTTGCTGGGTTGGCCAGCAGTGGACTCTTTGTTGCCAAGGAAAGGAGAAGGAACTTTTAAAGAACTTCCATCATCTTGCAGAATATTATTCCAGGGGCTTGATTTGAGCTTGCCTCCTGACCGAAGTCTCAGGGATACCAGACTTCACCCCCCTTTTCTTTGCCTTTATCTGGAACTTGCTGTTCTAGTGCCTCAGGAAGAATCTGCAACACCAATGCCGGTGAGTGTCGCCGTCATCTGCATCGAACCCGAGAGCACTGCTCCGACTTGCAAAGTTGACCCGATGCCGGCCGCCATGCCACATTGATGCCATCAAATGAGATCGTAAGCCTGCCATTGTCGTGAGCGCTGCTCTGAGTTGCGACGACTGCGTGACGCCTGCTGCTGTGTCGCATTGACTCCAAAGCCGCATCATCACGGAGCCGACCGTCGATGTCGTGACATCGTACAGAACCGTGGTTTTGGCGCCATTGTGACGTCACCTCCTCCCCGGTCAGAAAACGACGCCGCCCCTGCCTGCGCAAGCATCCAGGTCCCGATGCATCATCTCCCCCGAAGCAAGGAACCGATGCCCCACCGCACCAACGCCACCCCATCTCCCCGATGCCATGAGCTGTCTTTATTTTCATTTTTCCAAGGTACTGTTCTTTGTGAGTCTGTTTCGACTCCAGGCCCGTTGCCGCGCACCTCTCGCTCGGCTCCGTACTTTGGGATTTCATTGACCTTGACGTCGTGATAACTCCAGTTGGGGTTATTTGTTGCTACAGACTATAACCTATTTTTGCACCATTTCTACCATCTAGAAGAATTCTTATTGAATACAGTATTGTGGATTTTTGCCGTTTATGGTCTTGTGATAAGTCTATATAAAGAGTACTTATTTTTATGAAACCTGTGTTGTGTCCATCTGTAGTCTTTTCACTGTATTGCTGTATGTGTTCACAAATGCTTAACACACAGCCTCTGAGATAAGCCTGTCTGTTTGTGCCAAGCTATCATGGGGTTGAGCAGGGGTTATCCAGTAGTGTAATCCCCTTTCCCTGACTTAGAAGCCAGGGTCCCTACTTGGTCAAAGGTGTATACCATTGACAACTAGAGACCGCCAGTTTAAACAATACCTGTTATCAGGATCCACCCAATGTCCTTGATCAAACCTACCATAAAGCTGTACGCTCGTCTCGCCAGGTCTCAGCACGCATATCATCAATTGTGCTTGAAAATAACAATACTCGGTGTCCACTTCTATGAAATATCATTTACTTGGGTGACTAGTGGTGTGCAACGCTTATGTTATGAGAGCATCATATTGCATGGATCCCGATGATTGACCGACTCGTACTTCAGAGAGTTTCCTGCTTTTCTTATTTTTAAATGCTATTGTAGTTTTCCCAAAAACCTGGCATATGTTCTCACTAGTTTAGTTAGATTTAAAAACATATGAACCATGATCTTGGGAGATTAAATTATTTTACTTGTGACTTTGAAACAGATTGGATGTTGGCAATTTGTATTGTTTGTAAATCATTAAAAAGGGGCACTACAGTGAGATTGCCCTGAAAATCCTCATTAAGAAAACGTATTGAACTACAGGCAGTAATGGTATTACTCATGTGAATTACAGAACGTTTTTGAAATAGCATGTTTGGAATGTTACACAACCTGCTGGTGCCATAACAACGAAAATAAGTATGTAGGAGAAAAGCAGGTGTCTCAACGGCATTCAGAACTCATATGATGACTAGTGAGACAATTATGGTACTTGCATACCTCACAAAACACAGCACGACATATCAGGGTTAAGCGAAACACCCACTTTTCTTGACCACCCATCCTGGTATCCACATTTGCCCAATTACACTCAATCTTGAAGAAATCCCTTCCACAAGTGCTTGGAGAAATGTTATTTCATATGCAAATGTAGCCTTTGATGTGCCAGATTCATTGAGGCAAACATATATGTTGATGCCCTGAAAAAGTTAATTGAACTAAACATGTTGAGTGCATTGCTTTTTAAGCGATTCACTGAATAAATAAGTTTTAAAGACTCAAGCTACAAATGTTATTGTGTGGAATTATGATATGACAGATTTTTTGAGTGCTTCTTGAATGACTTCTAGGACATAGCAGTGTGCTGGACAGCAAAATTGATGAAAAGCGGACATAGTCAAAGACAAAACTCTGCAGAAATTAAGTGTGGAGGAAAAACAGGCGTGTGGGTGGCAGTTCCAAACAGACTGGACCACCATGAAGACTAGCCACAAATCAGTGACCTGCAAGCCATGTCCAAGTGATGGCTTAGCTATACATATTATTTGGCCAACAAGATTACTACATAGAAATGTGGAGCTACAATAGGATATATGTTCTGTGCACCAAGCAGAGGCCATTAGAGTTATCTCCTAGTTTTCCAATCCAATCTAGAATTTCAACCCCAGAGATTAGACGTATAGGTGGATGGGTAAATGAACCATCTATCTAGAAAATTCCTGTATCACCATTTTCATAAGTGCATGCATCCACCAGGCTTGTCTGGTGAACAAGGAGAAAAAGTGTCTAATCAATAGGACCTTTATCCTCTCTTGAGTGGTCTGCACAACCCATAATAAGTTATAATCACATCCGAAAGGGGCTGAGGGACTCATTAGTACTGCCCGTATATGATCTGATCGACTCAACAATACGTCAATAATCATGGTAAGAGTAGACTGATAGACTCAAATAAAGGTCTAGAATGGAATGCTGGCTTAACCAGTACTTGCAGTCATATCTAGAGTAAACTGAGCACTCTTTTATGCTTTCCCCATCATGTCTAGTGTGCAAGCAGAGACTCATTGTACTGATACAAGCACATGTAGGCAGCAGCGGCCAGTGCAGGTAAACATGGTGAGGCGGGCGGGGGTGATGTCAACAGACAATAAAATATGATTTAATTTATTTATTTAGTTTTGCCTATTCCGTTGTCTGTCGACTTTCCCCCCCTCCCACCTTGCCCGACCCCCACCTCGCCCCACCGGACTTATTTACAACCGGCCGCAGCTGCATCTAGGCCCTCAGTTGTGGGGTTTTGGTGTAACACAGCACAGCAATTCATCTTGCTTTGCTGCCCTATGTGGAAGTGAAAGGGTAGGAATGCACATTATTTATTCTAAACAATGCATTCCTGTCCTTTCCCCCAGCACTAGTTGCCTTTTTGACAGCCTAGCACCAACACAGGCACATGGTGCAAGGGGGCCTGTGTTGTCAGCAGGGTTATTTTCCTGCAGGAGAAGACAATTCGTGGAGGCTCTTCTCTTTCCATGTGTGCTGCAGAATGCAGCACATTTGAAAAGAGGAAAAATGTTTGAGAAATGATGACACTGGGATTCACATACAGATTTTCCAAAGACCAAATACATCTCAATCCAAAGGGCCACTGACTATGAAATGAAGTTTAAAGTTTTATTACAAAGCCAAAAACAACTGAACATACAAGCACCTCAGCAAGACGTTCAAGAAATAAACTGTCACTAATACAAACATAATCAAACGCAGGAGTCTCAGGCAACTCAAAATAAAGAGCAATGTTAATTCAAGATGCATTAGGTAAGCAATAACAGTTCCCACTGGAAAACTCGACTGCATTTGATCCAATGGAAAAGAAAAGATTAATCTGTCCCTACACTGACTCTAAGGTGACATCCCTACATAACATACCTCCCAAGCAAGAGAAAAGGGTGTCAGCTGTGAAGGCTCCCTAAGAAGCACATTCACTCTTTCCAGGTAAGTAGCCTAAGCTACTGAGCTCCTTCTAAGATGCTCCTTCATTTCTCCTGCCTAGTCCCCTCTGAGACCCATGTCTAACTGCATCTCCAATTGGACTGCCTTAGACGGGACTCAGTCTGGCTCCAACCGACTCTAACCCTAGCTTCAATAGCAACAGGACCTCCTCCCTTGGGGCGCTTTCCCTAATACAAAACCCCAAAACAGTAGACACGCCCATGGCACACCTCCTTCAGGCAGGTGCAGCCCCTCGTACTTTTCCAGCACAGATTTGTCTTCTTCCAAAACCGTTGCTGTGTCCTTGGGTCCCAGGCACCTTCTCCGCCAAATGTTGCATCTTCACATTCCTGTAGACTCCCTTTGTTCCTACTCCTACCAACCTAACTCCTAAAACAATGGATTATTCTTCCTAACGAACTACGTGGCCTTGCACCTGGAAAAGAAATGCATGAGAAACAATCTTACACACGCTCTGAGTTACATTTCGAATTCAACTGTGAAAAGGAGCCTTTTCCCAAGGGATAGCGTTCAAACAGCCTGATTCATCAAGGGGCCGTTTTGCGAGCCCCTAATAGCGAATCATAGCGATTCGCTATTGAGGACTCGCAAAACGGTATTCATGTAGGAATTGCTAAATAAATAGCGATTCCTACACATTCCTTATTTGCGAGTAGCAAATTGCTACTCGCAAATAAGGAATAACTCCCCATTCATTCCTATGGGCCAAAAGGCCCATAAGAATGAATGGGGAGTATCCCTTATTTGCGAGTAGCAATTTGCTACTCGCAAATAAGATAGCGATTTTAAGGGTGCCAGGGGTGTCCAAAGGACACCCTGTAGCACCCCTTAAATGCACATTTGAACAGGTGTTGCGCACACACATGTCCAAAGGACATGTGTGTCTGTAACATGCAAAAGAAAAAAATGCACTAAAGTGCTTTTTACACTATTTTCGCAATTTACCACCAAGTCAGACTTGGTGGTAAATTGAGACCAAATATTGCGATTTCGCTATTTCTAATTGGTTGATGAATTGCATTTAAGGAATCTCTATTAGAGATTCCTTAAATCCAATTCCTCGCAAATATGCGAATTCTTAAATAGCGACTTTTGCATTTGGGATGATGAATCCCAAATGCAAAAATTGCACTCGCAAAAGGCAAGATTCTGAGAATCTTGCCCTTTGCGAGTGCAATTTAGCTTGATGAATCAGGCTGAAAGTTGCATCTCTGTTTATGCTAAGGAAATTACTGTTAGCCCTATGCTGGCAATCTCATGTCTCAGGCCTTTACGCTTTTAAATGCATTTCTAATACTACAACATAAGCAACACATTTAAACAATTCTAAAACAATATTTCATTACATTTCTAAACATTATTCCTTCTCATGTTAGCATCACGCGTTTTAATAATAAGCAACCTACATGTGCAGCTTTAATATGGCACGTTCAAATCTAATGCAACATTTTAAACATGAAGTAATAATTTCCACATTACTTAAGGCATATCCTCAAATCTGGCACTACATTAATTCTTTAAACAATATAAGCACAAAACTACATATTGCACTGATCCCCGGCCTAGTGCTGCAATTTAAAGTCACGCAATAACATGGTCCTCTAAATATGTGGGTGCTGACTACTCGGGATTATAGTGCACCCCTACAATTTTCAAAATAACATGGCGCTCTATCAGAAATAAAGGGTTTTTTCCTTGTTGAGCCTTCCCTTTACATTTGTGGAAGCATCAAAATCCATGGGTGTTGTGTGGGAACACCCACCGCAATGCCAACCTAGCACAGAGTAAGGCAAGGCAGCAATTTGCGCTACCTTCACTTACTCCATTTGTATGAGGCTATTAAAAGCCCAAAGTCATGCAGAGTAGTTTTACGTGGACTCATAGATATGATTCTGTAGTTTGTGCTGCCGGAGCGTCACAAAAAGAAGCAATCCAGCGGCACAAGGGGCTCGTAAATCCCCCTTAGAGTTGACAGAAGCCTTCTCAAGAACCTCCATGGTCATCTCTTATGAACATAGCTCTTAATCGACACAAGATTACCTCTAAATGCTGCTGCTATTTCAGAGCACTGTAAAGGAAGAAAAGACAGCAGCGCTGTGGCACAGGAGGGTCTGTTCTGCAGCATGACCATGATCGGTGAAAGCAGAGAGGCTTTTTAAAAGGCTTTATTCAACTAGTGGGAATATGAAATTTCTCATAAAGATGAAGCTAACATTGACTTTATCCAAAAATCATGTTTTTCTAGCTCAGCTGGTTATGCAAGACAAGTGGGTACAGCAGGTCCATGTAAGACACATAATAATGGAGCATATGTTTAAAATAAGTTGCTTCCAGAAAGCCTTGTAAACAGTGCTGAGAGTTCTAATATTAATAGAACTGGCGAACTGTCTGACCCCTCTTACAACATCTGCAAAACTCCCAAGAGCAAGTACAACACTGCTCAAGGGCTGCAAAACAGGAGCCCGCACCAAACAAGCCTTAAAACAGTTATATTGAGTCAATGAGCATATCTTTGAAGACTATGATAGCCTCATATACAAAAAACAGAAAAATGCTTGTTAAACTAATTATTATTTAATGTTTCTGCACAGTTAGAATTTAGCGGTATTACCACTATGTTTATGTGTTTTTACTACATGATTGATACTGTGTGAAAAAACGTTTGTCTTTACAACCCAAAAGACGGAATTTCACATGGGGGTCAGAAATGTGCGACAGCACACAATAAAATTGCTGTTGCTGTGGTGTCAAATTTCCACACAAATCTGTGAATCTGAAGGTAATTACAAGCGGTAAAATTATTCAGCTATCAGCGGCCTGTATTGTGGGGTTTTAGGGAGACTGTCTTTGAAGACTTGGCAAAAGGTGTTTGGCCCGTTTATATTAGCGGTGTGAGAAGTTGAGAAGTGTTTCTTTGAGCCTTTACGAATGCCCTAGAGAACCTTGCCGTGGTGTAAAGCTGACAAAGGTTTTTGCTTTGCTAATATAGACGTATGCTGCAGCTAACAATTGTTTTCCAAAACGTAATTCATAGAGTTTTCCATTTTCTTCAACTGCAGATTTGCATACTTTTATTGCAAACTTTTACAGTTTCCTCATGAGTGCTAGCTGGTCCTGAAATGGATGTGACCTTTTCACGCGAGTTCAATTTTACAACATTTTCCTTGCAATTTTTTAACTGGAATTATGATTGTGGAACCAACTTAAAGAAAGAGCTAAGGGGCACAAGCATCAACCTATTTAGGAAGTGCAAACGGTGCGAATCGGTAAATTCGGCCGTTTGCACTTCCTAAATAAGTTTTTGGGATGCATGAAACAATTTTTATAAATCCGCATTTTTTTGCAATTCCTAAAAATGCAAATGCATTTAAGGAATTGCATTTGTGCGATTCCTTAAATGCAATGCATGAATTTTTAAAAAAATGCGAATTTTGAAATAGGAAGTGCAAATTAACACGAGGTTGACCCTCGTGTTAATTTGCGAAATTCTGAAAAAAAGCACAAAAATGCATTTTGGAAAGTGTCATGTTACACACACACATGTCCTTTGGACATGTGTGTGTGAAACTTGCACTAAAACAAACATTTCAAGGGTGCAGGGGGGGGGGTCCTTTGGACCCCCCTTAGCACCCTTGCAATGCATCAACAAAATGTCATTCGTAAAAGAAAAATTCGCAAAAAGGCATTGATTCCTATGGGCCTATAGGCCCATAGGAATCAATGTAATGCCATTCATTAATTGCGATTCGCAATTAAGGAATCGCAAATTACGAAAATTAAGAAATCCAAAAAACTTTTAGGATTTCTTGATGCATAGGATTTTGCAATTCCTAAATTGCGATTCCTTAATTTTCGCAATTTAGGAAGTGCAAAATCCTTCAATGATGCATGTGCCCCAATGTCATTCGTAAAATAAAAATTCGCAAAAAGGCATTGATTCCTATGGGCCTCTAGGCCCATAGGAATCAATCTAATGCCATTCCTTAATTGCGATTCGCAATTAAGGAATCGCAATTTCCGGAAATTAAGAAATCCTAAAAACTTTTAGGATTTCTTGATGCATAGGATTTTGCAATTCCTAAATTGCGATTCCTTAATTTTCGCAATTTAGGAAGTGCAAAATCCTTCAATGATGCATGTGCCCCTAAGTCCTAATTTACATGTGAAACCTCCAAGTACATACGTAAGAGAAGTATGTGTGGTATTCTTAGTATATGGGTGAATTTTCAGAGGTTTCCGAGAGAAAATCTTTCCAACATTTTACAATTCTGTATGCCACATCGCTACAGTTTTTCTGGCAAATTAAGTTGTCTCTATCCTTATTTAACACCAACAAATCAGTTATGAATAAAATATAATTCGCAAAAAAACTCAGTATTCTGCTTCTGCTTAATACCAATATGCATAGAAAAGCTATGCAGAAAGTTAGCAGGCATATAATCATTTTACATGTGTTTTCTAGGTTGCCTGATGTGGAATAAAAATAAAAGATTGGCGTGGAGGCACATGCATCAATGTTCAGTTTTGCGAATCGTAATTTGCGAATTTTAAGGAATTGCATTTTGCGAATCGCAAAACGGGATGCATCATAATTTTTTTTTATTTAAAGAATCGCAAAAAAATCGCAATTTTGCGAATTCGCATGTTGATGCATTGGATTGAGGACACACCCAGGAAGCCTACACTAATTGCATGCACCTGAGACCCAGTTTGAACTAGGGAGTGGCAGTTGGTCAGTACAGCTTTGTTTGCTGAAGCTGGAGGACTGTTTTGTGAGAGCTGCAGAGGGAGAAATGGAATCAGAAGTTGGAAGTCAAGACCTTCATGTGAGAAAAAGAAAGATGAAGTTTAGTGAGCAGGAGTTGCAGATATTAATAGAGGAGGTTGCTCAGAGGCAGGAAGAACTTTTTGGAAAATGTTCTTTGAAGGTCCCAGAAGCAGTCAAAAGAAAACATTGGCTGGCCATTCAAGCCAAGGTAAATGCTGTGGGGGTTGCCCACCAAGACATCACCAACCTGCAAAAAAGGTGGTATGACTTACGCTCTCGCGCAAAAGAAAGGATTGCGACAAGGATAAAAAGTGCAAAAAAAAATGGTGGAGGCCCTACTACCCCCCTTGAGGATTTGGTTGAGGGGACACTTGTGACTGAAGCTGTGATTGGAGTTATTCAGATAGACACCTCTGAGCATGCTGGCACTTCCCAAGGTATGTGTACATTGTAAATAGCTTATTATTTTTTTTTTTAAAAGGCCTTGGTGTGCAAGATCTAATTAGACATAGTATTGAAGCTCATGTTTACACCCCTTGAAGAATAGGACACTTTGCTTTTCCCTATGGCTGTTAAAAAGGTATTTTATTGAAGGAAGCAGTGCATCATGGGAAATGTAGTTTTTCACAAAAACTTCAAAATGCTGTAAATTTTTCACAATTTCAAAAATGAAATGAAACTTCACAGAAAGATTATTTAATATGCTAGCAGTGATACATTTTATTTGTAAAAAAATGTGCATTTAAATGAACATTAACACGTTACTTCAAATCATACATATACTGAATGCACTTTTTCATTTGTAGATTATGAGAAAGAAAATGAAATATATATCCCAGAAGAAAATAACAAGGAATATGAGAACACATGTGATCCACAGTCCAAAATATCTTCTACACCAGTGCACACATTGCAAGTCAGGAAGAGAGTGCGCCAGCTTCTGAACTCAGACACTGAGGAAGAAGATAATGTCACTGAAGTAGAAAAGCAAATTGCTGCAATCCCAGACCCCACTAATAAACAGTCAATTCGGCGCAAAAGACTGCAAAAATTCTTCAGGAGAAGGCCAAGGTCCAAAGTTCAAAGTGACTCCATAGATGATAACACCCTTGCCAGTACTGTAGAAGTAAAATTATTGAAAGTGCAGCGTCTGCAAGGGAAGGACATGAGAATAATGAAGGGGAAACTCAGTGACATCAGTGAAAATGTGATTGCATTGAACAAAAACTTTACAAAACTAACAAAAGTGATTGAAGGTGCACAAAAGGCCTCATGTGCACATTTTGAACGCATTGCAAGTGCATTGGAGAACATTACTCATGGAATGGAAGGCCAGAGAATTGCTAATTGCAATAGACACATGAGGTCAATGATGAGCATGCACACATATGCAAGGGCATTAAATAGAGTTACTACCAGCAATGCATGAGTAATGAAACATACTATTTCCACTCAAAGGGACATCCGGGAATGTTGTGGTGTACTCTGTGATGGTATGCTGTCCATGAGAAGTGCTGCAACTGAGATGCAGCCTAAAGATAACCTTAACCAATCTGATGAAGGGGGGGCAAACAAAGCTAATGAAGTCAGCAATGACAAATTAAACCTAAAGATTTGCCTGACCGCCGTAGTGCAAGAGGTCAAGATATGAGTGCAGGGAAATCCAAAAATTCTGAGAATGTCAAAACCAGAGCTTTAGGTTTGCGAGGTAGAAAGAAATAATTTTCATTAATAATTAGATAATGTTGCTATGATTTCATGTATTTTTGAAAATTACACATTCACTGATTGAAAGTTGTTTTCTTTTTTATATCTTAAAATTACAAGCAGTATTAAATTTAGAAGTGCCATGCTCTACCAACGTATGTGAAATGTAACAAATACATTGACAGAGAGATTACATTAAACTCACCTTTGGTAAAAAATAGTGTTGAGTGATTTCTGCCCTTCTTCTCCTCCCTTCTGCTGTGTCGGGTCCATGTAATCTTGGCCGGGGTTGTTGAGGCTGGTTGTCAATATTTGGTAGCATATCCTCCAAATCAAGTTCAAGGCCTCTCCTAGTAGATATGTTGTGCAGGATAGCGCATGTTGCAACTATTTTGCAGCAGACATCTGGACGGTACTGCAATGCTCCACCAGTCATATGCAATATGCGAAACCTAGACTTCATGACACCAAAAGTCCTCTCTATGATACTGCGGGCTGAGATATGGGCATGGTTGTATTGCTGTTCTTTGTGGGTACTTGGAGTCAGATAAGGTGTGAGTATGTATGACCTCACACCATATGCACTATCACCTAAGTCAAAATATACAAGTTGGAAATGAGTTTCAATTACATGCAAGAGCATAACATTTACAAACTTTTCATATGGAAAGATTGCATTTACCTAGCAAATATCCATCTCCAAATTCTCCAGCAAGCAAGCGAGCATGGATGGCACTATGTTTGAAAATATAGGAGTCATGAGCACTCCCTGGATAACTGGCAACTAAGTCAGTGATGATTCCTTTAGCATTGCAGACTGTTTGAATATTTAAGGAATGATAATTGTTCCTGTTTCTAAAAATATATTCATTAGCAGAAGGGGGACAAATAGGAACATGAGTCTGCCAGTGATGAGAAAAGGAGCCCAACCTGGTGAGTACCTGCCAGTTGCCCCGATTGTGGTGCGCCCGTGAGGCGTCATTTTGTTCTCCACATATTTTTGTTTCACAAAGGTTGCTTGTGTTTCGATATACTGTGTAAATATCTGATCCAGACATCCCCTTTTCTTGTTCTTTGGTTGACTGTCTTTTTGAAGCTAATAAGGAATTTCTCCAAGAAAAAATTGTTTATGACAAAAAGCTGGACAAGAAGCGGTAACACACCCAGAAAATAAATTAGTAATTTTGGTGGTGTAGTAGTGGAAATTGATAAGTAGTCTCTTCACTGCTTAATACAAATTCCGACACTCAGTGTCTAAGAGACAGGGTTTTTGTGATATTGATGGTTAGTGAGTGGAGGGCAACCCTGGTTCTCTAATTCCCTCTAGGCTCCTGTGTGAAATAGGTGGAGAAAGGTAAACCAGGAAAGCTCATAAATCTCCAATGCGATGAACATTAGAACCTTCATCGAACATCACCAGTGGAGAAGTGTGGCTCACCGGTTAGAGGCGGCAGACCCAGAAGCAGAGGTTGGCCCGGGACCAGGGTTCAATTCCCGACGCGGCACGGTACGGAACCAATGTCAGCGGGCTCAATAAATCTCGCCTCGGTGCCTCTCTAACCATGGGTCCCATGCTGCAACTCTGGGCAATAGCTTGCTTAATCTCCACAACGGCCCCCTCGCTGCCGGGAATGCCTGACTCCACCTTGGGGATGCCCAATAGGGACCATCTCACAGGGAAAGCCAGGATGGGTTCCCCAGCGGTACACAGCACCAAGAAACCCTGGGGTGAACGTGCGCTCTACAAATTCATACTAACATAACCTGTGGGGGAAAAATATTTCCGTGCCCCAAACATATGTACAATCCTTCCATATGCTAGAGGTCTGAAAATATTGTTTTCCTTCTGAACATTTGTGAAGTTCTCTATTTTTTCAATTTGTGAAGTTTGCAATTTTCACCAAGTTTGTGTGCCTTCACCCCTACAAAGTTTTTCTGTGCATTGGGAGATGATTTCTATCATATTCTAGGCTAATTTTGCTTTAATCAGGATGAAAAAAAGATACAAAGGGGCATATGTACAAGCCGCTATCGCCAGCACAACTCCACTTTTATCGACGTTGTGGTGGCGATAGGGGCTTAGCCTTATTTACAAGGCAGAATTTAGCCACTTAATGTGGCTTAACGCTGCCTTGTAAATAAGGCACCCTTACATGCTATGGTAAGCATGACAGGGGTGGGCAGTGGGTGTTGTGGTGGCCATTCCATCGCAACACCCATTGATTTTGACACTGCCCCCTATGTACGAGGGCAGCGTAAGTAGGAGGCAGCGCCAAAATTAAGACCAGGTAAAACCTGGTCTTAAGCAGGTGAAATGACTAACAATGCATTATTTCTACTAGTTTTTGCTTTTTCCATGTGTGCTGCCTTGTGCAGAACACATGGAAAAAGCAAAATGCCATGGATTGTTTCTTAAAAGAAAAATGCCATTTTGTGACTTTCATGTATTCCTCATTAGACAGCACACATGCAAGTGCCAAAATGGCATTGCAGGATTGTTTATGTGCAGGAAGGGACACCTTCCTACACATAAACAACCCTCCCCTGCATGCAGACACCCTTGCACTATGATGCAAGGGTGCCTGCCTTAGCGCTAATTGTAGCACTATCGCAGGGGGAAATGCAAGGCTTCACCATATTGTTGTAAATGTGGTGCAGCCTTGCGTTTCAGAAGTGGCGCAGTGAGGCGTTAAGCCATGACAGCTAACGCCTCACTCCGCCACTTCTATTGTACATATCCCCCTAAGTACTACTTTCCATATTGCAGAGCCTTTCTATGCACAATAACAATTGTATATAAAGTTTTCTCTGCAGGTCTCGATATTCACGCAAATATGTATAAAGCATAAAGGTGTTCTATTTTCTTAAAGTTGTACACTCTTTTAGGGAACTCCACAAGAAAATGGGAGAAAAAGATATTTGCAGGTTTGCACACCCTTAATATACAGGCCCATTCCTTAATCTAGGTAAGCCTCCAAATTCATGTAAACTGACTTTCTGCAAGAGTCCTATCTTTTCTACTTTTTTCCGCTGGTTTCCTTAATTGCAGCATGCAATATGTAGTGGTGCAGAGCAATTTTAAATCTGGAAAAAACTGTCACTGTGGTCTTTAACAAAAGCTAAAGACATCCATAATGCAATATTTTAATTGCATAAGTCACTTAAAAAGGTATGTAGGGGAAATTGTGCAAGTGCAAAATGACAGTGCTAGGCATGCATTAAGGATCAAAGCCTGACATGTTTCCCCTCTACAAGATGAAAGGAAGTCTGATAAACCG
This sequence comes from Lissotriton helveticus, assembly GCF_964261635.1. Lineage (NCBI taxonomy): Eukaryota > Metazoa > Chordata > Amphibia > Caudata > Salamandridae > Lissotriton > Lissotriton helveticus. The sequence goes on along the minus strand of NC_136061.1, from coordinate 1,515,196,910 downwards.
AAGTCTCAAGTGCTGCATCAGTATGCAGTAATTTAGCAAAGAGGAGGCATTCAGATTGACATGCATTATCTCCATATCAAGAACACTGGTTGTGAGGCCCGCCTTCTCAAGAACTCATGCATGAGTGAGATTTACTGGCATCAAATCAGAGACACATTTTACTCCTAAGAGCATTAATTACAAGCAAATACTATTCCATGCAGTGAATATCTATCTATCTATCTATCTATCTATCTATCTATCTATCTATCTATCTATCTATCTATCTATCTATCTATCTATCTATCTATCTATATATATATTCACTGAAAAAACCATAGGTTATAAACCATATATAGTTAGGAATTAGCATTTACAAAACCTTGAAAATTCACTGAAAAAAACCATAGGTTATAGACCATATATAGTTAGGAATTAGCATTTAAAAAACCTTATTTTACTCACACAAAACCAATGAAATTCCATATATAGTTAGTTGTACTAACTATATATCACGCACCCGCAATCCACTGCTGATCATGTCACATATTACATAATTCATGACATGGTCAGTGACATCACTGATGACATCACTGATGACATCTCAAATGACATCACTGATGACATCACTGATGACATCTCAAATGACATCACTGATGACATCACTGATGACATCATACAGTGACTGTATTTTTCTGTAAAGTTAAAATATGTCTTACATATTTAAGAATGAGTGGATGTATAAGTATCTGGATGAAGGATTTAGTAGGTGCATGACTGACTGTATGAGTGAGTGGTTAAATGTGTCTCACTGAGTGCATGGGTTAGTGACTAAACTGTCTTAATTTGTGCATCATTATGTCTGTTGTTCTGTAAACTGCTGCATGTGTTGATCAGTAGCTATATGAGTAACTATATGGGTTATTGATTGGTTGCCCAAGCATTTGTATGGGAGACTGAGTGTGTGTGTGGGTGGCTGGGAGGTGTATGACTCTGTGCATAGTTGTATGGGTTCAAAAGTGCATGTGGAAACAGCTGTATGGGCGGTTGACTGTGTGCATGACTGTATTGGTGAGTGAATGGATATCTCAGTGCTACATGTCAAAGTAAGTACATATGTAAAATACAGTACATGTGAGAGTTGACATATATAAATAACTGTGCATAAGAGCCAGTGAATGTGTGAGTGGCTGTATGGATCATTGTGCTCTTGTATCCAGGATTGTATAAGTGAGTAAATATGTTTTAGTATATGTTTGAATAAGTAAGATGTGTATAACTGTATAGTTGTGAAAATGGAGGTGTGATTGATTCTTTGCATGACTGACTAGGTGTGTAAGTAACTCCATGGATGAGTGACAGTCTGTGAGTGTCTGTTTACACTGAGTGTATCTAAGGTTATATTAGAGTCTGAAGAGGTTCATCGTATTATCACATGAATGATGTCATCAGTGATGTGATCAGTAATGTCAAATGAGATGTCATCAGTGATGTCATCAGTGATGTCATTTGAGATGTCATCAGTGATGTCATCAGTGATGTCATTTGAGATGTCATCAGTGATGTCATCAGTGATGTCATTTGAGATGTCATCAGTGATGTCATCAGTGATGTCACTGACCATGTCATGAATGATGTAATATGTGACATGATCAGCAGTGGATTGCGGGTGCGTGATATATAGTAAGTACAACTAACTATATATGGAATTTCATTGGTTTTGTGTGAGTAAAATAAGGTTTTTTAAATACTAATTCCTAACTATATATGGTCTATAACCTATGGTTTTTTCAGTGAATTTTCAAGGTTTTGTAAATGCTAATTCCTAACTATATATGGTTTATAACCTATGGTTTTTTCAGTGAATTTCAATGGTTTTTTAATAGCAAATATCTATAGCTGTAAAATGTATTCTTATTTAAATCCAAAAATATATTTTATATGTTTATTAATAATTTTTTTTAAATATTTTTTTTGTTTCGCTCCCGGTCCGCGAACCGGGAAGCTTCCCGTTAGCTCAATTTGATGCCGCGACTCGGTCCGCGAACCGGTAAAAAATCAACTTAGTGATGGTATCGCGTTGCCGTACTGCGTTAGCGCACCCGGAAGTGCCCCGGGGCGCGGACCGAGGCGCGAAGCTCAGCGACCCGGAAGCTAACCGGGGCGCGTCGCGAAAGCGCGACGTATCGCGTTGCCGCGTAATGCGTCTTGTGACGTACCGCATTAGCGCACCCGGAAGTGTCCCGGGGCGCGGACCGAGGCGCGAAGCTCAGCGACCCGGAAGCTAACCGGGGCGCGTTCCGCAGCGCGTAACATGAGCGTGAGAGGTCATGTGACTTGTTAACCCCTTCAGTGCTAATGACAAGGGTAACTCGTCATGGAGTTTCCATTGATTTCAATGGAAAGTCAATGGGAAGAGGGGCATGTACCTTAGCAGCCAAGTGGTTAATAAAACTTTTCATTGGTTCATTTCACTTTTGGTTTCATAATGATGTAAGGCTAGGTCAGGTGACCTAAAAATAACACTTTTCATTGGTTGAGAAGTATTGTTTTTCCCAAATGATGAAAACCCCTCCTTCTTTCCTCACTCTGACTTTCATCATTGTGAGAGGAAGACCTATTTTGCTTGTTGGAAAATGGCTTCATTGGTAGCTTCAGCTGGTGGACCCCCACCACCACCTCCACCTCCTCATGGGAAGAGAGGACCACCTCCCCAGGTCATTACCAACACTGAGGAGGAAGATGAAGAAATGGATGAGGAGGGAGAAGAACCACAGTTCTTAGAAGAGTTGCCCCGGGTTTCCAGAAAGAAAGCCAGTTTCATCTGGCAGTTTTATTCGATCCCTCCTGGCCAAAAAAAAGTCAATGCGAGGTATGTCACCTGCCGCATATGCAAAGAACAATTGTCCAGAGGGACGGACAAAAAATATAGCTATGGAAATCACACAATGCACAGGCACATGACAAGGAAGCATCCACTAAATTACAGCCGGGCGGAAATAAGGGATATGCAGGACAATCCAAGACCAACTCCTGTGGCCAGACCAACAATACCGATTTCTCTAACACCAGAAGAGGCACGGGAAACTGTGCCAAATATTCAAGAACATTTTGGGCACATGATTCACTTATGTATGCTCTGTCGTGCATTATTAGCTTGTGGCAACATGAGCATCAATGCACTCAACCTGGCGTATGAACACCATGATTGCCCTAACCGCCCCCAGTAATTTTTTTTTGCTCCTGTTGAGCCCTTTTCAACGCCTGTTTTTTGTTGTTTACCCCCCCCCAAAAAAAACCAAAAAAAATATAAAATCGTTCAAAAAATACAAAAAAAACAAAAAATGTTCAAAAAAAAAAAAAAATATATAAAACAACAAAAATATAAAAAAAAAGTTCTTTTCAGAACTACCTTCCCTTTCAAAAAAAATTGCTAGAATGTTTAGCACTCTGGCAAGCTCTATTTCTTTTGGTTCGCTCCCGGGTTAGCTTCCCGGTACGCGGACCGGGAGCTAACCAAAAAAATTAAAAAAAAAAAAAAAGTGTAAGTATAAGGAAAGTAAACAGAGAGTGATGTTAAAAGAAAGACAGCTATAGGGAGTAAAGAAGAGATACTGTTTAATAGATCTATTTACCGAAGAAAAGACAGAAGAGGGTATAATTGTGAAAAACAAAATAGATAACGAAGTGAAAGAAAAAAAAAGAGAGTATAACATTAACAAAGAAGAGTTTCTTGGAGAATGTGAGTGAATTTTTAAATAAGATTAAAACATGAGGAATAACAGAGAGAAAAAATAGAAAACAGAAAACAAAAAATAACAGAAAAAGATTAATTGAAACAGCAAAGAAATGTAAGTAACATAGAGCCATATCATCAACATAGGCAATAAAAGTTTTGCAGCTTTTATTGGCAGAAATGTGTCGCTAAAGCTGCTTTTGTGGCAGAAAACTGCCGCTAAAACCACTTTTGCACCAGTTTTCTGCCAATAAAAAGAGCAATAATTTTATTGGCTGTGTTCATAATATTCCCCTTAGTGTGCTTCAACTACACAGAGAAAGCATTATGAACAAGTAGTGATAGAGTGATCAGTCAAAGACACTAAGAGTAATAGAGACGGAGTGAGTGAACAAGAGTGAGGAACTATGAGAAGAGAGGGACTGAGAAAAAGAGTGGAAGGAGTTGAGTAAGTAGGTAATAGAGAAAGGAATGAGGGAAGTAGCAAAGGCAGGAAACTGAGGGTTAAAGAAATGAAGCAGTGGAACTAATAGTAGTTAAATGTGATAGAAATGTAACGAAAAGAGTACAAAATATTTACCTTATAATTGTCGTTAAATTACTCACTTTTTGTTTTTATACTTTCAATCTGTGAAAGAGAGAACAAACATTTGAAAAATATTAAAACATGTATTTAAAAATTAGAAAAGACAAGGGAAAAGATTGAAGGACAAACAGTTTTTCAACAACTTTGACACTTACAGAAGCTTCTGCTTCTCCAAGCCCCCTACACAGTCCTAAAGATATACATTTTAAACTAACAGTATCTTGATGCAGATGAAGTGAGGCCTATCTTAAAACATGGTGCATCTTTTGCATTGCTGTTGTTTCAGAAAAGTGTCGCAAGACACTAAAATTTTAAATAATTGCTTCAGGATGCCAATAAGATGTCTACTATCCAGAGGTTTGTTTGAGGTGAGGCCTACTCAGGGTTGCAGATGAGATTTACACTTGTTGAAGAGTACAGAGGAGATAATACATGTGAAGGTCTACCAATGAAGTGAGTCATGTCCACTGCACTCTTCAACAAAGTCCAAACCTCCTATGTTTCCCTGGACAGACCTAAACTTGATCTGCACAATGTGATTCGTAATGATAGGAAACACAGGTGATGTAATTGAAATACGTGCAATTTATTTTGCTCATTTCACAATCACATCACTTGTGTTTCCTTTGCTTAGGTATCTCATTGTGCAGATGTAGTCTAGCATATGAAAGAATACGCAGAAGTGCAGCACTGCATGCAACAACTTTGACACTTACAGAAGCCTCACCTTCTCCATGCCTCCTACACAGTTCTACATATACATCATAAATGCAAACAGTACAGAATTAATTATACATGTTAAATGGTTTATTTTTGCTGTTCTCAGAATGTATCAAAATTCACTAAAAACAGTGACTTGAAGGTATTCATCATATAACAGCGGGGAAAAAAAAACACAATCAAAATGATTGTGTTTAAAAAACCCATACAACATAAGAAATGAAAATTCAGAACTCCTTAAAGTTAACTTACTTTCCATGACGTCCAAGGATGTCCTATGAACAGCTTACACTCTTTTGTGCTGTTATTACTTTCAGCCCGCCACTTTCTGAAAGAAAATCTCCATCGTTTTTAAAAACACGTTACATGCAATAAATGACTTCTTGCTCTCTACCACAAGTTTCCACAAGGCCAAATCTGGTCAGAGCCATTTATAACTCTTGGATTTCTTGTAAGCCAATCCCGTCATTTGGCATTTCCGCAACTTTCAGAATTAAAATGTTGAAGATCATTTTCACAATCCTGGAATAGTAATATCTTCCCCTTCTTGCTCAGTCATGTTCTACATTTCCTATGACACTGATACTGCTTACTATGAAGCAGACTTACACTACCTCTATGACTACTACAATTATTTAATTCTCTACATCACTTTTAATCACAAAGCAATGTAAAACAGTAGACAGCATTGCAGACTTACATTCCCTCTACTCCATGTTTTGATTGGCTGCTTCAATTAGCTTATAAAAAGAAACAGTTTTTCTGAACTCATTCAAAGTGCACGTATTTCTCCATGACGTCCAGTCCTATGGTTAGAAGTTATGTCTCTGAACTACACTTATCCTCAAGGCCAAATTGTGTAGGAGCCATTAGAACTTCTTGAAATTCCACAGAGCACATCCCGAGATTATTTCCCTAAAATTTTGGTTTTAAAAACACCAGGTAAGAGTTTTTAAGGTCATACGGCAATTTTTTTTTGAAAATTAAAACAGAATCATTGCAGAATGACCAGCCATTTCTAGACTTTAAATAAGCTGTGTAATGTCCTGATGTTATTGAAGGGCCGTCATGATATATAATTGCTGCAGTTACAAAAGTCCTTCCTGATATTGACAACTGCGAAGCTACAAAATTTTTAATTAAAGTTGTCAATTTTGTTCCATCAGGCCTACATCGTTGGAACATTAAAATGACATACTGGCCATATGTTCGTATAAATAATGTGGACATCATTTCAGATTTACATTGGCTACACTCCATGTTGTGATCAGCTGCTTTTACTAGCTTATTAAAGGAGACTGATTTACTGTCTGGCAAAGTTAAATATATAAATCTTTCTGAGTCTACACTAGTAGTACTTGATACCATACAGTTCTCGCAGTCATGCTGCCATTGATAAGAAAGCCCAAACAGCTGATCTACATCTACACCTTCAGCATGTAATACATCAAGCATATACATTAAAAACTCCTGACAATCTTGCTGAATATTTTGAGAGAATTGTGTTTGGCCTGAACATCTGTCTAACAGATTTCGAATTTCAGACACACTTTCTATGTTTCTTCTATCAGTGCTACATTTCTCTAACACAGAATTTAACAAACTGCAAAATCTTTGATCAGAATTGACCACAATCTCTTCTTTTACATTTTCTAGAGAAAACAAAACATTAACCACTACATTAGCATAGCAGTTGACACCAGAACTGTTTTCAAATTGAAAACCAACAACATCTTCAACAGAATCCTTTTTGTTTCTGCTTGTAATTTTAGGTTCATCGACTTTTCGTCTTTTTGCTACAACCTCCCCAGTATTGGTCACATTTCTTCGTTTCCGGCCTACCACACGTTTCTCAAACAAAGGATACTGAGGCAAATGTGGCGCATACTCTCTTCTTAACCTATTGTATTCCTTAACACAATCTAGATCAGCACAAATGTTTGTGACATCACACTGAATCAAGTACAATCGCGATAAAGTTCTAACTCGTGACAATGCCACATATGCCATACCCTCCTTGAACACAGAACTGCCAATATTCACCAATGCACTGTCTACACTTAAACCTTGCGATTTATGGATTGTCACCGCATATGCCAAGCAAACAGGAAACTGCTTACGGCGAACATATAAGTCTTTTACAAGCAAAAATCTAGCAGAGCAACGACCAATTAGCTGTACTTCCTCAATGCCATCAAATTTAATTTTTAAAAATTCAATTCCATCTCTATTTCTGTATTTTACAAAATCAACAACATTACCCATTGATCCATTTACCAGACCTCTTTCAACATGTAAATTCCTTCTTAAAATTATACGGCAGTTCAAGCACACATTCAGAGTCTTTTCAAAACCTGCAGTTTTAGATATACTCTTCTCTAATGAATCCAATTTTGTTTTCAGATTCTCAGACAAAATAATTGTTGATCCCATATGCTCTACTCTGTCAATAGCTTCCAGTTTCACAATCTCTTGCTTTTCTAAATGCAACATTTTGTTGTTGAATTTGGCACATTCTGCAAGAGTTGGCATCAAACATATTCCAGATTTCTTATCAGTAATTTTCTGAAAAATATTCTCAGGCACAACATCTTGTTCTGGATATAAATTTGACAGTAATCGTGCATGTAAAGCTTCTTTCCCATGCTCGGTCACTTTTCCAATTCTAACATCTTGTAGAATAGTCTTGTAAACTTCATCCTTCGCCTGACGCATATTTTCATGCAGTTCAGCATAATTGAAGTTTAACCATATATTGACGTTGCCAATGCTGCCTAGGCACTTCCTGGTATCTTCATGCGTGAGCATTTTGAACACAGGTTGCCCTTTCACTGGTGTCAGCTGCAGAAGATCTCCGAAAACAATGATGTGTTTGCCACCAAATAACATATCATACTCTGTTTTGAGAACTTCTTGCATTCTCAAATGCACAAAGGCAAGCATGACATTGGAAACCATGCTTACTTCGTCAATGATAAGAAGTTTCATTTTCCTCAAGATTCTTGAAACTTCAAAACAAGCATCTCCAGATAGCTTGTGATATTGTAATTTGTTGTCATGCTCCACTGGCAGCATCAGTAAACGATGTAAAGTAATCCCTTTAATGTTATGTGCTGCCAGTCCAGTTGGAGCGGTGACAACACAAGACAGCGATGACTCTGTCCTTTCCTGCAAATAGCATGAAATTGCTTTAATGAGGAAACTTTTTCCAGTTCCCGCTTCTCCACTCACGTACAGTCGGACAGGCTTCAACGACGTACATGAGCACTCTTTCTTGTCATGACTTAATCCATGATCAATTTGCATGGTAACTTCGTCATATATTTTCCTCTGCTCAACGTTGAGTTGTCTTTCCAACTCTTCTAAGTTAACCGCATCCTTCTGAGCATGTGCCATGGCTCTTTCCACTTCATTCATGGCAGTGGCAGCTTCATTTTCGATAACAGGTCCTCCTAGTGGATCCTGACTCAATGAAGCAGAACTCTGACTGTCCTGAGAACTGTCTCTGGCAATCTCGGCTGCAATCGTTGCTTCCTGCTCAATTTCCGCATTCAACATTTCTACATATTTGGGAAAAGCAGGACATTCTATGGTCTCCTTGGCGGCATTGAAAGAGTCTTCGTAACAGAGGAAATCTCCAAGCAGTTCCTCTTCTGCACGCCAAGGCTTGAAAAGTTGCAAAAGTGCTAAATAGAAAAACTCCTTTTTTTCAGGAGATTCGCCACTCAATTTTCGATGGTTTACCAAGTGGCATTTTCTTTGCTTGACCAGACATCCCTCACTTCCTATTACAGCATACACTCCTTTCTCAGTATCTTCTTTGATGTTCCTCTTGAATATGTAATTTTGAAGAACCTCATACAGACAAACATTGTCGAGGTGACTGCTTCTATTTGGATAATATGTATCCAACATGTTGGTCTTCAAAATGTCGGTACTGTTTGGCTCCTTTTCCTCCAAATACTCAATTTCCCGCACAGGTTTCAGAACTCGATTACGCGTTGCAGCAAGACCAAGACTCGCCCAAACGATACTCCTGGACTTGGCATAGAGACTTGCTGAAGACAACCGGTCAGAGCATTCGTAAGCTCCAATTTCTCGATGCGACAACATCTTCAGACTGAAACTGTACAACTTCTTGCTGAGGCTCTTTTCATGGGAAATGTCCTCCCACATATCCTTCAATTCTGTCTTCTCTTTTTTAATGATGTAAGACGTCACATACCGAGCCACAGCCATACAGTTATCAGCCACAAACTGTATATCCATGTTAGCATTCCACATGGACAAAATCACCGGGTTGTAGTCGTTGATGTACTTGGACTCTTCGTTCCTCTTCAAATTGTATGTGTTTTTAGGTGATTTCTTCATCACATTATGTCGCAGCGAAGACATCAAACTGTTTACTCTTCCTTTAGAAATCACCGGTCGTGGAAAACCGAAACGACATTTGGTGTAGAACTTGTCCTTGTTTCGGAATTTACGACGGCAGTACTTTCCACATCGATGGCTTTGGAAACGCAGAACTTTTTCTCTTAGGCTTTTCTTCTCCTTTGCGTTTGGAACAGCACACGTAGAATACTGTTGGATGAAACTCATCACTGAGTCTTCTGGATCCGTTCCAAATTTAGGTGCATCCTTGATCCACAGCAACATATGTATATGAGGAGCACCTCTTGCTTGGTACTCCTTTCTCCAGAAGAAATCCAACACCTCTCCAAGAGGTGGATTCTTCTTATTCATGATGAAAGACATCATAGCTTCAAATCTATGATTGAAGTACCTACATACATTGACTGGATCCAAAGAGCACAGTTCTCCGGGTGTCTTGAATTCGATGTTATCTACGTTAGCATTTGCCTCTCGTAGAAATTCAAGTAAGTCTTCCCAGCCATACTCGGCACAGCTCAGAGTGAGGAACCATGTGGGAGTACCTAAGTTCCTCAGCATACATTTTAAATCACCATGACGACGGTACCAGTACTCATTAGTACCACGCTGACACGCCATGAGATTAATCAGGTGAGAATCCAAAATACTGTCTTGGACATTGACTTTATCCATAAAGTCACTTGCCGAGATGTTTTGCATGTGTATACCACTTTTCAAGATGTGGTTCACTGCATATGACAGTCCAGATAGATCGCTTTCAAACAGGAGATGAAACAAATAGGGAATGCATTGTCGAAACCTAGCATCTCCTGAATACAATCGCAAAGTCCGGTATTCAGAAGCAGGAATTTGATGAGGTCGCTCATCATATCTTCCTCCCTGACCTGTTGGAAAAAGCTGTGGGAAACACCGAGCTTCCAAACTTTCCTCCCAAACACTAATGGGACTCCCTTTGGCTTGTTTCATTTGAAACAACTCAATAGCATTCCCCATGACTTCCTTGGAATGCAAAGGATGAACACTATAATGTTCATATATTTCTTCACTAGTAGAGGGTTCTACTTTCTCAATTTGACCAGTACACAAATCGCTATCCTCTTCCTCACTTACTTCCTCTTCTGCAACATATACATTCTTATAGTATTTATAATTTTTTTTCAAATACAATGTTGCCTTTTTAACTTTCCTAACATCTACTAAATCTTGCCATATTTTCTTATTCTTTGTCGGAACCCCATTAACTAAGATAACCAGAGGTTCCTCTTCCACTTTTTCTACTCCAATTGTGTTAATGTTTTTCTTCAAATCTAGAGGCAAATAAACAACTCTTCCCTTTAATCCTCTCTGTAAATCTGATGGAGGCAATTTCCCTGTCTTTGGCTCCATTCTTACAATAGCCTGAAAGGGATGGATACTTTGAATCAAAATAGATTCATAAGTATTTAAATCCTTCAATTCAGAAGGAATCTCAACCAATTCCAGATTATTATGAACTGCTCTAGCAGGCATCTGGTTTTGATTTAATTTGCAACAACAATAACTACACACACGTTGATCCAATCCCAAATCAAAACAATTTTCTACCATCAAGTATGTTGCGAAATCCTTCCATTCACTATTATCTTCCCTTTCACTTTTTGCATATAAATCCACTAACTTAGTCTGATTCTTATAATAAGTGCGTCGACAACACACACAAGTGAAATTAGGCCTCTCACTTGATTTCACCTCAAACGTCGCAATTTCCCTCTGGAAATTATCTGTACTGGAAACCTGTACACTATCTTCCACATGACCCTCTTCTTCTTGCTCAATTTCAACATTCTCCTCTTTACTTCCAAAGTAACAAAACTCAATTTCTTCACATATATTCTTCACATCTATTTCAGAACCATGCAAAAGAGCAGCGCATAATTGTTTAAGCATAATTGCTGGACTCTTAGCATAATACAACATTCTAACTAATTTCCTCACTTTATTATGATGCACTGCTAGCATCCTGAAATGATGAAAAACACTCTGGCATACTCTCCTGGAAAGACAAGCCAGTGAATGACCATGCAAACCTGTCACTTCTCTTACTCTGCAAGGATCTAATTCTTGCAACAACCTTATTTTCTGCTTCAAACTTTTCTTATTAAATGACCGTACAAAATCACAAAGCAAATTGATGGAATCCTGTCGCACACTGCAAATACTACTACACTTCCAGGTGTACACAGGACCCTTAGCACGTCTTCCTAAAACCTCATTACCTAACACCTCTTCTGCCTCTGTTGTCACAAGTTTTTCTTTTTCAACTGGACAACCATCTTTCACTTCATAAGCACGACCACTGGTGTCAACTGCATGCACCAAATCATTATCCTGGAAATAACTCTCCTCATTAAAAAATGCCTCACAGCTTGAACTATGCATCCATTCTCCAGAAAAAACTTCACAAAAATTACTACGATTAACTATTCTCTTCCATCTACTATTTCTTTTGAAATCATAAATTGCCTTGTTTAGCTTCCTAATTCTATTGATTATCAAAATAAATAACTTACGTTTAATTTCAAATGCCTGATCAATAACTTTCTCAACTTTTTTTTTTCTCTTATAAAAAACCAGTTTCTGTTGACCTTTCTTAATATTTTTTAACAAATTGCCAATTATCCTGTTGCGGAACATTCGTTTACGAATCTCCCTAAACTGTTGTTTCCTTCTACTATCATGCACAGAGTTATCTCTTGCTCTAGCAGTAACATTTTTGATTGGCCTTTCCTTTCCATTTGAATTCCTTCTCGTTTTATGGACTGAAACATTTTCTGTAGTAATATTTTTTTTACTACACATATTTCTTATGAAATATTTTGTGCTCTTACCCGGTGCTTTCTTCGTGACTTGACAAATCTGCTGCTTATTTTCTTTCACCTGCTGTCTTTGACGTTTTGCAGCCTTTCTCTGTCTTTCTATTGTTGGCATGGTGAAATCTTGAAATGATCTGCAGTTGAATCTGTGGTAAAATATAATAAAAAAATGTTATTAACCATTATTACCAAACAGTAAAACAATAACAGTGATCAAAAACTTAACACACTACTTGACATTTTAAATAGAAGATTTTTTAGTCCTTGCAAATTTACAATACAGAAATAGCAGAAAAGAAATGACATTTATATTTATGTTACCTGTGCTATTTTATATGTGAATCTGATCTAATTTTATGAGCATATTTTAATATTTTATTGAAGACACTACACATAACCTGCTTTTGAAGGTGTCTTTATTTTTAAATTAAACGGTTTACCTTTTTACTTTTTATTAATTATAAATTTTAAAAATAAATGTTTATATTTCCATAGGCTCAAGCAGGTCAGCTTCCCATCCTATGTCATATAATTCGGACAAATCTGCATCCTCATCACGCTCTTCTTCATCCTCAGGATTTAAATCATCCAAGGGATCAACATCCACTGATGTTTCAATTACAAGTTCAATGATGAGGTCAAAATCAACTGATTGCAGATTGTCGCTCATTTTGAGGTTGTCTTTATCTTTAAAGAAAGATAACAACAATGAGATGTTGCAGAGTAAGAGACAAATCTCAGAGATTATAATAGTAAAATTGTTTAACAAGAGTAATATTTTGCAGCTATTATTTAGCCATGTCCAGCAATGCTGAGCAGGTGAAGACTATGTCTAAATTTTCAGTGAACAGGACTCATCTCTTCTTAACCTTGGATAAGCCTCACCGACTCTGTGTGTCCTGCACATACTTAAATGTAAAGGGGCAGATTTATGTTAAATGGCACATCCCCAGGCATGCACCAGTTAACGTGCACCACTACTCTGCCACCCATGGTGTGCCGTATTTACAATCAGATAGGAGAAAGCTTCGTCAAAACCCTGCGCCTGCTTTAAGCAGGCATAGGTCTTGACGCAACATTGTGGAGATGGGGCACCCCTGAGCCTTGCTTGAGCTGCATCGCACTTGCGATACAACTCCAGCAATCACTACCTTTACAGCACAGATACGTCACGCATCTGTGCCATTTTTGCCCCATGATGCCCCATATTCTAAATGCAGCACACCATGGGTGGCGGAACAGCGGCGCAGGATGACTGACACATCCCTGGTGATGCACCAGTCATCATAAATCTATCCCTAAGCTTCTTATCTTGTTACAGATGAACCGCCATATGTAGCATGAAACTATTTTGCATTTCCTAAATAGCGAATTTTAAGGAATAAATAGCAATTCTTTACCATTCCTAATTTGCAATGAGCAAATTGCTAATTGCAAGTTACCCATTCATTTCCATGGGCTAGGAGGCTCATAGGAATGAAGGTTTAATTTGCGATTAGCAATTTGCTCATCACAAATTAGGAATTTTTCCAAGGGTGCAGGGGTGTCTCAAGAACACCCTGCTGCACCCCTGAAAAAGAAATTTGGGGGCATATGGCACACATACATGCCCTAAGGGCATGTGTTGGCGTCATATGGCACCTTTTGTTTTTTTGAAAAAAAGCTTTTTGAAAAGAATTCACAAATTACCACCAATTTACCACAATAGTTTCCAAATCCTTAATGTCATTTTTTACATATTTTTTGTTTGATACATTGCATTTAAGTAGTCACAAAATTTGCAAATCCTTCAGTGCAATTGCAAAATAAGGAATAGCAAATTTTGCTACTCCTTATTTTGCATCAAACTTGTTTGATACATACCATTTGTCTAATTAACATTCGCAAAGGCCGAAATTCGTAGAATTTTGATCTTTGCGAATGCTAATTAGCTTGATACATATGGCCCCAAGTGAGGCCTGTCTTGCGACATGGTGCATCTTTTGCATCACTGCTGCATCGGTTTCATGTGGTACGTTTTTTTTACACCATGACATATCTGCCTAAATGCATCAATTTGTAATGTTGTCGCCTCATAGCAAATCTTTTGCACCGCCGCTGCATCATAAAAGTGACGCACAGTGGCACAAAAGAGGCATACACCTATCATAAATATGTCCCTAGCATTTTAAAAGATTAATCCAGGATGACGATAAGGTGTGGCCTATCCAGAGGTTTGTTTAAGGTGAGGCCTACTCAGGATTGCAGATTAAAGTTACGCTTGATGAAGAATACAGAGGAGATAATACATGTAAAGGCCTACCAATGAAGTAAGTAATGTGCACTTTATTGCGCCAGTCATCATAAATGTATCCCTAAGCTTCTTATCTTGTTACAGATGAACCACCATATGTACCATCAAACTATTTTGCATTTCCTAAATAGCAAATTTTAAGGAATAAATAGCAATTCTTTACCATTCCTAATTTGCAATGAGCAAATTGCTAATTGCAAAGCCGCTGCATCATAAAAGTGACGCACAGTGGCACAAAAGAGGCATACACCTATCATAAATCTGTCCCTAGCATTTTAAATGATTAATCCAGGATGACAATAAGGTGTGGCCTATCCAAAGGTTTGTTTAAGGTGAGGCCTACTCAGGATTGCAGATTAAAGTTACGCTTGATGAAGAATACAGAGGAGATAATACATGTAAAGGCCTACCAATGAAGTAAGTAATGTCCACTTTATTGCGCCAGTCATCATAAATGTATCCCTAAGCTTCTTATCTTGTTACAGATGAACCACCATATGTACCATCAAACTATTTTGCATTTCCTAAATAGCAAATTTTAAGGAATAAATAGCAATTCTTTACCATTCCTAATTTGCAATGAGCAAATTGCTAATTGCAAGTTACCCATTCACTTCCATGGGCTAGGAGGCTCATAGGAATGAAGGTTGCAATTTGCGATTAGCAATTAGCTCATCACAAAATAGGAATTTTTTCAAGCGTGCAGGGGTATCTCAAGAACACCCTGCTACACCCCTGAAAAAGAAATTTGGGGGCATATGGCACACATACATGCCCTAAGGACATGTATAGGCGTCATATGGCACCTTTTGTTTTTTGGAAAAAAATGCTTTTTGAAAAGAATTCGCAAATTACCACAAACTAGAAGTTGGTGGTAGTTTCCAAATCCTTAATATCATTTTTTACATATTTTTTGTTTGATACATTGCATTTAAGGAATCGCAAAATTTGCAAATCCTTCAGTGCAATCGCAAAATAAGGAATAGCAAATTTTGAATTAAGGACATTTTAAGTAATTTCCACATGTGCAGTGTTTTCAAATTATGATTTGAAAATCGTTTTTGGGGAAAAGTAATGGTTTGCAAATTTATGACAAGGACATAATGGTGTATGCTTCTCTATAAGGCATTTCAGTGTCTCTGATGTCATTTTTCCCATATTACATTATAAGACCTTTCCCCATGGAGCACATTCCTTGTAAATATGCTCCCACCTGTGCATGGTGAATTTAGATTTTGACTGTTTGAGTCACATACCCATGTTAAAAGTCACCCCAAAAAATTGCAAACGCTTTAAAAAAACACATTCATGTGTCTTAAGGACATTTTAAGTCATTTCCCCGTGGACAGTGTTTTGTAAGTGGCGCAAAAGAGGCATACACCTATCATAAATCTGTCCCTAGCATTTTAAATGATTAATTCAGGATGACGATAAGGTGTGGCCTATCCAGAGGTTTGTTTAAGGTGAGGCCTACTCAGGATTGCAGATTAAAGTTACGCTTGATGAAGAATACAGAGGACATAATACATGTAAAGCTCTACCAATGAAGTAAGTGATGTCCACTTCATTGCGCCAGTCATCATAAATGTATCCCTAAGCTTCTTATCTTGTTAGACATCAACCGCCATATGTATCATATAACTATTTTGCATTTCCAAAATAGCGAATTTTAAGGAATAAATAGCGATTCTTTACCATTCCTAATTTGCGATGAGCAAATTGCTAATTGCAAATTACCCATTCATTTCCATGGAGCAGGAGGCCCATAGGAATGAAGGTGCAATTTGCGATTAGCAATTAGCTCATCGCAAATTAGGAATTTTTCCAAAGGTGCAGGGGTGTCTCAAGAACACCCTGCTGCACCCCTGAAAACGAAATTTGTGGACATATGGCGCACATAAATTTTAACAACATTCCTTTACCTCAAAAACGATTTTCAATTCATAATTTGAAAACACTGCCCACAGGGAAATTACTTAAAATGTCCTTAAGACACATGAAAGTGTTTTTTTATTGCCTTTCCAGCATGGTTGGGTCACTTTTAACATGGCTATGTAACACAAACATTTAAAATCTAAATTTCCCATGCACAGGTCGGAGCATATTTACAAGCAACTTGCGCCACAGAGAAAGGTCTTACATTAAAATGGGAAAAATAACATCAGGGACAGTCAATTGCCGTATAAAGAAGCATACACCATTATGTCCTTGTCATAAATTTAAAAACAATTCCTTTTCCCCAAAAACGATTTTCAAATCATAATTTCAAAACACTGCACATGGGAAAATTACTTAAAATGTCCTTAAGACACATAAAAGCGTTTTTTGATTGCCTTTGCAGCATGTTTGTATCACTTTTAACATGGCTATGTAACACAAACATTCAAAATCTAAATTTTCCATGCACATGTGGGAGCATATTTACAAGCAATTTGCGCCACATAATTCATAATTTTCTCCTAAAAGCACACTATTCTCTATCTAAATTAAAGAAATATTTTCTCACCTTAGCAAATACTTTGAGTTTGAAAACAGTCTCAGAAACACACCAATTTGTCTTCAGCAGAGCAAAAGGTATGCACTCCAGAGTCTGCAGCTATCAAAAGCACAGAAATGCTGTAATTCTTCACACATATCTCTCATGTCACCCAATCAAAACTCTTCCCTCACTTTTTTTCAAATGAAAACCCTTCCCCCCTCTGCCCTTTCTGCCTTTTCTGCATGGCAACCACCTCTTGGAAGACTTCTGGTGTTTGCAAGTTCACACAACTTTGTTGCAATTGAACTCTGAACTCTCAGTGCACCTGCATATCCAGTGCATTCTTTCATTTAATGATTTTTTATTGACCATTCAAAATACATCTTTCAAAGAACACATCCGTGCACCCTAACTTTCTGTTTTCAGCAATCAAAATCCACCAATCACTGTTACTGCTTCATGAACACAGAAACTCCACAGTTTTTTTCATTTTAAACTCTCATTTTTTCAACTGCCATTTCATTGCCACACTTCATCTGACTGCAGGAGAACCTTCTCTCACCATGTTTTCTGTCTGGATTGTTGGACATAGTTATATTCACTGGGCTCAAAGGTACGTTGAAAACAGGAAATTACCTAACCTCAATTTACAAGATGTGGAAATTAAGTGGTTTGGCCACAGAGGATTAAAATGTCACCAATTGATACCATTGGTGAAAACCTTTATGCATTTGCCCAAACCTGACCTGTTAATTGTGCACTGTGGAGGTAATGATTTGGGCACTTTGACTGGTGTAGGTCTGGAAATGCTTTTAAAGGACACCTTTGAGCAATTAATGGCACTTTTTCCTCAGACTGCCTTGGTATATTCAAATATATGCCAAAGACAGAAATGGAGGTGGTCAAACCAATTTTGTCCACAAATTGAGAAGTCGAGGAAGCATGTAAACAAATCTGTTTCAGCTTACATGAGAGACCATGGAATGGGCTCCCTGTACAACAATAACTTGCGTTACTACATGCAAGATATCTACAGAGGAGATGGAGTTCACTTCTCAGATGAGGGCAACAGAGTTTTCACTCTGAATTTAAGAATGTGCAGTGGTACCTACTTATAAGTACCTAAATGTACCATAAACCCAAAAGCTCTTCTCAGAGCTACCCTACATCTGATCACTCACAATTATTATTTTACTCTAACATTTTTCACTAATTTCCAACAAAGTACGCTCCCTGGGGGGCTACCCGGTACGCGAACCGGGAGCTAACCTCGTGAAATTTTTTTTAAAAATGTTTTTTTTTCGCACATATAAGCCTCCTCAGCCACCCTCAGAAAACCTAGGGGGTCAAGATAACTCTACCGTGCCCCCTTCTACCCATTCTGAACATTATTTGCCCTCCATCTTGTATCTTAATTCGACCGAAACACAAAATGGTGGACTCCCGGAACGCTTAAGGTTCGCAAACCGGGGCGCTCAACGGTTCGCGTACCGGGTCGCTCTCTGGGAAGCGCACCATCAAAAAAGGTGGGAAAGTAGTTCACAGAAAAGCCACTGGAGACAATTTCACCAAATATAGATTAGCTCATACTACATACCAATCCCTACCATTTTCACAAATTTGATTGGAATTCCATTTAGTCATTTAGCCTGTAGACCTCTCTAAATACCGTGAGGTAAATTACTTCACAAAACACATCTGAAGTGTTGGAATTGACAACCAATGAAAATGTTACTTTCATTTTCTACTTTTTTTACCTGACATTTCATTGGTTATATACCTGAATATATATAAAGGAAGAGAAGAAAACACCGCCATTTTGACTACTACTTCTTGCTGTACATTTCAATAGTATTTTCACTAATTCCTTCAACTTCTTTCTAAAGGTAAGTTTTTATTTTTAAAACTGAAGTATATTGTGCACTATAAGTTAATATGGTAAACTTTTTCTGATAGATATATACTATCCCTCTGTAGTAGTTATAGATTTAGAGAGACTTCTCTGTTATAGTTATGGATGGAGTTAGGCTTCTCTTGTATAATTATGAATTTACTTACGTTAAATCACATACACTTTTTTATATTCCTACTTCCACTCTGATACTATACACTGCCCAAAGATAAATTCACTGATAAAAAATGCCTATCTAAAATTATTCCCAACATTGCCCTATCTCTACTAATATATATTTTTTTAATCCAAATTTCAGGCAAAATGGAAGGCGAAAACCAAGTTTCTTTTGAAATGGACCTGCAAGAGAGCAGCCAAGAATTGATTGATACAATTGATCAAATTGACATTGAATTTTTCGATGAAACTTGGGACAATGAACTACTGCAATGTGTACAAGCAGTAGATAACCTCCTTGCAAATGAGGACATTTTACACCCTCAGAGACTACAATGTATATTCCATGATAATTATGAAATTTCTGACAATGAAATGTTAGAAAGTTTAATAAATTATGAAACACAATCACAATAAAAAAAAATGCTTAAAAAATAAAGAAAATAAAAAATAATCAACAAAAACAACAATCAATTAACATACAGCATTTGAAAAGTCTATCATTCATTTTTCATTGCAGTACGCTGCCCAGAACGCTTCCCGGTTCGCGGACCGGGCGCTCCCCACGCAAAAAAAACAAAAAAATGTTTTTGTTTTTTTTGCCCCGCGGGGCCCTTTTAAAACCTCCACATTAAACCTAGGGGGTCAGGGAGGATCTAGTATGCCCCCTTATGGTCATTTTCGCCTTTGTTTTGGCCTCCTCTTGTCTCTCAATCCTACCGAGAGACAAGATGGCGGCCGCTCCGGACTGTTTAGAATGTTGACAGACACCGGAGAGCCAATCAGCTTAGCTACGCGAAGTTCCGGTACGCTTAAGGTCCGCGGACCGGAGCGCTGCCCGGAGCGCGCTTACAGATATATATCTTTTTTTAAACGTTAATTTCTCAAAATCCACTGGAGCACATATATTGAGACCTAGAAAAGGCACATCGGGCTACCAGTCCCTACAATTTTGCCAAGTTTCATGCAAATCCATTCAGCCGTTCGGGCTAAAAGTGAGGCCAACCGCCCTATGGAAAACTCAATGTTAAAAACACGTTTTGGGACCCCCCTTTTTTCTCGGCCCCCCCTTGACGAAACCCCCCCAAATTTCCAAGGGCTGCTCAGAAACAAAATGTTCCATTTTCCAGAAAATTTCAGCCAATTCCGTCCACAAACGCCAAAGTTATTAGACATAGAATTTTCAAAAATCCCATAGGGAAAAAATCCTAACTATATATACCTACTGGCGACCGCCAGTAGGTAATATATATATATATATATATATATATATATATATATATATATATATATATATATATATATATATATATATTTTCACTGAAAAAACCATAGGTTATAGACCATATATAGTTAGGAATTAGCATTTAGAAAACCTTATTTTACTCACACAAAACCATTGAAATTCCATATATAGTTAGTTGCACTAACTATATATCGCGCACCCGCAATCCACTGCTGATGATGTCACATATTACATCATTCATGACATGGTCAGTGACATCACTGATGACATCACTGATGACATCATCTAGTGTCTGTGTGTTTTTGTAAAGTTTAAATACGTTTTACATATTGAAGAATGACTGGATGGATGGAAGACTGAGTGTGTGTGTGGCTGGCTGGGAGGTGTGTGACGCTGTGCATATCAATGTGTACTTGTATCAGTGATTGTATAAGAGAGTAAGTATGTGTTAGTATATGTGTGAAAAGTATGGTGTTCTGTGTTTAACTATAGATGAGGAAATCGAAGTGTGATTGATTCTTCACAGGACTGACTAGGTGTATGAGTGCATATGATAGTGTTCTAATAATAACTGGCTGTATGTATGAGTAATTGTATGGGTGAATGAGTGAATGTGTGTGTAGACGTACGAATCAGTGAGTGCGTATGTAGTAACTGGTATTGGTGTGTCATGATGTCATCAGTGATGTCATTTGAGATGTCATCAGTGATGTCATTTCAGATGTCATTAGTGATGTCATCAGTGATGTCACTGAAGTA
Source organism: Lissotriton helveticus (assembly GCF_964261635.1). Lineage (NCBI taxonomy): Eukaryota > Metazoa > Chordata > Amphibia > Caudata > Salamandridae > Lissotriton > Lissotriton helveticus. Next base: position 1,515,175,800 of record NC_136061.1, on the reverse strand, counting down.
TGGTGTTCTGTGTTTAACTGTATAGATGAAGAAATGGAAGTGTGATTGATTCTTTACAGGACTGACTTGGTGTGTGAGTAACTCCATGGATGAGTGGCAGTGTGTGACTGTCTGCATAGGTGTATGAGTGCATATGATAGTGTTGTAATAATGAGTGACTGTATGTATGAGTGATTGTATGGGTGAATGAGTGAATGTGTGTGTAGACGTAGGAATCAGTGAGTGCGTATGTAGTAACTGGTATTGGTGTGTCATGATGTCATCAGTGATGTCATTTGAGATGTCATCAGTGATGTCATCAGTGATGTCATTTGAGATCTCATCAGTGATGTCATCAGTGATGTCACTGACCATGTCATGAATGATGTAATATGTGACATCATCAGCAGTGGATTGCGGGTGCGCGATATATAGTTAGTGCAACTAACTATATATGGAATTTCAATGGTTTTGTGTGAGTAAAATAAGGTTTTCTAAATGCTAATTCCTAACTATATATGGTCTATAACCTATGGTTTTTTCAGTGAATTTTCAAGGTTTTGTAAATGCTAATTCCTAACTATATATGGTCTATACCCTATGGTTTTTTCAGTGAATTTCATTGGTTTTTTAACAGCTAATATCTGTAGCTGTAAAATGTATTCTTCTTTAAATCCAAAAATATATTTTATATGTTTATTAATAAAAAAAAAATTTAATATTTTTTTTTCTTCGTTCCCGCTTCGCGAATCGGGAAGCTTCCCGTTAGCTGACCTTGATGCCGCGAAATAGACCGCGAGCCGGTAAACGTTTCTTTACCGCAACTGCCGCGTTAGAAAACAACATCGTGACGCCTCCCGTCCGCATGACGTTTCGCGTTGTCGCGTGATACGTCATATGACGTGCTACGTTAGCGAACTGGTACGCTTACCGAGTCGCAAAGCACAGGTTTCTGGAAGCAAACCGGGAGGCCCTGCAAAGCGCTTAACGTAAACACAGCAGGTCATGTGACTTGGTAATAACACTTTTCATTGGTTCATTTCACTTTTGGTTTCCTAATGATGTAAGACTAGGTCATATAATCTAAAATGAACACTTTTCATTGGTTGAGAACTATTGTTTTTCCCAAATGATGAAAATCCCTCCTTCTTTCCTCACTCTGACTTTCATCATTGTGAGAGAAAGACCCTTTGTTACCAGTGAGCAATGGCTTCTTTAGTAGCTTCAGCTGGTGCTTCCCCACCACCTCCACCACATCCAAGGAAGAGTGGACCACCTGCTCAAGTTATAATTCAGCAAGAAGAGGAAGAAGAGGAACAGGACGACGAGCACGAAGAGAGGCACTTTTTGCCTGAGGAGCCCAGGACGTCTCACCGGAAAGAAAACTTCATTTGGCAATTTTTTAAAATTCCCAAAGGTCAGAAAAAAGTAAATGCAAGATACGTAACTTGCCTTATATGTCAAGATAGACTGTCCAGAGGGACCGACAAAAAATACAGTTTCGGAAACTACACAATGCATCGCCATATGACTAGGTGGCATCCTAACAACTACAGTGCTGCACAGTTTCGTAACGACCTAGATAATCTCCCTATTATGGCCAGAAGATCTGTTGTACCGGAAGTAACGGGACCAGAGGGCAGGGAGATGGTGCCAAATATACAAACGAGATTTCATGAAGTAAAACAAGTCTGCGTATATTGCAGTGGATTCATTTGCTACGGAGAAAGAAGCATCACTCTGATCAACAGAGCTATTGACTATCATATGCAAGTTTGTACGAAACGCCCCAAATAATAAATACTTTTTTTTTGTTTTGTTACTCCTGTTGAGCCCTTTACAATGAATCGTTTTCATTGCCCCCTCCAAGAAAAACCCAAAAAAATATAAAACTGTTCAGAAAAATTCAAAAAAAGTAAAAAAATGTTCAGAAAAATAATAAAAAAAATATAAAACAACAAAAACAATAAAAAAAAAAGTTCTTTTCAGAACTACCTCCCCGTTATTAAAAAATTGGTACAATATTTGGAACTGTGCCAACCTCTATTTCTCGTAGTTCGCTTCCCAGTTCGCTCGCCGGTACGCGAACCGGAAGTGAACCAACATTTTTTTTTTTTAAAAAAGAACAGTAAGTATAAGGGAAGGAAACAGACACTTATGTTAAAAGAAAGACAGCTATAGGGGAGTAAACTAGAGATACTATTACCCGTAATCCACTGCTGATGATGTCACATATTACATCATTCATGACATGCTCAGTGACATCATCAGCAGAGGATTGCGGGTTTTTTGGCAACGTGCCTTATCCACGGTTTAATAACGCTGCCTTTTGCTTTATATAAGTTTTCAAATTGTATGAAATATATACCAATAGGTCGTTATGAACCTTTAGGTAGTGCTTTTCTTCATGAGGTCTGGTCGCTTCCATACACATACAGATGTTTCAAAGATGATCAAGAAGTTTATCTGAATGGAGAGGAATGCACTGAGACGCCAGATCATTCACTAATGTGTAGGCACATACAGTTACACGGTTCATGCAACAAACACCGACCAAATATGGCTTGCGTGTTGCAAGGCACGCCAGTTCCTGCTATCATCCCCACGTTCAAGTTGTTGGAAAATGGTAGTTATTTGATGCTCAATAATGAAGATTGTTCTGGGTTAATTAAAAGTATTCCTTTTATCGTAACAGTAAGTGAACGGGTTATTTGCTGCAGAAATGTTCTATTTCCTCCCACACATGAACATAGGGAGTTTTCAATCTGGCCACAAATACCAACCTTGGGAGCAGATTTCAACGGCATGGCAAGAATAAGAGCTCTTTTGTCTCAGAGAGAGGTGGCCTTGAGTTCGGCCCGTGAAACTTTCGTGCTTCACATAGCGAACACCCGTACAGAGGTGCAGACCCTTTTCAATACTGATTCGCCTTTCCATTTCAGCAAGATGGTTCGGACTATCTTTAACGCGTCCTCCACAAAGGCCCTGGCGCACTTTTTTAAAGTTGTTACCAGTGGTCTTGTGACTTCATTTGAGAAAATCTTTGGAGTCATCCCTGCTTTCTTTCATTCTATTTTTTCCACTGTGCTTCGTGGATTCCCATTTTTACTTGCATTACCAGCGGACGCTCTTGTGCTTTTTTACATTTTTAAATATGGATGTCCCTCCTGTGCAAGCTCCCGCCCTGCAGCTGCTGACACTGTTCCGCAATCGCATGCTAGAATATTATGGCACAATGCCGTTGGCGATATTAAGCACGGCATATGGATTATCTTTTCGATTCTCCTACTTCACCTGTGTCCAGCCTGTATTTCACTGCCTGACCTGTGATTTCGATTGGGCCATTGATTTGTGTCTCTGCGGACCGGTTTCTCCTGACGTCGACTTTAATCAGCTGATGACTCCTATCATTACTCATGAGTTGGTTTGTCCTGGCGAAAGGATTATGGCTGTGGCATTGATGCATGGACTAATTGGTCCCTGGAATTTACTGGCGGCAACACAGTCTTTCTTGGAACAGAGCTTTCTTGAAAACCCACCGAGCTGTCCTCTGATGGTGATAGAGGATCCGGTGCTGGGAGAGCACGTATGTTCTTTTCCGCTTTTAAATTGGATGGCTGAACTCTTTTCGGATGAAGACGGTGACTTCCTATTGGAGGCTGTTGCAGCTTATTTTGCATACACAATTATGTCATAGACCTTTTTCATGTTTGATATGCTGAGTACTAGCATTTCATTGACAATTCATTGACTTATTTGTCAAGTTTTTATTATTTAGCTTGCCTATTGGCTTAAGACTCGATAAAGTACTTGGCTGTTTTATTTTTCTTTAGCATTAAATTTTCCTAGTTTTTAATGTTTTACCTTGCGGACCGTCCACATATAAAGTTGCAATCTGCTCTCATGAGATGGCACTTCTATTATCTTATTCAGTTCGTTTCCGGATCATGGGGAGGTGTCATCTAGGTCCTGGATATCTTTACACCGTGTTAAGTTAGCATGGGCTCATTACCGGTTTAAACGCCATTTTTCCTTTTTTGCAACTTCTGCACACAACACTTAGTTGTTGCTTTAGCTTTCAACCTAGTAGTTCATCGTGGTTTACATGAGAATAATATGTTATTGCTCTACTATCTGCTTTGCTTGTTAAACTATATCTGTACAGCGAGTGCTGAAGTTTCAAGAACAACACGATACAGAATTGTTATGAGGTCTGATCTCCACGACTTCATACTCATAACATAAGTGCAGCTTCTGCCAATTCTGGGCATGAGGCGGGTTTTATATTGCTTTGCCGAACACACATACACAACAGTTGATGCGGTTCACATGAAGAGAGAGCTGGTGTATGCTGATGTGATTCCTTCAAATCTAAGACACTAAAGTATGGGCACGCCCTAAACCAACACAAACAGACCTTCTTAGCAAATAATATAATATGTGTATTAGGGAGGGTGAGATATAAGCAGCCGCGGGCCGTGGAGGGAGTTACGGTGGGGCAGGGAGGTGGGGAGGGGGAGGGGCAGGGTGGAGCCCTCTCCACCCTGCCCCTCCCCCTCCCCGCCTCCCTGCCCCACCGTAACTCCCTCCACGGCCCGTGGCTGCTTATAAGTGTTGCTAACTCTTATTCATTTACAGCATGTTAACATACTGTCACCATTCACTTTTTATGTACTAGTAACTATGCTGGTAATTTTGCTACTGATAATATGTGTACTTGTATTATCTAAGATACTACGCCTGAGAAGACGGCATTAGTAAATAAACATTTCAAATACACATGTGTTCTTCTTAACTCCATGTTCTGGTTTCTAATAAATATATAACGACCGACTGTTCATGAGTTCCACGTATCCTGAGGTACTATAAGTTCATATTCTGGATTGTCTAAACATTGAGAGTTTGTTATATCCAATGTGACACTGTACCTAGCTTGCTAAGGGGTTTTTGATTACTAAGGTGAGTTTGGGGGCACCCTAATTCGCCGAGGTTCCAATCCTCTGTCCACAGTTCTGTGTGAGAACAGAAACCCTGCGACAGGGGCACCCCCGACCCTTGCTGGAGCTTCATCACACTTGCGATACAACTCCAGCAATGCGCCACCTTTACGGCACAGATACATCACGCATCTGTGCTGTTTTTGCCCCATGATGCGCCGCATTGTAAATGCAGCACACCATAGTTGACGGAACAGCGGCACAGAATGACTAACACATCCCTGGTGATGCGCCAGTCATCATAAATCTATCCCTATGCTTCTTATCTTGTTAGAGATGAACCGCCATATGTATCATCAAAGTTTTTTGCATTTCCTAAATAGCGAACTTTAAGGAATAAATAGCGATTCTTTACCATTCCTAGTTTGCGATGAGCTATTTGCTAATTACAAATTACCCATTCATTTCCTTCATTTCCATAGGGCGGTTGGACTCACTTTTAGCTCGAACGGCTGAATGGATTTCCACGAAACTTGGCAAAATTGTAGGGACTGGTAGCCCGATGTGCCTTTGCTATGTCTCAAGATATATGCTCCAGTGGTTTTTACGAAAATTAACTTTGAAAAATATATATTGGGCTACATTGGCCTATATATGTGTTGGAGCCCAAATGTAGCCCAATGTAGCCCAATGAAGCCCAATGAAGCCCAATGTAGCCCAATGTAGCCCAAAGATGGCCGCCAGAGACAAAAAAAACAAATGTAGCCCAAATATCAGCCAGATGTAGCCCAACTATAGCCCAGTGACAGAATGACCAATCAGCTTCGCAAACCTCCGTTACGCGAAGCGGAGCGCTGTTACAGATATATATCTTTTTTTGAACGTTAATTTCTCAAAATCCACTGGAGCACATATATTGAGACCTAGCAAAGGCACATCGGGCTACCAGTCCCTAATATTTTACCAAGTTTCGTGCAAATCCATTCAGCCGTTCGATTATTATTATTATTTTTTTTTTGCCCCGCGGGGCCCTTTTAAAACCTCCACATCAAACCTAGGGGGTCAGCGAGGATCTACTATGCCCCCTTATGGTCATTTGCCCCTTCGCTTTGGCCTCCTCTTGTCTCTCGATCCTACCGAGAGACAAGATGGCGGCCGCTACGGACTGTTTGGAATGTTTACAGACGCCGGAGAACCAATCAGCTTCGCTTCACAAAGCTCCGTTGCGCGAAAAGTACGCGAACTGGAGCGCTGCCCGGTCCGCTGTTACAGATATACATCTTTTTTTGAACGTTAATTTCTCAAAATCCACTGAAGCACATATATTGAGACCTACAAAAGGCACATCGGGCTACCAGTCCCTACAATTTTGCCAAGTTTCGTGCAAATCCATTCAGCCGTTCGGGCTAAAAGTGAGGCCAACCGCCCTATGGAAAACTCAATGTTAAAAACACGTTTTGGGACCCCCCTTTTTTCTCGGCCCCCCCTTGACAACCCCCCCCAAATTTTCAAGGGCTGCTCAGAAACAAAATGTGCCATTTTCCTGAAAATTTCATCCAATTCCGTCCACAAACGCCAAAGTTATTAGACATAGAATTTTCAAAAATCCCATAGGGAAAAAATCCTAACTATATATACCTACTGGCGACCGCCAGTAGGTAATATATATATATATATTCACTGAAAAAACCATAGGTTTCAGGCACATTATAGTTAGGAGTTAGCATTTAAAAAAATCCTTAGAAATTCACTAAAAAAGTCATAGGTTTCATAGACGTTATAATTAGTTGAACATTTGACTCCTATAAAACCAGAGATATTCGCCTGTTATAGTTAGTTGAGCTAACTATAACTTGCGCGCCCGCAATGCACTGCTGATGATGTCACATATTACATCACTCATGACATAACAGTGACATCACTGATGGCATCACTAATGATATCACTCATGACATCACTCATGACATCCTCCAGTGAATGTGTGCTTTAAATATGTTTTATATATATATTCACTGAAAAAAACATCTACGAAACCTTTGAAATTCACTGAAAAAACCATAGGTTGGACACATGTTATAGTTAGCTGGACATTTCACTCATATAAAACCATTGAAATTCCCCTGTTATAGTTAGTTCAGCTAACTATAACTCGCGCGCCCGCAATGCACTGCTGATGACGTCACATATTACATCACTCATCACATGGTCAGTGATATCACTCATGACATCACTGATGACATCTCAAATGACATCACTGATGACATCACTGACGAAATCATCCGCTGAATGGGTGTTTTCCTGAAAATTAAATATGTTTTATATATGTATATCTGAAGGTTGAAGGTTGATGGAAGAAGAAATGGGTATATAAGTGTATAAATGACTGCTTTTTTGGTGAAAAATAGATTGTATACCTGACTGATTAAGTGTCTCTTAATGAATACATGGAGTAGTGAGTAATGTTTAAATATAAACATTTCTGTATCAGTCTCTCACTTTCTGTATAAGTGGCTGCATGTGTTGGTGAGTAGCTATATGAGTGATACATGAGTGTCTATATAGGTCATTGTTTGTTTGATTATGAGTAGGAGTGTCTGAGTGTTTGTGTGTCTGTATGCTTCGTTGGGAGGTCTTACGTAGTGCATAGATGCATGAATGAGTGACTTACTGCTTGTATGTGTTGAAGGCAGCATAAGTGCAGGACTGTATGGGTGGATGAGTGTGTGTGGTGAGTAGCTATATAGGTAATTTTTTTTTCTTTTCTGTATGGGTGAATGAGTGTATATATGGGTGTGTTAGTGAATGAATGACTGTTTTAATAGTGTATTTGTGAGTAAGTACATATGTTTTAAACTAGTACATATGAGTTATGTGTGAGTAACTCTATGGATGAGTGTCGGTGTGTAACAGGATGATCAGGATGTATCTGTGTATGAATACATATGATGAGTGAGTACATGTATGAGTGACTGTATATGTATTTTGATGAATGAGTGGATGTGTGTATAGATCTTGGAATTACTAAATAGGTGTGTTGTAAGTGGCATTGGTATGTCTATTGTATTGAAAATGTTATTTTCTATTTTTCAATGTGTGTAATAAAAGTTATATTAGGGTGAGAGAAGATCTGCCACTCTTCCACAAGGATGATGTCATCAGTGAGGGCATCAGTGATGTCATTTGAGATGTCATCAGTGATGTCATGAGTGCTGTCACTGACCATGTCATGAGTGATGTAATATGTGACGTCATCAGCAGTGCATTGCGGGCGCGCGAGTTATAGTTAGCTGAACTAACTATAACGGGGGAATTTCAATGGTTTTATATGAGTCAAATGTTCTAATAACTATAACGTGCCTCAAACCTATGGTTGTTTGAGTGAATTTCTAAGGTTTTTTAAATGTTAATTTCATATTTTAATGTTTCTAAAACCTATTTTTTTCAAATATTTTTTAAAATATTTTGGAACTCTCTTATACTTCTTTTTTTAACTTTGAAAATGATGCAATGTTTTATATCTTCCCCAAAAAATATGTAAATATAAAAAAAAAATTCAGAGAAAACTGCACTCCCATACCGGTAGCGTACCAAGCTCCCTCACCACACAAATCCTATCCGCCATATTGCTAAACTCGTAAATGATGCATATTTCATATCCGCCGAGTTCGTGGCACCGCGTCCCGCGTAACATCATATATGCACGAAGTCACCCCAGTTGCTACTTTGGTATCCAAGGGGTACGCAGTATCAAGCCACGCGTTACGTCATGTACAAATGGGGTCGCACCTGCTGCGCGTACACGCTGCCAGGCCCTGTGTTACGTCACAGATGTATAGTGTTGCGCAGGGTACGCCATTCCCTCGTTTTTTGTCTCAAAAGTATATCTAAATAACTTTAAACAGTATACGAGAGCAAGCAATAATATAAGTTATTTGAAATATTGCTATATTTCTAACTGTAATAAACTTATATTATGATAAATATATTTTGTCAAAATCGCGTCGCGTGCAGCCTCCTTGTGCACTCGGTGCACGATTGCCATGTGACCTTAAAAAAAAGCATTTGATTGCTTCATTACATTTCCCATTGTAACAGTTGGACGACCCCACCCATTTTACTCATTCTCTCTACAGCGTTTGATGAGAGACACCTCTTCTGCTTAGAAAGCTTTTTTGAAAAGTGTTTTCCTGTATACACATATCTTATACTACACACAACAAGTTCAAGTTCAAGTTCAGAAATTTGTATAGCGCACTACTCACCCATAGGGTTTCAAGGCGCTTGTAGGAGGGGGTGCATTATTTATCGAATAGCCAGGTTTTAAGTTCCTTTCTGAAGGAAATGTGGTTCTGTGTGAGGCGGAGGTGAGTGGGGAGAGAGTTCCAGGTTTTGCCCACCAGGTAGGAGAAGGATATTCCTCCCATGGTGGATCCGTGGATGCGCGGAACTGCGGCGAGCGCTTGGTTGGAGGATCTTAGTTGGCGGGTGGGTTTGTAGAAGGACAGTCGTGTGTTGAGGCATTCGGGTCCTAGTTTGTAGAGGGCCTTGTGAGCGTGGGTGAGGAGACGGAACGTTATTCTCTTGTTGATGGGAAGCCAGTGGAGGTCTTTCAGGTGGCCGGTAATGTGGGCTGGCGAGGGATGTCCAATATGAGTCTGGCTGATGTATTTTGGATGCGTTGGAGTTTTTTCTGTAATTTGGCTGTGGTTCCGGCGTAGAGGGTGTTTCCATAGTCCAGTCGGCTAGTGACCAGTGCGTGGGTGACCGTCTTTCTTGTTTCGGTGGGGATCCAACGGAAGATTTTTTTGAGCATACGGAGTACGTTGATGCAAGAGGATGAGACGGCGTTACCTTGTCTGGTCATCGAGAGGGAGGAGTCTAGGATGAAGCCCAGGTTGTGTGCGTGGTCTGTGGGTATGGGTGCTGTGCCCAGGGCCGATGGCCACCGAGAGTCGTCTCTGGCAGAGGGTGAAGATCCTAGGATGAGAACTTCCGTTTTGTCTGAGTTAAGTTTAAGGCGGCTGTTTTTCATCCATTCGGCTACTTCTTTCATGCCTTCATGAAGATTGGTTTTGGCGGTGTTAGGGTCTTTGGTGAGGGATAGGATCAGCTGGGTGTCAACGATCATCTTGATCAATATTCATGGTCTGTACATTAGCCTTTCACGTGTGATTGCCATGCATCTCAAACTTTCCATCAAAAAACAAACGTGTGTTACACGATGCCCCGGGTGTGTGTGTGTGCACATTATTGTGCTCCCTCTCGGCCTGGGTATTCTTGGCTCTAAGAAGTATCAGGAGCCACGGGCAGAGTGCACATCCTAGATCACATGTGACAAACAGTAAACAGCAATGTGTTAGGATGCGATGCAAGGGCAGGGATAGTCCTTTCTTAGTGTTCATGGACTGCCATCAAATGATCGAACAGGAACTAGATAAGTCTGTCCTACCTTTATTTCCCTGCTAGTTATTGCTTTCTGTGAGGTTCCTGGTTCCTGGTTGCTGTTGGAGTACTCCTTGTTTTCATTGGATATTCCTCACGGGCACGTGAGGTGTAGATTTAGTACTCTCCCCTAGAGTACATTGCCTTTCTTTCTTTTGACTTGTTGTCCTCCCCTTCCCTCCTTGTTATTCCGCGCCTCCTAGCTAGTCAGTCTTGTCCCTGCCCCTTAGTTTTGCTTTTCCTTTATTTGCACTCGTTTTCGGAGGTTAGTCAAAGAGATAGGGGCTCCTATCTGCCTCCGCTTATTTTTCGTGGTTTGGCCTGTTTACATTGAAGGCGAGGTGACGCGGTTCATTGCGGGGCTTCGGCTTCGTGACGCGCCCCTTGTTTTATAGCCGCTCCACATCGTAATGCGGAAGTGACCCGTTTTTCGGGTCGTTCCGCGATTGCAGAGGAAGTCGATTGTTTTCCTTTTCCCTGGCCTGTCCTAGTCTATTTCCTTCGATACGGCAATTAGGATAGTTTTTTTTTAGGTGTGCTCTTAAGATCTATGAGCACTTCTTGCCTTTTCTCCTCTAAGATCCAGTCTTCGTTTTAAAAAGGGTGACACCATATTTACAAAAACTTCTTTTCTTGGGTGCATTCTTCACTTCGTTCCTGCAGTGCACGTGCTGAGTGGGCGGAACCACAACACAATGTGTAGATTTGTATTTTTTTTGTTGTCCTCATTTGTCAATATGCATACCATCAGGAAAGGAGTCCATTTCTACTAGGACAGGGGGGCCCCGCCTCTCCATAAGGAGGAGATGTTAAAAGACATCCCGGGTAACTTTAAGGGAAAACCATCCCTCCCACCCGGTCAAAAGGGCTAACTTCACTGAAATAAGAGGGAAGTTTGGTACTGGCACAGATGTGCCAATATCTGCGATGCATAATATTAATCATAGGACCAGATATGTTTAGAAAGACAGAAGGAGATGGCAGTGAACAACAGAAAAACATAAGAGCTAAAATCCAGTATTGAGATCTAAGTGATAATAGACATGGCTAAGAACAAACTATTTTCTATATATTTCTAACCATTTACCCCATAGTTCCCAGAATCGTGTCTTCTTGCTTAACCTAATTGCTTGATCAAGAGTTGCCCCCCTTTGCACTGACAGGATCCATTCCACCTCTGTCGGTGAACATGAGAGTATCCATTTAATACACAGCTCTGGCTTCCCATCTTCGATAACTTCGGAGTAGTCCAGTATGCCTTATGGACAGTAAAGAGATGATTTTTTCTTAGTGGGGTAGATCTCACGCAGCGCCATAGATAATCCATAGATACTTGCCATATTGACTCGTGATCTTTATCTAGCAGTTCCCTCTTCCAGCTTTCCGTCAGTGTATTCTGGGTCCCTTCTTCTGCCTGAATAAGCAGCCAGTACCACTCTGCAATCTCTTTCTGTACCTTCGGTCATAGTTTTATCCTGGTTTCAGCCCCGGAATTCCCCTCACCCTTATCATTCAATGTTTTTGCCCAGCTGGATAATTGGTAGTATTTGAATTTAGAGACATTGTTATTAGTTGCCTCCGACAACCTCTCCCACACTCTCGTAGAGGGATAGCTAATAAGTCTAAATGACAAGCCGGTTTACCCAGGGAGTCCCAAATAGGGGCAGAAACACAGTAGTACAGTATTTGTAGAGTGAGTCTTGAGTAGTACCAATTCTTGGCTGCATTCTGGAGAATTTTTAGTTTAACTTTAAAAAAAAATTGAGGGTGACCGAATTGAAAGAGGAAACGATCTGGTTTAAATTGGGAGTCTTTTACTAAAGCCTTTAAGTAGGGTGCTAGGCTAGAGCTATCCTTTAGGAGCTGATAAAAGTTCTTTAAATTGAAAGCTTGGTAGTATAGATATAGATTAGGGGTGGCTATACCGCCTTGTTCTTTCTTCCTGCGTAGTTTTTTTCAGGGCAATTCTGGGGAATTTGTTTCCCCAAATAAAACTGGTGAACTCTCCTTGTATTTTTTTTAACCATACTTTATTAAACTCTAGAGGGATAGGGTTAAAAAGAAAAGAAAACTTTGGAAGCACCAACATTTTTAAAAGGTTGGCTCTGCCAAGAAAAGACAATGGCTGCGCACCCCAAGCCTGCAATTGTTTTCTGACTGATACAGCTAGTTTATCAAAGTTTGTGTGTGCTAGTTTTTCTAAATTGTGGACAATATGTACCCCCAAATATTGTATTTCCTTCCTTATCAAACTACTACTGTATTGTGTGTTCCATTGCATCAACTCTGTCTTTTGTTGCTTTACAGAGTACCCCGAGACGCCTGAGAAAAGATCTAATGTTTCCCAAATAGCCAAAAGGGATTTAGGAAGATCTCCTGTAAAAATCATTAAATCATCGGCATATAGACCAATTTTTTTTAACCAACCGTTACAAAAAAAGGGTTGGACATTTTGATTAGCCCTCAGTTTACAAGCTAGAGGCTCAATATAAATGTTAAAAAAGAGAGGGGAGAGGGGCCATCCCAGTCTAGTCGCTCTTCCAATTTTTATGAGTTTGGACAAGTTCCCATTTACCAACACCTTTGCCAAAGGGATTCTATATACTGCTTTTATTACTGCCAGAAAGTTTTCTCCAAGGTTAAGGTGTTCTATCGTTTTATACAAAAAGGCACACTATTTTGGGGATTCCCACTCGTTTTCACCAAGTCGATGGTTGCAATAAGTTCATGAGTTAACTCGTGTAGTTGCCTCCCTCTTATAAAACCTTTTTGGTCAGTATGGATTAAAGAACCTATCATCTTATCCAATCTCTTGGTTAGAGCCTGCATGGAGATTTTGTAATCACTATTAAGAAGATAGATCGGCCTGTAAGATTCACAAGCCCTCGGGTTTTTACTTGGTTTTAAGAGTATTGTTATAGTGGCTATATCCCAAGATGACAGAAGGTTCTGTTTAGCCAAGAAAACTGTGTTAAACAACTGTAGCAGAATCGGGGCAAGATCTTAAAGCAAGGAATAAATCTCATTTGGGATGGCATCTGGACCTGCGGCTTTCCCCTTTTTTAAGCCCCCTATGATAGAAAGCACCTCTTCGAGACTAAAAGGGCTATTTAGTCTCTCTTTTTCCAATTCTTGCAAGAGCGAGAGATCCATATCTCTAAGATATTCATCAACTTTCTTATCCTCAACTTCAACTTCTCCTTTGTAGAGGTCTTGAAAAACAAGACAAATGGGTTCTCGATCTCATCCTCATTGGAGATTAAGTCACCAGAGATTTGGAGGGCGTGGCTTGCGCGCCGCTGCAGAATGGCAGACTGCGCTTGAGCTCCGGCGAATCAAGAGCCGTCAGGGAGGATTGCGGTTCAACCGAGAGGAGAAGTTTGGCCATAATTAGTGCAAATGGCATCGGAATATGCCGTGAACAAGTGGTGCGGCTTTCTGCTTTGTGGTTCTCTATTCTGCATTTCATTTTTGCCGCAGAAGCCTTTCTTCACTACGAGCGCAGGCGGCCGCCATTTTATATTTTGGTTGCGGCGCTCCTGTTTTTTTGTCACCTGACAGGCAGGGAATTACTAAACCTTCCCTTTACTGAGTACTTGGTGATATTTTTGATACAGCAACTCTCTGTATTTGCTTAGAGGGTTGTTTTCCTGCAGTATTACCCCGTTTTTGAGTCCATTTATGAGATGATGGTTTAAGTCTTCTTACAACATCTGTCTGCAGCAATGAGGGCATGTACTACACACCAGAGCATACGGTGAGCTATTGGCGCTATTTAGGTGTCTTTAATTACTCAGCCTGATATTTTTTACAGCACGGAATACTTTTCTACATTTCTTAGATACAAATGGCCGCCATTTTGTGCTTTGCAAGGGTAAATGCAGTTTTTTCCCTCAGTTATTACGTCTTATGTTTTGCTGCATTTTTTTGAAAGTGTCTTTCTCACTATGACCCTGCCGATCTGCCACTAAGGAGTATTTTTGGACACTGTCATTGCATCTGGTTTACTAGCTGTTCCATTTTGACTGTGTGGCAATGGTCCTACTCTGCTTGTAATGCAGTTTGCATTTTATACTCAGAGTAACTGCATGTTTTCTTTCCTCTATTTGGATGGCTCTTACAGCTGACACCATATTGATGTTGTGAGTCATCATATCCCGAATAACCTACTGTCTTTTCAGAAGTTCTGTTTCTTCTCTTTGTTACCGGATTTCATATTTTTTTGACCCTCTTGCTGTCATTAATGGCTGACAACATGGGCCTTTCTCCTAAGACTAAAGACTCGAAAGGCAATCTCAAAAGGTCTAAACAAACTTCTCCTACCATGGAGTTAGCTAAAAAGGAAGCTGGTACCACGTTGGACACTATTTTGTCTCGACTGAATGCTGTTCATGATATTGCGCAATCAACTAAAACTAACACTGACTTACTTCAAGTCGAGGTTGCGGCTATTAGAAGTAATTTCAAGTCCTTATCACTTCGAGTCTCGGCTGCTGAATCTCGGATAAGTAATGTGGAAGATACTGCGCAAAAACATTAGCGGTCAATGCAACAGATGGAGCGATCTATGGCGACGCTGAGGAGGGATCTTACGGAACAAGAAGATCGTAACGGCAGAAGCAATCTTCGTATTTTTGGTTTGCCCGAAGATGCGGAAAAGTCAGCGCCCTCATTATTGGACTTTTTATACCAATGGATACCCTCTGTTCTACAGATTTTATTTCAGAAGGATTTTGAAATTGAACGTGCTCATCGAGTGCCTACCTTTCGATCCAGATCTTCACCTCACCCTAGGGCAGTGATTTTTAAACCATTGCGACATCAACATTCTGAGCAAATTTTAGAGCAAATGAGGAAGATTAAGGCGGTCACATGGGAAGGTCACAGAATTTCAATTTCACAAGACTTTGCGAGGGATACTGTTATTAGAAAGGTTTCCTTAACCTACGTCGAAGACTGCTCGACATGAACATTCCGTTTTCCTTTGCTGGTCCTTCAAGATTTTGCATCACCTTTAAAGGTCGTACTCAACTTTTTTATGAACCATCGGATCTTTCGACCTTCTTGAACAATCAGACGGAGTCTCAGATGTATGCTTCACCTTCACCTAGTTCCTTTGGTTCTTGAATTTGTGTTGACATGATGCTCTTTTTGTGGCCTTTTTTGGTTTGCATGCTTGCTTGTTTAGATATTTGCTAATGCAATGGTCGTTAGGCTTCTAGTTTGCATATGACCATGTCCTCGCATTCTGTTTGAGTTACAGTTAGATGGTTCTGTTTTTTTTTTCTCTTCTATTTTTTTCAGTCTATTTTTTTTTGTCTTATTGCTGATATTTTGATATTCTATACACTATGATATGTACCTTATTTCTTTTTTCATTTCTTCTGTTTACGTAGTTATGAGTTTATTAATATTTCAATGTTCTTTATTGTGGCCCTCTTTGTTTGTTGTCTCCTGTTTTATTCCTTATATATTTGGTATCTATTTTGTATGTCAGTTCTATTTGCGATCTGTGATTTTTATGGTATCCTGTTTCTTCTGTTTCTTTTTGTATTTACATATCATTAGGTTCTGTTCTCTTGTATTTTTATGTAGCATATATATTTATCCCATATAGTGCTCCATACTTTGATTTCCTCTATCTTCATTCCTATTTCAGCTGGTTTCATAGTTATTGTTCACTGTTGACTGTGTTAATGTTCCACTGTTTAGTATTTTGACATGGGTGTTTAATAGCTTTTTAATATTGATACAAGTTGCTGAAATCTGAATTAATCGGCGCGGCCTGTATCTATTTCTATATTCATTAATTGTTCTTGATATCTGTATTGATCTTTTTCTCTGCAAACTTTTTTATTTTATCTTTTTCTTCTTTTTTCTCCTTCTATTCTCTTTGCTTTGGCTTTATAATATTTGTTTTCTACCAATTGTTCCTTCGGTCTATTATATTACACTACAAATTAACTATGCTATACTATTTGTTCATGGTTTGCAATGTATGAGTTAATATTTTTAGTTTCGTATACATTTTTGATGATTTAATATCCATTATTAATTGTTACTTACTGTTATATTCAACTTATGATAATACTTCTACTGTTATCCATTAGACAATGGTTTCTATGGTTTATATATTCTTCCGTTTCTTTTTCTTCTGTTTCCTGATTCCTGACCTGATCAAATCTACTTTTGTATGCTTACTCAGATGAATTTATAGTTATTGCTCTTTGTGACTATTGTTCGTTTATACTGATGTTTTTCTGGTATTACATTGCAAATAGTTTCTGTCTATTGCCTATATTTCTTCTGATTCTTTTCTTGTTTTTGCTGATCTTGGATTTGACTGACTCTACTTTTGCTTCTTCCTTCCGTCTAACTATACTCCTGCTTTTCTACATCATATCTTTATACCCCTTTCCATAATCTCTTAAGGTCTTTCCTCCTTCTCCCCTATATGTAATTCTAGTTTTCCTATATCTTTTCTCCTTGTTCGCCTTTTCGATTTTCCTCTTCATGTTCCCCCCGCGTATGGATTTGGTCTCTTTTAGACCTCCCCTGGTGGGTTTCTTTCTGTTGGTCTTCCTGTTTCTTTTTTCCGGTCTTCTTTCTTTTCCTGGATCTCCTGTTGGCACCTCATATCTCTTGGGTTGTTCATGTTGTTGGGTTTGCGCTGTTTCGAGTTCTTTTTTATCTGTTTCCGCTTTATCTTCTTTATTATCAGAGTTTAGGCTTTTTTTTTGTTTTTCTGTTTTTATGCCTGGTCTGAACGTATTGTACCTTAATGTTCGTGGGTTGAATCACCCGGTGAAAAGGGCTAAGATTTTGGACTATTGCAAACATCTCTCTACAGATTTAGTGTTACTACAAGAAACGAAAATTTCTTATAAGGAGGCCTTATTATTGAGGAAAGAGTGGGTCCTTGATGTGGTGTGTTCTGATGCTTCTGGTAAAAAGAATGCTGTGGTAACACTAATCTCTAAAAACTCAGGATTGTCTGTTGTGTCTGCAGAACATGATTCGGAAGGACGATGGTTGCTGTCCCGCCTTACTAATGGCTCTCTTGATCTTTATGTTATGAATATTTACGTTCCAAATATTAATGATCCATTGTTTTGGCGGTCAATCACCAAGAAACTGTCTGAGGTTCCTCTTAAGGGCAATCTAATTGTTGGTGGAGATTTTAATCTCCCTATGGATCCCACTTTGGATAGACAATCTGCTTTTAAATTGTGTCCTGCTAGGGCTCACACACAGATGCGTAATCTCTGTGCCTCTGCTAATCTTCAAGATCTGTGGTGTTTACATAATCCTACTGGCAGTGATTTTTCTTTTTTTTCTTCGCCTCATTCTAGTTTTTCTCGTATTGATTATCTTTTAGTTCATTCAGCCCTCTTACAGGTTTCGTCGTCTCCTTATATCCATCCTATTCTTGTTTCTGATCATGCCGCAATATCTTTTTCTCTCCTCAATTTCTCTGATAAAAAAGAACCTCGTACTTGGAGGTTAAATACGGAGATTCTGCATGATCAGACTCAAGTTGCGGCATTGAACGAAGAGATTGATACTTATTTTTCTGATAATGATGGCTCAGTTGGCTCCCCAATAGTCTTGTGGTACGCTTTTAAATGTACGCTTAGAGGACAAATTATTAAACGTATGGCAAAGAGAAATGCTGATATTAAGAAACAACTTACAGATTTAGCTGATGACATTAAGAGACAAGAATCTCTCTATCGTACTTCTAAAGATAAACAATTACTACAAACTATTAAAAATTTGAAGTATTCCTACAACACTATTGTTACTAAAAGAGCGCACATTGGGGTTCAAGCGCAGAAATCCAAACGCTTACTTCTGAAAAACCGTGCAGGCAAATTATTGGCGGCGACCTTAAAATTTCAGGACTCCAATCTTAGTTCAACCCAGATTTCCTCCATTATTGATAGCTCTGGTGCCAAGAAATTTCAAACTAAGGAGATACTTGAGGTTTTCCGTGATTTTTATAGTAAGTTGTATACTCCTGTTAATCCGTCCTCTTTTGAACACTGTCAACAATATTTAAAAACACTTCCTATTCAGACGGTTTCAGATGCTGATGGTGTGAAATTGGGAAGTCCGATCACTCCTGAAGAGATTAGAGATGCAATTAAATCTACACGTTCGGGTAAAGCTCCGGGACCGGATGGTTTTCCCATCATGTTCTACAAAATTTTTCTCACTTCTGTCGTTCCTCGTCTTAAAGTTGTTTTCGACACCTTTATATCATCAGGTGCGGTCTCAGGTTCTGCCGCTGATGCTACAATAATAGTGATCCCAAAAGATGGCAAGGACCATTCAGACCCTAAGAATTTTCGCCTGATATCCCTTCTTAATATGAAGGCAAAGATTTTTGCAAAGATTTTGGCCAAACGTTTAGAATCATTTATCCCATTACTTATTCATCCCTCCCAGACGGGCTTTGTCAAAGAAAGATTTTCTAGAGACAATATTCGTACCTTTTGCCACATTATTGGGAAAGCAAAACTATCTACTCTTCCGGCGGCTGTTCTTGCCCTTGATGCAGAAAAGGCTTTTGACAAGGTTTCCTGGCCTTTTTTACATGTAGCGCTTTGTGCTCACAATTTGGGTGATTTGTTTGTTAACATGGTAATGTCTTTATATGTACGTCCGAGAGTAAATATCAGAGATAATGGTGCTACGTCTCCTTTTTTTGATCTCTGTCAAGGTACTGTCGTGTATTTCTATAGGTTCTGATTCAGTCCCCTTATTCCTGACCCTATTCTGGTTAAACTAACTATCAAGTTAACTAACAGTCAGCCCATGAGGCAAGAAAACCCCCATGATGCAGATACCGTTATCTGACGCAGTCACACTACGGCACAGGAACGTGTTATCTGATTAGGTCATAACGCTTGAGATCTAATTAGACAAGCGACATTCCTCCAGCCCCTGATAAGGCATACGACGTTCTCATAACAAATCAAACCTATGACAACCTGGAAAATCCGTGCGGCCATTGTTTTGATTTCACAGAGAACTTTAGTAAAGAATGTGCTAACGAGCAAGTCGTATGACATCTTTATTGACGTATCTATGTCCATCCTTACGTCAATCTCGGCACCTTTAAGGTATAAATATTGCCGACCTTGCCCTATGCAAACACACGCGTGGTGACAAGACGGAGCAGCCATACTTGCCGAAGCCGAGAGCAGAAGCAGACCCCGCTGGCAGCAGCCCCGCCTTCCTGACGCGCTGAGAGACGCGCTGCTATCTCAAGCCGAGAGACCCAGCACCGGCGCTTCCGGGTAGCCCTCGCAGGCAGCCTGGAATATCGAGAGCAGAGAAAGAGATACCATTCCTCATTCATCCTAAATTCCAGGTACAGAACTGAATAACCCCTCACAGAGAATTCTTTAGTTATTCACTTGGCAAAAACAAACTTAACTTAAACTGTAACTTTCTATTCCCGCCCACGCATTAGACTTAGGTCAGGTACACGGGGTAGGCGTATTTAGAAACACCAGTTGAGTACGTTTAGTCAAATGTATATGTGTATGTAAATATATTTTAATCATTTTAAACATCATATGGCTCAGAAACCATATCAATGTTTTTACAGTATTATTTTATACTATTGCTTCTAATGTATGCACTTTACTTAACTATAAGTATTGCAATAATATCGATCCATTTCTCTTGTACGAGAAAAGAGACTGATCAATAAATAACATCTTTTATTGAACACGCCCGTCTCTTCCTTTTCTCTACATTCTGATGAGACTAAGAATGCACGGACTGACTGAGTAAAATAATTGCCTTGTGCTCACACGACTCTTGAGATTGACTCTTGATTAGGGGAGAGCAAAGTTGTCATGTTCTATGGTTGTTCAGAAACTAAATCCCTTCTTGTCTAATCAGGGAAGTTAATCCTTCCTTGAACATTCGAGAAAGTTTCTAGCGAACTCTGAGCTTAGCTGGCAAACCCAAAAATTAAGTCTAGTATCGACAGTAGTAGACCTAGTTAACGTCTGGCCTAGGCCTTTACTGCTGTAGGTACTATTCCAATGCGCAGAGCCTATTGGGAAAATAGGAGCTACACTACATGGCGCCCAACGCGTTTGGAAAGGGCGATAAAACTAACGTAAGACATTTAGAGTAACTCAGTCGTGCTTTCTCACTCAGACCCCTTTTCCCAAATACTCCAAAGACGTCTGGAGTGGGTGAAAGGTTATTATATCCTCCAAAACCTCGCAGGAGGGAACTCCTATGTATGGTTCTTGGTCTAGTCAACGTTGAAGGATAAAACAGTTCCAGAATATTGTGCATCTAATCTCTGTTTCCATAAAGAAACCTGATCTGCAAATAAAAATAATACCATCCTGTCTGTAAAATGGCAGAGAGTGATGATGAAAGAGAGGCAATTAGATTAGCAACTGAAATAGCAGATGCTGATGCTACCATGCAAACAGCAGACCCGGATATAATACTCATCCAGGTCGCCAAAAGGAGATCTATAACCTTAAAACTTATAGAAAATGGACTGACACCTAGAGGTGGCACAGTCATATTCGTAATTGAGGCACACGAATATCGGCAGACAGAGGTATACTATACATGGATACATTTTCCAGCAGCAAATGCTGTAACAAAGTACTTCCACTATTACAAAATAGAGGTTCCACCCGACATTTACACTCCTTTCGAGGAGGTGGAAGTACCACTCAAATTCCAAGAGCATTTGCTCTTATTTGATGGCGCCCTAAAACATAACAATCACATTACAAGGCTCGGTCCTTTAGAAAGACCAGGAGCAACGTGGCCGGTCTTAGCCGGATACACACCACATCCAGACATCGAAAGAATGCCTGCAGCAGAGCTGTTAATACAGCTAAAACAACTACTAAAAATTCATAGACAATTAGTTCAGTATGTAATTCGGACTTCAACAATTCAGCCAGCGATTAAACTTCCACAGCTGACCCCTCACCAGGGGAACACAAATAAAATTACACCACAGAACATCCAATCCTGCCTAGGTAAAGTTCCAGCTAAACGGGAACAAATACCATTCTGGTTGGCACAGAAAATCACCCAAATAGAGATGGTGTTTCCTGACACCACCCCATTAGAAAAACACAGGATTCTGACTATATGTCTCCCAATGGGAATCGCACCACACATTGAGGACTGTGACACTTGGGGTACAGTCTTTGCTTCCATCTACACAAAAACGCACGGTGTTCCATCCATTTCGGTAATACCAGATGTGCTAAAACAAATTCAAGATGAATACGGTCCAGAACCTGCTTTAACTCTTGGTATGAAATTACTAAAAGACTTCAAGCAGGTCTCGGCTATATTATTAGCCAACATAAAAGGTGAAGCAGCAAACGTGGCGATCCGCCAGAGGTTAAAAGAGACAGATATAGCAGACCAACCAGCTGAAATTGCCAGAATCATAGAAAAATCCTATGAAGAACTAGGCAGAGATAGTCTAGGTGGAATACCAGTAAAACCGCAACTGACTACAAGTCCAGAAAAAATATTTTTTAATAATAATAATTCACCAAAAAAGAACTGGGATGGAAACAAACAATCCAATCCTAAAGAAAAGAAATTCCAGTCCCGAGGAAGGTCTCCTAGGCGAAGAGAGAAATCTCCAAACCAAAGACAGAGGTCACCGCAGAGTGACCCCTCGGGGAATAGATATAACCTTAGAAAAGGGATAATATTAAAAAACCTGATAGATATCAAGACATTGATACACGTCCCTCTCAATCTTTTCAGAATTCCTCGCAGAAATCGGAAAGAAGAGGACGATCAGAAGAGCACGCCAAGTCCAAAGACAAGGAACCTGCTCAACAAAAAAAGAAATTACAATTTCCAAAAAAGAAGGTAGCCAGTATCAAGGTAGTTAAAAATGCCGAGAATACTGAGGACACAACTGAAAAACGGAGAGTGGGCTCAGACAATGCTAGACAGCGCAGCAGAGGTGAGCATAGCTCGCAAAGTCCTTATGAATCATCTGGAGACAGTGGACACGAATGAATACCTTCAAGTGGAAACTGCAGACACCAGAGTTAGCAAGCCCCACAAGATATACGAGATAACATTACGTATAGAGGGAGATAAGACTAGGAAAATAAGGGGACTATTTTGGGATAACCTCTCCAAAGGCTATGACATCCTTCTAGCTGAAAAAGACTGGCCACCAGAGTTTGTCAGGGAGTGCCCTCATGGCGAAGAAGTAATTATGCCTGCCTTCTCGAATCAAATACCGATTCATAAAAAATACACACTTGCTAGAAAGTGGGCAGTGGCCTTAGCACCTGCTTTATATAAAAATCATGTAGGATGGGATGAGGACTCCCCTCCTCACAAAATACAGTTAAAATCACAACCTACTGCACAAAGGCAGTACCCAATTAAGCAAGAAGCTAAAAAACAGGTAAATGAAATACTAGATCAGCTAGAATACCAGGGGGTGATTGAAACTTGCACCTCACAAATGAACAATCCTTTGTTTCCGGTCTCCAAACCAGACAATTCATATCGTCTAGTTTTGGATTACCGACACCTTAACACATGTTGCAAAACCTTTGCAGTGCAAAACTCACACAGTGCTGCACTAATGAATAACATAGTGCGCAAAAAATACAAAACAACCCTGGACATCTCCAATGGATTCTTTTGTCAAAACATAGCACCAGAGAGCAGATATTTAACTGCATTCTCAGTAAATGGCACTCAAAAACAATTCTGTCGGTTAGCCCAGGGGTACAAGAACAGCCCGGGGGTATTCTCAGCGAGAGTAACAGAATTACTACAACTATATGATGATGAAGCATTATCTTATGTCGATGACATTTACTTAACAGATGATGACTTGGAGACTCACTTGAAAAGGGTGAACACCATAATACTTGGGTTCGCTGCAGAGGGTTACAAATTCAACTTTAAAAAATCCAGAATTGCCCATCTGACGGTCCTATTCTTAGGATATGAGTTATCAAGTGAAGGCAAAAGCCTGGCAGACAATTTCCTAGAGAAATGTGCCGTAATCCAAGCTCCTAAAACACTAAAAAACCTACAGTCAATTCTAGGCTTCCTAAATTTCGGAAGAACATATATTGCAAATTACGCAGAAAGGGTCAAACCCCTTTATGATCTAATTAAACCAGACTTTAAAAGATCCAGTTGGACTCAAGCACACACAGAAATTTTGAGATCCTTACAAACAGACATGCTAATTAAAACAAAATTAGAAACCCGTGATAATACACGCAACCTTGTGATCCGAGTCATCCCAGGGAAATGCGGATTCACATACCTGACCTCTAATGAGGGAGAAAAGGTACCAATTGCATTCAAATCACATTTGTACACAAAAGCTGAACAGAGATTCAGCAACAAAGGAAAAATGGTTCAAGCAGTTCAAACCGCAATAGCTAGAGAAAAAGACATAGCTGATGGTAGACATATCACAGTCAGAACAGCTGAATCAGCCTTCGAGGCACTAACAACACCGTGTAATTTACCAACAACAACATTGAATCCGGAATGGATACAATGGGTGAATTCAATCACAACGGACAAAGTATACTACTACTTTGATCCAGAACTAGAAGAATTGAAAAATCTAAAATATGATAAGACGTATCCTCTGCCAATCGACATTCTGCCTCTACGACATTACGCCTGTGTAATCTATACAGACGGACATGCTCAACCATCCGTTTGGGGAGAACAAGCATACAACCCCACATGTGAGATTACAAAAGAAGTGTGGCGCGGAGGTAAACTAAGACCTCTATTAACAAAGACACACTCAGTAGAAACCAATTCAGAACAACAAACTGAAATATTAGCTTTGAAAATGGCGCTAGATAATGCGGATCGCGAATTCCCGACACTTATAGTGTCAGATTCATATTACTGCGTCAAATCATATAACAGCGATTTGCAGACATGGATTCAGAACGGTTACAAAGATGACACAGATGCACCAATAAAGCAGAGACTGCTCTGGGAACAAGTAGCTCTTTTGAAAAAAGAACTACCAAAGACTCACGTGACTCACTCACTGAGTCATCAACGTGATGGCGTTCACGTTGTAGGGAATTCATTGGCTGAAGCAGCCGCAGCGGCAGCCACTAAACCGGCTCCCGTAGATCGAAAAAAGCGTACATTAAAATACATTGACGGTGAAACATTGCTGGCGGTGAAAACGTCATCAAAAGGCGACTGCTCAGCGTTACCGATCAACTATCCACTCAATTATACATACATAATCGATGCAAACTCCGTCCCTTTTGCTCGAATCCCTGGAGTGGGGGATAGAGTGATTCCAAACATGGACAGGAGAAACTTGTTAATCGCAGACGCACACATGGGCGAGGGTCACAGACACCTTAAATTAAAAGATTCTCTGGAAGAATTACAATCACGGTACTGGTGGCCAGGCATGAGCCTGCACTACACCATGTTTGTAAAAATCTGCCCAAACTGCAACAGAGATCGCAGTGGGGAGAGAAGCAGTTTAATACCTCGTCGTATCAAGGCAGATAATATTACCAGCAAAAAGAATGGCTTGCGATTAACATATACAGGCTAGTTTCCACTTATAATGTAGATCACCAGCACTCGGCTGACGTCCGGACTATTATACAAGATTTGCGAGTCTAAATGGCATATACGCTAAGAGCATGCTACGTTCGACCATTTCTTTCACTCAGGCAAACCAGCCTGGGGGGGAAACATGGCCAAATGAGCACAGCCCAGCGGGAATCTTCTCACTTCCTTCCTGAGGGTATGGGACGGTGTAAAGAAAAAACCAAGGCAGAAAGCAATCTATAATAGAAAGGATATTAGGTTCGGGAGCTGGGTGGGTCAAACATCTAATAAGTGTCCAACGTAGTCTAAATAACTTGCCAAGAAATTCTCTGAAGGGATTCAGTCCGTACGAATTATTATTCGGAACTAGGATGTTGATCTCTGACCTTGATAGTCAGACTTCAGTGGTAATAGAAAAAACCTTTGATGTCAAAGACCGTTTGGCTATTTTGCAGGACTTAAACAAAACAAGAAAAGACCTGAGAAACATACAGTTGAAACAACAGCCAACGACCACTGAAGATTCACCACCTGTCCCAGCAAGACCTGTCTGGATTCCAAAAGTCGGGGATCTAGTCAGGGAGAAGATCGCGGTAAAGAAGGAATTTGGGCCTTCTTACAGAAAAGCAGTTCCTGTCTTGTCTGTCAACGGGACAAGATCAGTTGTACTACCGCCACTTGCTGGAAAAAAGGAGAACCGAGTTGTATCCATCGACCTGGTAAAACCACAACATGTGGCCGATAACAAACAGTAGGCCAAGTGGACTCCCAATAAGTAGCAGAACACCAAGGTTTGCTACCAGTACAGAGGTCCTAACAAAGAGGCTCATCACATTCGAAACGCCTAAAGAAGAACAACAAGGACTATGCAACAATGCAATAGAACTCAGACCTCTGAAAACCCAAATAAAGACATTTAGCAGAGACACACCAATCTACAATGAAGTTCCAAGTGAAAATGCAAGAAACAAAAATCCTGAACCAATTGGAACAATTGACAGAACTGCATCTGGTTACTTCATCAACTTCGATGATTCCTCTGAAGGTTTCAGCGAACAAAAGACACAGCCATCATCAAAATCCTTTAAAGACAAAGCTAAGGAACTTTTGAAACAACTGAAAGAAACATATCTGGTTACTCCATGGATTGAATTTTGGGTGGGTTTTGGTGCATTTATCCTCATACTTTGGCTCATCATGGTATTTACCTTGGGACGCTTCATTGAGGGAAAATATGCTAAAATGGACACAGCAAGTCAGAACATCAACTTGGTCCTCAAACCACACACATCTTCACACGTCGAGAAACGAGAACTTTCTTCAGAACTTTCTTCAGCCAACTTCACAGCAATTCCAATACCTGGTGGGGTAGCCTGGGACAACACTGACTATGAAATTTATGGTCCGGTCGAGATCCTGAAATATCCACACCAAATCAAGATCTCCTTGAGTGATTTTGCAAAACCAAACTCATTTGCTGATGATTGGGACTTTGAAAGTATAAACAATATGATGTCTGACTTAGTAATGTCTGCTAAATTTACAAAACATGATTATTTGCAAGGTTCTACAAATTATGATAGTATGTATTGCTATAACCATTATGGTAACAGTTTTTTGCATAAATCTGCACAACCAAGAAATGTTTTAAATTATAATCAATGGGAACATTGTGCTACACCTCCAAAAGGGAGCTCTAGAACCGTTTATGACAAATATTCATACTTTCAAGGTTTTAACACTAGTAATGCTGAAACATTTTATTACAAATTGTCAAACAAGACAGGGATGAAAACCATGATAACCAACACAAAATTGATTTATTCTGATTCGTTCTTTGAAAAAATGAATACTTTTGGATTTGATTATTGGGACAAAAATGTTGATTTGAAAAGTGTTTGGGGTACAAAAGAATGGCAAGTACAAGGTTTAGAAGCTTTGTTTAGAGCCTGCATGATCCCAGAACAAATGATATTTTTAAATGACACTGTTCAACAAACCACCTGTCTTGGCTTAGCCAAAATCAAAGATTTAAATAACCTGTCTATTCCAAAGCCAACAATGTTTAGCAATAGCTCTGAAACAGATGAAGAAATAGACATAAACCATATACTTAACCAAAACAGAACACATCCTGATTGGAAACAATGGTTGATCTGGCCCACAGATACAAATAACTGTCAAGATAGATTCCTGAATAAAACACAGGGTTTCAAAATGACCAGGCCAGACCCTAGATATCCCCAAAGACATCACCCAGGGATAATAACAACCTACAGTGTGGGCAAATTATGCCTTCAATGGCTACAAACTTCCACACTGCCTGAAATTAAGCAACACCTAACTTTACTTACTGATGGTGCTGACTTGCGTGATTTCATACTGGGACCACGCAAACAGCGTCAAAAGCGTTTCATAGCAGCCTCTGTATATGCAGCATACAATGAGGCCTGGAAGGTTACTCAAATTGAAACAGCAGAAAGAATACGGGAAATTGACCGTATTAATTTGGAAAAATCACTATCTGTAGTGGACAATGGGTTAATGACTCTGTCCTCCAGAATTTTTTCATTGGACAGCATTGTGTCTTCAGCAATCGATATATTATCGCAAGACTTACTGTTATTACAACATGGTCAGTCACAATTGCGTTCCATTGTACAGCTTGGCTGGACGTTACAAAATCTGCGTTCAGGCTATGTGCCTTGGCGTTTAATCAACACAACGTCACTATTCCAAATCTTTAACCTTACTGATAGACAAATCGGTATGGCGCAAAAGGGTGCTGATTATACAATCTTGAGCATTGAAAAACTAGAAAGATTACCGTTGACAATGTCAGAACGACCTGTCAGTGAATGGATAATCCACGGAATCATAAATATTCCAATCTCAACCTTCAGGTTTCAATACTGCCAAAAATATATACAGGCTGGCATGTACGAGAAATTGGGAAAGGGGTACCTTAAAACAACTTGGAACCTGCCCTATTCACATGCATGTGTCAGTAACAAAGGACAGAAAGTGTTTCTTAGTGGCAACAATTGTGCTATGTCACTAAGCGGCACGCTTCTGTGTAACGGTATTAGTTTGCACGGAGCCTGTGAAGGGAATTCATACAACCTTTCATGTCACCAGCAAGGCGCACCTGCAACTGAAATAGAACCATTCTTTCAAAGACTCTATAATGGGAGTTACATTCTTATTGTAGACCGCAGATGTTGTAGTCTTATGCCCGGGACTCCTTATCTCGTCACTACGACTGCGAAGGTCAAGTGCTGTGGACGATCTTTGTTCCCCAGCTCCTTTCCAGACAGGGAGGCAAGGGCATGGCCCGGTTTGAAAATTACTTCTATTCGAATAGATACTTTAAGCAGAATGAAAACAGTGCTTCTTCAGACGCCTACAAGGCTCACGTCATCTAAAGAAACGTATGATCTACAAGTCGCAAGGACGACTGCAGAGATACATACATTATTATCAACTAATTCCCCCGTACATTTCGCGGAAATCCTGAGCGAAATCTTAAATATTTCTGATACCACTGGGGTCTCAAAGGTATTTAAGACAGTATTTTCGATGGCATTAACACCATTCAAAGCCATACTGGGTATTTTTCCAGATTTCGTCCATTCGATTTTTGGCGGACTTCCCCTGATCCTGGGACTAATTGCAGGAATCCTATTCCTAGTCCTTATTTTCCGTTATGGCAACCCATGTCACAGATCAAACTCTCGCGACAATGGAAGATACGATCCTAGCCATTGGATACCGGGACCGGATATCAAAAATCCTGGGACTCTCCCGGCTTAGAGACCTAAACATGACTTGGTTTCTATCATTTCGACCAATGTGGCAAAGGTGTGTTTTACCTGTACTAAGGTGTCTGCTATGCGGAGAAGAATGCGTGTTAGACACCTGTCTGACGCTACAATCGGATGCGCCGGTGGATGCAGATACACTGTTGGTTCCTACCAAGGTTCACGCACTGTGCTGCCCTCAAAGGCTGCCAATTCTGATGACGGCATTCCTGGAATCTTCACCACTACGATTGAAGGGTAGTGAAGTTCGAGATGAAAGCAGCATCGAACAGGTACGACCTTCTGTCAGCAATGCAAATCAGAATGTCAATGGAGACAATCATGCGCACGAATGCATGGTTACCCCTATTTCCGACTTAGTGGAACTTTCCCATGAAGCTGTTGACAGTTTTTTCGAAAGCCTGAATGATATGATGTTCTCTCCAGAACAGAAATAGAGACTTTTGAGTAAACTCGCACACGGCGTTCCCTGAATTCGGCCTTCAACTTTAAAAATAAAGTTACATGAACAATTTCACTCCAGCTCACGGACAGCAATATTTTTCAGCAAGCCCCTTAAAATATTTTTCTACATATTTTTTTCCCGGGACACTGATCTTCTGCTTAAAGTAAGAAACTATTCCTAGAGAACTAAAATTTCTATTTTTAGATACTTTATAGACTTTAGCTGCTCGCTGGTATGTTCACAAATATTTTATTATGTGATGAAATGGTCTCGAACTTCCTTTCTGTATAGCCATATTAAGAGCCATTTCATGTGTATTTCTCATATACCAATAAGCAATAATGCATAAAAATGCGTGTTTACTTTTGCATTTAATTCATAGCTTAAGTGCATACAATATATATGACTGCAATTTTTCAGTATATTTGAAAATTTCGAAATGCATTTATGTATTTTGGGGTGGTAAGGTATACACTATACTCTATAGTATGTTGTACTATGTTATACTATGCATAGATTAGTAGATATGACCATAGTTAGCGTGGAGTGGGTGTCGTGTATTTCTATAGGTTCTGATTCAGTCCCCCTATTCCTGACCCTATTCTGGTTAAACTAACTATCAAGTTAACTAACAGTCAGCCCATGAGGCAAGAAAACCCCCATGATGCAGATACCGTTATCTGACGCAGTCACACTACGGCACAGGAACGTGTTATCTGATTAGGTCATAACGCTTGAGATCTAATTAGACAAGCGACATTCCTCCAGCCCCTGATAAGGCATACGACGTTCTCATAACAAATCAAACCTATGACAACCTGGAAAATCCGTGCGGCCATTGTTTTGATTTCACAGAGAACTTTAGTAAAGAATGTGCTAACGAGCAAGTCGTATGACATCTTTATTGACGTATCTATGTCCATCCTTACGTCAATCTCGGCACCTTTAAGGTATAAATATTGCCGACCTTGCCCTATGCAAACACACGCGTGGTGACAAGACGGAGCAGCCATACTTGCCGAAGCCGAGAGCAGAAGCAGACCCCGCTGGCAGCAGCCCCGCCTTCCTGACGCGCTGAGAGACGCGCTGCTATCTCAAGCCGAGAGACCCAGCACCGGCGCTTCCGGGTAGCCCTCGCAGGCAGCCTGGAATATCGAGAGCAGAGAAAGAGATACCATTCCTCATTCATCCTAAATTCCAGGTACAGAACTGAATAACCCCTCACAGAGAATTCTTTAGTTATTCACTTGGCAAAAACAAACTTAACTTAAACTGTAACTTTCTATTCCCGCCCACGCATTAGACTTAGGTCAGGTACACGGGGTAGGCGTATTTAGAAACACCAGTTGAGTACGTTTAGTCAAATGTATATGTGTATGTAAATATATTTTAATCATTTTAAACATCATATGGCTCAGAAACCATATCAATGTTTTTACAGTATTATTTTATACTATTGCTTCTAATGTATGCACTTTACTTAACTATAAGTATTGCAATAATATCGATCCATTTCTCTTGTACGAGAAAAGAGACTGATCAATAAATAACATCTTTTATTGAACACGCCCGTCTCTTCCTTTTCTCTACATTCTGATGAGACTAAGAATGCACGTACTGACTGAGTAAAATAATTGCCTTGTGCTCACACGACTCTTGAGATTGACTCTTGATTAGGGGAGAGCAAAGTTGTCATGTTCTATGGTTGTCAGAAACTAAATCCCTTCTTGTCTAATCAGGGAAGTTAATCCTTCCTTGAACATTCGAGAAAGTTTCTAGCGAACTCTGAGCTTAGCTGGCAAACCCAAAAATTAAGTCTAGTAGCGACAGTAGTAGACCTAGTTAACGTCTGGCCTAGGCCTTTACTGCTGTAGGTACTATTCCAATGCGCAGAGCCTATTGGGAAAATAGGAGCTACACTACAGTACTAGACAAGGGTGTCCCTTATCACCTCTTCTGTTTTTGTTGTCTATTGACCCCTTTTTAAAGTTAATTAATCTTCATCAAGATATCAAAGGTTTTAATTTTGGACCACACTGCATAAAAACTGCTGCTTACGCAGATGATGTACTTATTTTCTCTGATGACATCATTTCTGCCATTCCTGCTATTTCGGATACTATTAATCTTTTTTCTAGTGTCTCTGGTTATTCTCTCAATAAAGATAAAATCGAAATGTTCCCGCTTAATGCTTATTGTTTTCCAGCCCATATGGGGATTGCTGGTTTTAAATGGCAGTCGAAACAACTTAAATATTTAGGGATTTGGTTTTGTAGCACTATTTATGATACTGTAGCTTATAATGAGGCTCAAACTTTACTCAAGGTGCGTCAACTTTTAGATAAATCGTCTCCTTAATATATTTCCTGGTGGGGACGTATTCAAACTCTAAAAATGATGATACCGCCTATTGTTAATTTTGTTTCTTCCATGATTCCTCTTAGGTTGTCTTCTTCTTTTTTTCATGAACTTGATTCTCTTACCTCTAAGTTCTACTGGAGCGATAAAAGGGCGAGAATTTCTTATGGATCTTTAAGGAAGCCTTATGATATGGGTGGTTGAAATTTCCCTGATTGGGAGAAATACCAAGTGTCTTTTTTGGCGTCTCAGGGTGCCCTTTTGGTTCTCCCCTGATACTTCCCATACACCATCGTGGGTATTCATCGAACAAGAACTTACTTCCTCCTTACCTCTATCCTTTTTTTTAACTGTATCCACTTTGTCTATTCCTTTTTCTCGCTCCATTATTTTAGACACCATTGCAGCGATGAAAATTATTGACAGGAAAACGTCGACGCCAATTCATAAAACCTGGTGGTCCTCCTTATAGCGCAATCCTAAAATTAAAATTACTATTGATCCTAGCTTAATGACTTATTGGGCTAATAAAGGCGTTACATTGGTTCATTACCTTTTTGATTCAAATAAGGATCCGTTGCCTTTTTCTTCTTTACAGTGACTTTTTTCTCTTTCAAATTTAGACTTTTATACCTTTTTGAAGATTAAAGTGGCTCTTGCTAAGCTTCGTCTTGATCCAGTTTCTCCTACTGTCACTCTATTACAACTGTGGCTTAGATCTGGTCATGTAGCTTCTAAAATATATAAACGTTTATCTTTCAACCCTCCTACCTTAACTACCGTGACTCAACAGAAATGGTTACACCATTTTGATGTTGATATTACTGCGCATATTGCTCAGATACTTGGCAGATGATTGGGAGGCTTTCTCTTCGTAATAAAGTTGCCCCATCCCTGATTCAATCTAAATTCTTTTCTCTTAATTTACTTCATTGGACTCCAGCACGCTTGCACTCTCTTGGTCTTAAAGATGATGATCGATGTTGGAGCTGCTGTTTGGATACAGGTACCTATCCTCATATGTTCTTCGAGTGCACTTTGCTTCAGCCTTTTTGGGATTTGGACCATAAACATCTCATGTTGATCTTTAAAATTCAGTATAAGCTCTCCTTCACTATGGTTTTGCTGGGTCCTTGGGCCTCTCCTACTCCATTACCTTTAGATTCTTTAGACTTGCAACTACTTGACCTACTATTGTCTATCGCGGTGAAAGTTATCTTGATGGAATGGAAATCTTTTAACTCCGTCTCTTATCATACTTGGTGGGCGTGGGTATCTTTTTTACGTGGAGCTCATACCTCGGTTGATGAGGCTCATCTCTCCCCTTCTATCTCTAATAGGGTTTGGAGAGCCCTTGATGAATATATGGATTTGGCTTCAAAAGGCTTAGTGGAGCAATATCCTTTTGTAGCGTCTTCGTGAGTGCATGTTTTCTGTTATTTCTTTCCTTTTTTGTGGTGTTACAGGAGATTCTTCATTTCTTTCTTCTTTCCTTCCTCTCCCACCTTCCCCCATCTCTTTCTCTCTTCTTTTCTCCTTCTTGGTGTCTTCAGCTTTCTCTCTTTCTCTTTTTTCTCTTTTCTCTTTTACTAATTCCTTGTACTTATCAAAGTGATACCTTTTGATTTCTATTCTGGTTTTTAGAAATTATTCTTTTTTGTCTCTCTTTTATAGCTTATATATGAAATACCTGAATGAAATATAGGAGACATATTTGTACTTTTTAGCTGATATCGTCTATTTCCTCTTTGTTTTACCGTATCACTTTCTTATTGTATTTAATTTTTTTATATGCTTCTTTGCAAAAATTAATAAAATTATTGAACAAAAAAAAAAAGTCACCAGAGATTTGGCATCTAATTTGATTTCTTGTTTGGCTGACTTTGGCTTTTTCACGCCAGCAGTTTACCGCATCCTGCTCCATAATCATGATTCGACATTTTACTGGCTTCCCATTGGTTTAAGTTTGGCTTTGCTGTTGTTTTCTTGATTTCTGTTGGCTTTTGGCCCTATGTTCACTTCTGTGTAGTCCCGAGGTAGCTGCACCTAACTACAGTTTCCCTCCGCTCGCACTTTATTGTGTGCAGTGTGCCATCTGGTTGGGGGCGTGGTCCCCCTCCTCTCCCTCTTCCGCATGGTCGCTTGCTTTTAACACCCATCTCTTCTGTTTCCATTTAGTTTAATGTGTTTTTCACAAAGTGCATGGCGCGCTTTCACTTTCATAGCAGATCTTAACCGGCAGCGTTGCAAGACACGCAGGTCATGAGTAGCAAAACGAAGCACGTGTGCCAGTTCTGCAAATCGGGGGTCACTCACAGGAGTTGCTGTGCCCTCATAATGGTTCGTACCTCTGGCTCCTCTCAGCTCTGTGCATTTACTGCCGGGAGAAAGGAACGCTGCCCCTGGCCTCATTCATGAGTCTGGAGATCTCCTCCTTTTGCCCAACTTCATCCACTCTGTTGTATGCCCAGAGCG
Source organism: Lissotriton helveticus (assembly GCF_964261635.1). Classification (NCBI taxonomy): domain Eukaryota; kingdom Metazoa; phylum Chordata; class Amphibia; order Caudata; family Salamandridae; genus Lissotriton; species Lissotriton helveticus. The sequence continues at coordinate 1,515,141,730 of NC_136061.1, read as the reverse complement.
GAAGAAGTGGTCTGTGGCACTGACTGACCAGACCCCCGCAGGATCTAGGCTTCTCTTTCCCTCAGCAGGTCGGAGGCGCTGGCGGAACATGAGTGCTTGGGCTTCTGATAAGGTAGGGTCTCGTTCATCACATGTTATTGTCTTTACCGGGACCTGGAGACAAGATAAATATGCAAATATGCTTAGCGAAATGCGGTTATATATTAGTCATGCCAAGGTCACGTTACTCCAGTCGTGAGTTTAAAAGCCTAGTGCATTCTGGCCCTTGTTTTAACACCAGCCCTCCCAGGCTCTACCTTCTCCTCCCCCTCTTAAGGTTCAGCTGCGTCCTTTCCAGGCTCTAACTCAAGCTGTGCAGAAACATTAACCCTTTCAGACGGCTACGTAAAAATACCTCGGACTGTGCTTAATTGGAAACCGCTTCCTTGTTGTTGCAACAAACAAAAAGGTGATTGATGGAGTGCTTGAATTAATTTCAGCCCTTTGGATCGCTCAGGGCTGCTCTCCACACTCTCATTTTTCACCCGCCATACCACTATGGTTGGTACCTGTATGTGAATCGGACTTGGTCCTGTTTCACTAGAAACATCCAGTGCGAACTTCTGAAGCCTAAGTAGGCATGAGTAGTTATTTTTTGCATCCATTTACGCTGTGTGGTATATTTTGTGGTGCTCTGTTGGTTTTGTATTTCTCTCTAGTTTTCTTTTGTTGCTCCTTGTGTGGGTCTGTTCTTGTTACTTAGTGAAGTCTGGTAGTTTTTATATTGCTCTAAGTGCTTCTTCACTTTTATATTGCTCTATATTTGTTTTTGTTGAATGAATGGAAGTATTTATAGAGCGCAAACGGCTTCCTGGCGCTGAGAGTTCTAATGAACAGAACAGACAGGGCCGAGGAGTTAGCAGGGGTAGTTGCTTTCTATTGAGAGTGATTTTTGTGTTGATTGTTATGTTTGTGTAGCTGTCTGTTGGCAATAGGCCTCGCATTACTAAGAATTAGAGATATTGGTGCTGAATTATTATTTGCCACGCTAAAAGCTCAAACTTTTACTAATGCGAGACCTTTTGCATTGCAAATCCTTGTTCTTTATAATAGTCTCTAAATAGTCAGCTAGCTCCAATTTTGCCTCTTGACATTTTTGCTTTAACTGAACCAAGTTAGATTCACTCAAGGTTTGCTCAGATTGTACTTGTAAACTTTGAATAGCACTTTCTAGTTTTTTTGATCTCAGCCTTAACTTTTTTACTATGCTTGGATGATTGGGACATTATCATACCTCTTATGTAGTCCTTGTAGGTATCCCAGACAATCTCGAGTGGAGCCGAATCTATATTGAACATTTGTGGAGTATTTTAATTGTTCTACTACCCCTTGATCTAAGAGTAGAGATCTATTTACTGTCCACCTGGTAGAGAGTGGCCTTGTTTTTAGCAAAACCTCTAGGATGACCGCTGAGTGGTCAGAGAAGTGTTCTGGGGCGCGAGTTATTTTATTCATGATTTTACTGATATCATTGTCAACGAGAAAATAATCAATCCTAGACCGATGGCCGTACTTTTTGTTATGAAAAGTAAAATGTCCTACACCAGTCCCAGCCTTGGCTCTCATCAACCTCCATATATCTATGAGGCCTAGATCCGCCATTAGTTGTTTTAAAATACTCCTCATCTCATGAGTCACCGTGATTCGTTTAGAAGTAGTGTCTAGGGTTAAATCTAAAACCACGTTAAAATCGCCACCAAGTATGATGGGGGTCTTGATGTCTATCAAGTGCAACAATAGAGCTTACAATGGGGCAGGATAATCTATATTAGGCCCGTAATACCCAACGAAGGTCTGACAGGACCCCAGTATTTTAACTGTAGCTATTGCCCATCTACCAAGAGGGTCAGCCCACCATTCTCCCAGAAGAGCTTGAGTGGATTTTTTTTAAAAGTAGTGCGACTCCCTTGGTCGGACAGGTCTGGGTGGTGCACACATAATGTTCTACCCATTTCAGTGATTTAAGTATCTCAGACCACTCCTCTCTCAATATGTGAGACTCTTGTATTATGATCACTTCGCTATCTGAAAGTCTCAAAAACTCTAGGATCTTTTTCCTCCTTGAGGCTACTCTAAGACCATTGACAATCTATGACATGATTTTTAATTTCTTTGGTCTATCTAAATTGGCCATATGACTCCAAGTATTCAATGTTATTCGGGTGCTTATCGTTTTTTAAAATAACTGGTCTGTGCCAGGTTCTATTTAAATCATTTTGACTAATGAGGTTTTTTTCTTTTTTTGCCAAAGTGCTCCCCCACCCTATATGTGCAATTAAGTCATTTTTTGTTTGAGTTTTATAGTTTGCCAGTGAAGCTCCTTCCCCCCCAAACACCCACCCCAGGGAACCCTCCTACTACTACTAGTGGTATCTGGGTGGATTACCTCCTTTTTGAGCACCGGTGTAGATTTGTATTGCTGTACGCTCTGTTGTCAGGCTTTACCAATATAGTAGTGTGTCTTATGTGAGACTTTCAGATTCACGTTTGACATACATTGCTTGACTGTAATTAGCGTTATCACTGTGTATGATGTAGCCTCACTGCTGATACTCCCTCCATCCGAGCACATTCACATGTGTACGCTTCGCGATAGCAACACTTTCAATAATACTGCACACCATTGACATGCTTGTTTGCGCACATCCACAACCTTGACAACGACATGTGATGTTTGCCATTCAATCTTTTCAAACACCATCTCATTAGCGATTGTTACTGCCCTCCAGACACATGCTACACTAATGTAAATTGCACACTCTGCGAGGTCAAAACTACAAAAAAAACACACATAAGTACACTTCCTGGCCTGGCAGGAACTGAACAACGCCCAGGTCCCTGGAATAATTATTCACACCCCTACGCTGGCCTGGGATACGCAAGCCCAGCCCACTTTGCGTAAGTATGAATAGGATAAACACAACGCCACATGTCCCTCTTCTTCCACACTGCCTCAGGTAATATGACCGCATCCACCTCACATATCAAAATGCGCAATTAAAAAAAAGGGATCCATGAGGTGTACACCATCCTGACAATCAACACTGGCCCTAAATTGTGAGCCCTACTGCCCGTCGTCTTCGAAAGGGATCCATGAGGTGTACACCATCCTGAAATCATCAATCCAGCTGAATTGTGAGCACTGCTTCCCGTAGTATTTGCTCACATAACAATGACAGCAGGTGAGCAGAGTGGCCTGGGTGCACAGCACTTCCAATTGAGCGCGGTGCAGCGGAATGGGTGGGGTGCATCAGCCTTGCTGCGCAGGTGCTCACAAGTAATGTTGCCGTGCATAATGATGTGATCTCTGACCTGATTCAGTCTCATCTCTGTCTCATTTTAAAGACCTGCTGGAACATACTGTGGGCCTGAGCCAGCGGGCAAAACTGCCCTATAGACACCTATTTGGCACAGTGATGCGGGAGGGGTGGAGTGCAACAGCCTGAGTGCGCACGTGCGAATAAGTGATGTTGCAGTGCGTAATGATGTGATCTCTCACCTCATTCAGTCACATCTCTATCTCATTTTAAGGACCTGCTGGACCATACTGTAGGCCTGAGCCAGCGGGCAGCGCTGCCCTACAGGCAAGTGGCATTGGCTTTTAGGGCACTGTAGTGAGCTAGTAACTAAGTGTACATGCACACAGCCTTCCGCCACTGCATTACACGTGCACATTATGCTTCTACCATGTACTCTGTTCCTTTCTATGTGAACCTTCGTATAATGTATTATTATTTAACCTTGTGAATTCTTGTGCACTCCAACTCCTCTTTGAACCACGATTAGCACTAACAGTTGATAGATCGTACTTCAAAAACGAAGGATGCACTCAACTCCTGTTTTCTATCAAGCTTAAAATAAACCTTCATTTACCTCCAGACATTTCCACCAATAAATTATTATCCCTTTTCAGGCACTGAATTGATTGGCTCAAAATGGGCGGAGTGGGAGCTCACCCGCGATGATGCCATCGGCATTCTGATGCTTTCCATCATGGTATCAAGACACCGTCCCCGACCGGAGACCTGCTCTCCTACCGTACAAACGTACCCCGGACTCGGAACTTGCACCAACACGTTGTGGGACACACCAGTGGTGGCAGGTGAGCAGTGAAACCTTGGTGTGCAGGACCTACAATTGAGCACAGTGCAGAGGAAGAGGCTGGGGTGCAACACCCTCGGTGCACAGGTGCGTGCAAGCAATTTTCCCGTAGTTAATAATGTTAGGACCATATTCTCAAAGAATGGCGATCACGGTGATAACTGAATTCCCATAGAAGCCCAGGTTCACACCAGAACCTGGGCTTCTATGGGAATTCACAATGCCATATTATCAAGCCCCTTATCACAGCTTTAGCAGCAGTTTACTGCAGCTAAAGCAGCGATAATGTTATCGCCGTTCCTTGATAATATGGGCCCTAATCTCTGGCCTCATATGTTTCATTTTAAGGACTTGCTGGACCACACTTTTTCATGCGGCCCCAGCGTCCCAGACAAACGGGTGACGGGAGGGTAAACACTAAGGCCTAGGTGCAATAGGCCAACGCTCTGTCTCCTCCTCCCTTTCTTCTTTTGACTCTCCCTCCCCTTCTCCCTTCCACACACTCCCCTCCCTCCCATTCTCTCCATTGTCCTTTCATTCGAACTACCTTTCTTTACCTCTTTCACATAGCACACATACTTATGCTTCATTTTTGTCTTGCAGGTTTTCTACGCTGCTTCCACTGGAGTCCAACCAACGTTTTTTATATTATACTGCTTGTTCAATCAAAATTAAGTTTCTATTTATTTGTGTTTAATAAAGGTTACTTTTTTTAAAATAAATAACTGAGTGTATAGGTCTTCTTTTTCTGACAACACTTGTCTATAGTTTATTGTGAACATCATTTGTTTATAGGAGATTATGAGGGTAAACCTTTGTAATATTACAGTGCACCAACCAAACATAATCTAACTGACTATTACACAAATGAAGCCTGGGTAATTCTACAACTGCAAGAGTTCTATGAGTGTATCACTTTATAACACCATGAGTACTGCCCGTGTGATTACAAAACCAAAAAGACACTGCCTAGGACCACCGAGGCTTCAGGGACTGCCGAGGCCCACCCTTCATATTTAAGTAAAGCTCCGAAGTATGGCGATCCCCGCACTTCAGTTAGCCTTGAACCCCCCGAACAATTAGTAAACAATACCCGGGAAGGTGGCGGTCCCTTAGGCTGCGATCCCCAGTCCTACAGAGACCCGCAATATAATATTTGGATTGGCCACGGAACATTACCCACCAGGGGCCTCATTTAACCCCTTCGACGCTCAGGACGAGGTCAGCTCGTCATGAGGTACACCTCTCGTATGCTCATGCCGTGCTGAGCTCGTCATGAACCGCGGGTTTTTAAAAACTTCAGCGCACAGCGGGAAAATGCGCCGCACGCATGGTGTTAAATGAACGGGTGAAAAACGCTTTTTTCCTCTCCATTTTTACCATCCGTATCCCCTCTATTAAAGCGATATGAGGTTTTCCTCATCTTGCTTCAAGTAGTCAAACAAGGATTTGCTATCACAGGGAGGAAGCCATGCACCCGCCCTCTAATAGCAAACACAAATGTTCCGCAAATGCACACGCCGGGACATTGTATGAGCTGCACTTGAGAGATCGCTCTCCCTAGGACCATGATGCATTTATTAATATAAACGCATACTAACACTACTTACACATGTGTAGTGCAGCTACCAGAATGTAGTGAAGAAGCAGAGGAAGCGCAAAATCTAAAAATATAAATCCTACCGGAAGTCGGATGACATAGTTCAAAGAGCCAACGAACCTGGCATGAGTAGAAACAGCTACACGAAGAAAACGGGTCTTCAGCACAACTCAAGCAATTTTGAAATATTGGTGAGTGCTGCCTTCTTTTTACCTTCCCCCGCTCATCGGTAAATTTATGTAGTGAAGAGGCAGACAGCAGTGGATCTGATAAGTAGATTTATTACAGGAAAACAAGACATCTGAAACAGCCACCAACAGGAGCAGACAGCAAGGCAACCGTCTTCTCCAGCACTGTGTACAAACTCTGCAAGGTTCCCCTCATGACAGCCCTACATTCTAACATTACATACTTAGATTCTAATAGAATTACATACTAACATTCTACTATGACTTACATTGGAATACTACACAGAGCACTTGACTTTACAGCAATGAGCTCATGGTTTCATCCATGAGTCTTGACACTGGTAGAGGTGAGTAGTTTGCTTCCCACTCCCTCTATTGTATAAACACAAACTAACACTACTTCCACAGGTATGCTACAGCACCCAGAGCACATAACTTTACAGCAATGAGCTCACAATTTAGGCTCACGGTTTATTCTCCGAGTCTTCAAACCAGTTGGGGTGAGTAGTTCGCTTCCCACTCCCTATATACTATAAGAGCATACTAACACTACTTACACACTTATACTACAGTGGCTAGTATCCTACAGCGCAGAGAGCCCATCAATTTACACCAATCAGCTCGGTTTGATACCCAACGCTTCAAACCGGTAGGCGTGAGTTCTAAGCTTCCCACTTCCGGTATAGTGTAAACGCATGGTACCGGTCAGTAGTTCGCTTCTCACTCCCTGTATGGTATAAATGTCTACTAACACTGCTTCCACACGTATACTACAGCGCCCAGATCCCATCCCTTTACAGCAATTACCTCGGTTTCATCCCCAAGTCTTCACACCGGTAGGCGTGAGTTCTTTGCTTCCCGCTTCGGGTATACTATAAACACACAGTAGCGGTCAGTAGTTCGCTTCCCACTCCCTGTATGGTATAAACGCCTACTAACACTACTTGCTCTTAACACAAGTAAGAAGCAGCTGAGTTACGAGCAAGTTAATACTTGAAGACGAGCTGGGGAATTGCATTGGGGGGATTGTTCTTAACTGTTCTTAAACTTGTTTTTAAATTAATTGAAAAGCCTGAATTTGCACAGTATATTTGAAGCGCACTGTACCCTTAACAAAACTCACCTGCCGAACCCAGTCTTCCTCGGAAGGTCGCATGGTGGAGGTGGCGGCTAGAGGAGGTGAAGCACAGATAGGAAGTGAAGGGAAGGGCAGCTACTTAGTGTAGATGGAAACGAGAGTGCGCAGACACAAGTAAGAAGCAGCTGAGTTACGAGCAAGCTAATACTTGAAAACACGCTGGGGAATTGAATTGTGGGGATTTTTCTTAACTGTTCTTAAACTTGTTTTTAAATTGAAAAGCCTGAATTTGCACAGTATATTTGAAGCACACTGTACCCGTAACAAATATCACCTGCCGAACCCAGCCTTCTCAGAAGGTTGCGTTGTGGAGGAGGTGGCTAGAGGAGGCGGGCACAGACAGGAAGTGAAGGGAAGGGCAGCTACTTAGCACAGATAACAACGCAAACGCACCAGCGGACGAGCTGCTGATGCGCAAATGCTGCGCCAAAGACAAGCCCGTCTGTGCCCGTCCCCACCCAAACGGGGCCAGGGGCCTGGAACCATTGTCCCCAAGCTCCTGAGATCAGGAAATACTAATTCTCTCAATTATATGGACTACGACCCATGTTGAAAGATGAATGTATGCTTGTTATTGAAATGCTGAAGGGATCAGAATCTTGTTCTCACTGCTCATTCACTCCAGCAAATATCAATCTAACACTCCAAAGAATGGAAGGGCAGAGGGATCAAAAGATGATACTCCTCAACTGCAGGTCCCTCCAGAAACATGTGGGGGAAATCAACATTCTATTAGGAGATGGATAACCGAAGATGCTGTTTCTATCTGAAACTTGGCTCCACGAGGATTCAGAACCTGATGTTAATTCAAGCACTAACACCAGATTATCACATGATAAGACACAACAGGAAAACTAAAAAAGGTGGAGGTATCGCCATCATTTAAAAAAATCATTTGAGGGGTCGCATAGAACCTGACATCATAGCAGACTGCAAAAGCATGGCATTTGCGATTACATTTACCACCACCACAACATTTTCAGGAATCTTTATTTACCATCCACCAGGCCCTTGTGATCAGTTTATTAAATCACTAACAGATGCTGCTGCCAGATTGGCAAGCACTGCAGAGTTTTAGAAGACCTGAAGCTACATTTTGAAATACCACTTAAAGGAAGGTAGAAGGCTTGACTCAAGATTTACAAGCCATTCAACTTCTACAAAAGGTGCCTAGCTCAACACATGAGAAGGGCCATATTCTTGACAAGTGACACACAGCTCAGTTCAGGAAGCCCCACTCCAGTCCCATGGTCGGATCACTTTTTAATCCCCATAACCTGGAAAGCCCCACTTAAGATTGAAGGGAAACAACCCCGTAAGAAATGGACACATTCCTGGGCAAAATTTTCACTAGAGACGTGGACAGAAGTCTTTACAAATACAAAACCAGGGAAGGAGGTTAACATGGCAATAGCATCAGAGAGCTATGATCAATGGATTACCACCTCGCTGGATGCTACGGCCCCTTATAAATGGACTCAGGAGAAGCAGCAAGAAAAACAGACGCCATGGTACTCATCTAATTTAAGAGAACTTAAAAAGAAATGTAAGAAATTGGAGAGAGCATGGAGAAAAGACTATAATGAGGGGAAAAAATAAAAATATAGAGAAGGTATTAAAACATATCAAGTAGAACTAAAAAAAAAACAAGCAGTTTTTACGAGGAAAAAATAACAGCAGCGGCGAACACACTCAGGGAAATCTTTCAGATTACAAAATCACTTACTAGGTGTGTGGAGTTGGATCTGCCGCTAGCATTGGCCCAGACTAGGTGCGATGAATTAGCAGAATTTTGTAACATTTTTTTTTAGATAACTATGACTTGTTCCCCCATAACACAAGCATGAATAATGGAGAGCAGGAAATTGCATCCACATATGACATGACTCCACGTCGGGAAAACTTCCCTACCCTGGACCTGGCCACACTGCCACAAATCTTTGCGCAGGTCAAGTTGGGCTCTCCGCTAGGCCCAGCACCATTGTCAAAACTCCGCAAAGTAGAAGAAACGGTCCTTCCAGCCCTGCTAGAGATACTAAATTCCTCGTTATTTAGCGGGCTGGTACCTCAGCCTTGGAAACACGCCATGGTAAGGGACCTTTTAAAGAAGCCCAATCTGGGCCCGGAGATTTTGAGTAACTATCGGCCTGTCCCTTTGGTTCCAGGGAACAGCAAAATCCTGGAGAAATATGTAAATAAACTTCTCTCAGAATTCTTAGAGAATCATGCCTTACTGCATACTAGTCAGACAAGATTCAGACCTAACCATGGGACAGAGACTGCTCTGTTGGCGGTCGTGGAGGAATCCAGAAAAATTCTTGATCAGGGAGGGACTGTAGCAGTGATTTTACTCGACCTGAGCTTTGCATTCAAAACTGTCAACCATAACATCTTGATTTTCAGGCTCAGAAGGGTGGGAGTGTCCGGCAAAATTATAACATGGATGGAATCCTTCCTACAAGAGAGAACATTCCAGGTGTTTGAGGGGAATTGTATTTCCAAAAGCTGGCCTCTTACCTGCGGAGTCCCCCAGGGCTCATCATTGAGCCCGGCCCTGTTCAATGTACATCGTAAACCCCTGGCAGAGGTAGTCATCCCCTATGGGATCCAAATCATTACCTACGCAGACGACACACAATTGGTGGTAGCGCTAAAAGAGCCAAAGAGTACACCAATTAATCTTAACGCATGTATGGAAGCAGTAGCAACCTGGATGAGTCAGTCTTGTCTCAAACTTAATGGAGACAAGATGGAACTCATGATCCTGAATAACCACCCAGGTCCCCCAAGGGTTAATATAGGACTAAGCTTGCCAAAATGCCTGGGACCAGCTCCAACCCCAAAAGAGCATATAAAGAGTTTAGGCGTCTGGCTAGATAAATCCCTCAACTTCAAGAGCCAGGATATCAAGGTGGCAGCAGCTTTAGAATTATCAGAATGATACGAAAAGTCCTATCATTACTACCGAGTCAGGCACGAAGGGTCATTGTACAGGCACTTGTGCTCTCACGACTAGAATATGGAAATGCCTTATACTTAGGAACTACAGAGGCAACTACAAGGAAGCTGCAGGTGGTGCAGAACAGTGCAGCTAGGCTACTCCACCACACCCCCTACTGCCACTCTGTGAAACGCAATCAATCGCAGAACAGATTACATTTAAAGCTTTATGCATAGCACACAAAACCCTTTGGGCGACAGGCCCCAAGATAAATCACCCTCTTATAAAATTCTACCAGCCAACAAAATGTCTCCGATCAGCGAGTCAGCTGCAGGCATCAATCCCTAAAATAAAGAGAGCTCGATAAGGGGGTAGGATGTTCTCTTTCAATGTAGCTAGGCTATGGAATTTCCTTCTGGAGCAACTGCATGCAACCGTTAAGCACCTTTCCTTCCGGAAACAGCTGAAAACTTGGCACTTCCAGAGTCTGCCCCAATAAGGTTGCTCTTATGCTGGTCCTTACCTGTAGTCAAAATAGTGCGGGGATGCCTAAGGGTAGCTAGGCACACTACAAATGTTAAATAATAATAATAATAGTATGCTACAGCGCCCAGAGCCCATCCCTTTACAGAAATCACCTCAGTTTCCTCCCCAAATCTTCACACCGGTAGGCGTGAGTACTTCGCTTCCCGCTTCTGGTATAGTATAAATGCATGATAGCGGTCAGTAGTTCACTTCCCACTCCCTATATGATAAATTGTAAATTGAAATTGTAAATTGATACTTGTATAGCGCACTACTCACCCGCAAGGGTCTCAGGCGCTTGTACGAATACCGCTGTGGAACCCATCCTGGCTCTCCCTGTGAGGTGTCCACTCCTGGGCACCCCCAAGGTGGAGGCCAGGCATCCTTAGCGTTGTGGGGGCCGTTGTGGAGATTAAGCAAGCTATTGCCCAGAGTTGCAGAGTGGGACTCCATGATTGGAATAGGCACCGAGGCGAGAATTATCAGGTCCGTGAAATTTTGAGCCCAAGACCCGCCGAGGCGGGGAATTGAACCCTGGTCCCGGGCTAGACCTCTGCATCAGGGTCTGCCGCTCTAACCATTGAAACATGTATGTAGCCTGGCACCTGAATGGCTGCCAGGGCTCTTGGGTGCACTCTTAAATGAGTAAACTCTTAATTAGCTTTCAACATTTCAATTCTTGTTTAATCAATTATTTGTATGATATATTGCATCAGTATATCCATCGTAATCAAACATTACTAACGTTTATAAACATAAATCAAAGCAAGTTCATGACATTCAATTCATCAACCAAAATATACAATGTAAAATACATCAACCCAATGCATTTCGGGACCTTGCGGCCCCTTCGTCAGGGGTCTGCCAAAGGAAAACATGAAGAAAAGAAGAATAATAGAAAGAAGAGAAAAAGAGAAAAAGAGAAAAAGAAAACTCGTTACTCTCGATGTTTAAAGGTTTCTCAGTTACTTGATATTTGCCAATATTATCATTTAAATGACTTGAGCTCTCATATATTGAGATGCAATCTCTTTATATATTATTGTGAAAATTGTTATTAATTCTGCAACAAAGAGCAAATTGTATTTCACGCAAGTTTGTTTAAAACGTATTCTTAGTTGAGCAATAGGCTTTTTACTGGGCCTGCCTACCGTTATTATAAGGTTGTTCTTGTTGATGAACAGCTTATCTACAGAAAAACAAAAATGAATACAGGGTAGCTTACTACACTGCAAACTAAACATTATTATTTGCACGTTTATTAATTCTCCGCCTTTATGGTTACCTGCGAGCCTATGCGTGCCGCGTCGGTCTCGCTTCTGTGATCCGGACAAACAAATACTATCTAATGGAAAAAAGAACCAATTGAAATCAAGGTTCATTTGGAAATACCTGATGAGCATATCTGTATAATGCACCATAGTTTACCTCTTTGGGAAGTCGTATTTGCGCCTTTTAATTCTTTTACTTAGCCAGCCTGCAACAACCTGTCAAGAAGTTGAAGACGCTACTTTAGTTCAACTTTAACAAAAAGACAGAAACGCTACCTAAAATCGCACACGCTAGCAGTTTAGATATTGCTAGCGTGCCTCATCCAAAAGTTCGAGTTAGTTTTTACCTGCGGTCCTAGGCAAAGAGGCTTCGGTCCCGCAGAGTTTGTTGGGGGTCGTGGCCTGCAAAAATACAACCGCGTATTACAAGGTTGCAATTTTCAGCATAAATGAAAATGCCTGAAAGCGCCTAATCCTTTCGAAGCAACGCTCTCGCGTCTTACCGAGTTATTTGCTTCTAGCTCCGTCCTACAGGATTCTATGCTCGAAAGCTTCGTGCCTCAGTCAGGCTTGTAGTCCTTCATCTATACTGAGGTCGATCCTATCATGGAAATGAGCGAAGGACTTGCAATCATTACGTGGTGGCCATCTTTGAATGTCTGAAACATATGTTTACTTTGATTTGGGTTTCCTCAAAGATTAATCGGTTCTGTTAAATCTATGGGCTTCCAAGATATACGTCGCAAGCGAAAAGGAAAAAAGAAGATTAGGAAAAGTATTCATACATTAATGAAACGATTTACTCAAATTACAAAGATTACAAAAATGTTATTATGAAACTATTTCATACTCAACCAAATCCAAAAAAAAAAAAAAAACCCTTATTGAATACCTGCCTATTTACAAACTTGAGCTCTGCGTATTGTTATTCCATATGAATTGTTTTAGTGTGGGCAAAGTGCTGTTCAACTATGTGCTTATTTACAAAACTTTGTATGTATGTTTTACTGTTCAATACATCGCGGGTCTGAATTCACGGGGCTTCAGAACTGGCCTTGCTTTATGACTGTTTAAAGAAAACAAGCCATCTCCATTTTATCATTGAGCCCGAAAGGGACAAGTGTCTGTAATTTCCGCATCCAGTAAGCTTCTCTCTAGAGTAGGATCCTTTTAATTTCCTATCTGTTTTTCCTACATATAGGAGTCCACATGGACACTTAATGGTATAAATCACATGTTCCGAGTTGCAGGTTGTATTATGTTTTAGTTGAATTTGTTCACCGGTTCTTGGGTGTAGGATTACACTCCCTGGTATTACATTGTTGCAATTTTTGCAATTGTGACATTTTGTCGTTCCTTTGAAAGTTGTAGGTTCAATGTCTTCTTTAGATTTATTAGATTTACTTAGCATTTCTTTGAGATTCTGAGCCCTTTTGTAGGCAAACAGGGGTTGCTCAAGAAAAAGAGAACCGAAGTCTTTTTCGGCTTGCAGAATTTCCCATCTTTTCTTTATTATTTTCTTAATCTCCCAAGATGCCGTGGAGTATTTTGTCACAAATACCATCCTTTTGTTTGTTTTTTTGAGTTTCTTCTGGAGTAGTTCATGCCTAGGGATAGTTTTAATTTTTTCAACATGTGCTTCGAGAAGTTTTTTCGGGTACCCTCTATCCAAGGGTACCCGAAAAAACTTCTCGAAGCACATGTTGAAAAAATTAAAACTATCCCTAGGCAAAAATTGCAACAATGTAATACCAGGGAGTGTAATCCTACACCCAAGAACCGGTGAACAAATTCAACTAAAACATAATACAACCTGCAACTCGGAACATGTGATTTATACCATTAAGTGTCCATGTGGACTCCTATATGTAGGAAAAACAGATAGGAAATTAAAAGTGAGGTTAACCGAGCATAAAAGCCGGATAAGACTTAAGAATACCACATCACCGCTGGCGCAGCATTGGATTGAATTCAGACACACAATCGCTCAACTAAGATTTCAAATAGTTGAGCAAGTTCCACAAAGACTTGGTTTTGATAATGCAAGGATCCTACTCCAGAGAGAAGCTTACTGGATGCGGAAATTACAGACACTTGTCCCTTTCGGGCTCAATGATAAAATGGAGATGGCTTGTTTTCTTTAAACAGTCATAAAGCAAGGCCAGTTCTGAAGCCCCGTGAATTCAGACCCGCGATGTATTGAACAGTAAAACATACACACAAAGTTTTGTAAATAAGCACATAGTTGAACAGCACTTTGCCCACACTAAAACAATTCATATGGAATAACAATACGCAGAGCTCAAGTTTGTAAATAGGCAGGTATTCAATAAGGGTTTTTTTTTTTTTTTTTTTTGGATTTGGTTGAGTATGAAATAGTTTCATAATAACATTTTTGTAATCTTTGTAATTTGAGTTAATCGTTTCATTAATGTATGAATACTTTTCCTAATCTTCTTTTTTCCTTTTCGCTTGCGACGTATATCTTGGAAGCCCATAGATTTAACAGAACCGATTAATCTTTGAGGAAACCCAAATCAAAGTAAACATATGTTTCAGACATTCAAAGATGGCCACTACGTAATGATTGCAAGTCCTTCGCTCATTTCCATGATAGGATCGACCTCAGTATAGATGAAGGACTACAAGCCTGACTGAGGCACGAAGCTTTCGAGCATAGAATCCTGTAGGACGGAGCTAGAAGCAAATAACTCGGTAAGACGCGAGAGCGTTGCTTCGAAAGGATTAGGCGCTTTCAGGCATTTTCATTTATGCTGAAAATTGCAACCTTGTAATACGCGGTTGTATTTTTGCAGGCCACGACCCCCAACAAACTCTGCGGGACCGAAGCCTCTTTGCCTAGGACCGCAGGTAAAAACGAACTCGAACTTTTGGATGAGGCACGCTAAAAATATCTAAACTGCTAGCGTGTGCGATTTTAGGTAGCGTTTCTGTCTTTTTGTTAAAGTTGAACTAAAGTAGCGTCTTCAACTTCTTGACAGGTTGTTGCAGGCTGGCTAAGTAAAAGAATTAAAAGGCGCAAATACGACTTCCCAAAGAGGTAAACTATGGTGCATTATACAGATATGCTCATCAGGTATTTCCAAATGAACCTTGATTTCAATTGGTTCTTTTTTCCATTAGATAGTATTTGTTTGTCCGGATCACAGAAGCGAGACCGACGCGGCACGCATAGGCTCGCAGGTAACCATAAAGGCGGAGAATTAATAAACGTGCAAATAATAATGTTTAGTTTGCAGTGTAGTAAGCTACCCTGTATTCATTTTTGTTTTTCTGTAGATAAGCTGTTCATCAACAAGAACAACCTTATAATAACGGTAGGCAGGCCCAGTAAAAAGCCTATTGCTCAACTAAGAATACGTTTTAAACAAACTTGCGTGAAATACAATTTGCTCTTTGTTGCAGAATTAATAACAATTTTCACAATAATATATAAAGAGATTGCATCTCAATATATGAGAGCTCAAGTCATTTAAATGATAATATTGGCAAATATCAAGTAACTGAGAAACCTTTAAACATCGAGAGTAACGAGTTTTCTTTTTCTCTTTTTCTCTTTTTCTCTTCTTTCTATTATTATTCTTTTCTTCATGTTTTCCTTTGGCAGACCCCTGACGAAGGGGCCGCAAGGTCCCGAAATGCATTGGGTTGATGTATTTTACATTGTATATTTTGGTTGATGAATTGAATGTCATGAACTTGCTTTGATTTATGTTTATAAACGTTAGTAATGTTTGATTACGATGGATATACTGATGCAATATATCATACAAATAATTGATTAAACAAGAATTGAAATGTTGAAAGCTAATTAAGAGTTTACTCATTTAAGAGTGCACCCAAGAGCCCTGGCAGCCATTCAGGTGCCAGGCTACATACATGTTTCATTAGGTGTTAGCAGGCACCAATCAAAGGTAGCACTCGTATCAGATTAAATTTTGCTAAAAATCGTATTACAGTGTGCAGCACCCACACACATTCATTGCTCTAACCATTGAGCCACACTTCTCCTGATGATATAAACGTCTACTAACACTACTTTCACACGGATGCTACAAAGACCAGACCACATCACTTTACAGCAATGACCTCACGGTTTAGGCTCTCGATTTCATACCCGAGGGTAGCACCATAACGTATCAGCACCATGTCACTCTGAGCAACATCGCACTTTCAGACTGGTAACAGTGACTACTTTGCTTCGCACTACCCCACAGAGATTACAGTGCTCCTACCCTCCTTTCCAACTTTTTTCGCCCTTTTTTCCCTTTACTCGCTTCAACTGAATCACAAAATGGTGGCCAACACTTCGTAGTTGAAACCGCTCGCAGCCAATACGCAGCAAGCTCGTGCTCGTAACGCCTCAGCCAATCAGATGGCAGAATTCGCAAATATCGATATCTGTAAATTTAGATATTTCTCAAACACTACTGAACGGATATACACCAAATAAATAAAAGCATGCTTTTTAGACCAAAACTCTTCTCCCTGCCAAATTTGGGGTAATTCTGTTCACCCGTTTGACCTGCAGCCTTGTCTACAGTTTCCAATGGAAATGAACATGGAGAAAACACATTTTAGGACCCCCCATTTTATCTCGCCCCTCTTGACGAATCACCCCCAAACCTTCACCATAGGAGCTGATATGAACAAAGAATTAGTTTTGAAAATGTCATGAAGATTCGTCCAACTATGCCATAGTTATAAGCAAAACAAAAAATGCTCTTCCTATGGAAACTCAGTCCTAACTATAACTACCTATATAGATATATATACATATGTATGTATGTGTATATATATATATATATATATATATATATATATATATATATATATATATTCTGCTCGAAACCTCCACACTGCACGTTTTGAAGGAATAACCCACACTCACGGGACTTTCTATTTTCCAAAAGTTGCTTTAATCTTTAAACAGACACGACAGACGCCTCCGCGTTTCGGCAAACAGCCTTTCTCGATGTCGGTAGCCACCGGACATCGGCATGTTTTTAAACAATTTACTCACAATCAAGGAAGGACTATTGGCAGTTGACATTCACCAACGCCATCTTGGAGTGGAGTTTACTTCATATTGATACATTCATCGTTATACATGTTATGATATTATTAACCATTTAGACCAGTCAATTGCACAAGTACATTAAAACTTATGATTAATATAATTCATGACCCTCTCATATATATATATATATATATATATATATATATATATAAATATCCACAACTTCAGGTTGGCCTCAAAGGAAAAGACCATCAGGTACCTGCATATCTTCATTTTATTTCGTGCATATCTTCATTTTATTATTGCAGGCAACAAACGCTTCGGTAACAGCAGTGGAAGGTCATCAAAATGAATAGCCAGACCAGCTGAGGGAGGCCATCTGCATTAGGATGGCTAGTCCTTGTGACCAACCTTCTCTGTGCAGGGCCAAAGGATTGGGTTGTGTATCTTAACACCCACAACATTGTTTGGACATTAATACTTCATTGACATTTTGATCAATGCTATGCACTGTGTTCAGATACACCGTCTAATCCCACAGCTTAGAGAATCAAGGACACCTAAGTGAAGCACATTTTCTGTCGTGGACTTAATTCCTTCAGCGCTGAATGATAAGAACCCTGAACTTTCTCTTTATATTTAAACCCAGTGGCTCATGTAATTACATACACTGAGGAAACCAGCAATTCAGCCAAATGATTTTCACATCCATTTAATGGAAAGCTACAGCAGGCTATATGTTCCACTACTCCACACTTGTCCAGCTCATAGTAATGCACAGTCCATAATCATTGAACGTCCATGCAATTGTAATTTTAAACTACTTGTTCTCTTACTGTATTACATATATATATATATATGGCCAGGGTAAAGTGATTAAAACATACATCACGAGTGGACATATTTTTATTGCCATCGAGGTTTTTTGAGAATTTACTGACATTCACATTTTATGATATTGCCAGGGTAATTTTGCCCTCGCCTGGCTAAGTTTTTATGTGCATTATCAGAAAAAAGTGGCACACTGTGAGATCATTTTCACTCATCAATAAAAGCCAAGATTTGGAATGCATGTAGAATTTTCTCTGCAAGTTACCTTTTGCTACATATATTGTCACAAAAGTCATGATTCTCACACAAATTTGGAAAACAATAAAACTTTACACCATTGTGCAAAGTTAACATACTTTTGGCAACATTTTGAAGTTTCTGTAAAAAAAAAATCTAAAGTCTGTCTTTCTGATCTGTGGCAGGAAGAACAAATATGTGCTATTACTTTAATGCAATTTGGCGAAGACAGATTTAGGAGGGGAACCACATAAAACTCAAACCACAAAAAGTTTGTGAGCTCATCGAACATCGAACCAGATCAAAATATAGGTGAATTGTATTACATTTGATGTGGTTTAATTATTCCTGGCTGTACCAGGTCAGTGGATCTAGCCAATCACCTTTCATAGACACCTGTTTCCCGGACACACTTCCAGATTTCACTAAACTCCACTGTGATATCGTGCTAAAGTTACATATGAGTGTCAATCAATGTTTGATATGAGTTATAAAGTAAATCATATGTCAAAATCATCCTTATTTCTATTTCCCGGCTGTATAGTAACTAATTCCTCTTCTGTGGCGATCTGGTAATCTATGATGACTGCTATAGAGCTGTGAGAGCTTTGGGTAGCCTTGCGCGCTACAAGAACCTTAGATTAGAATAGAATTTCCTGCAGTCGATTGGTCTTTTCAGAATTACCCACTTTCCTCCGTCAGCTCAATCTATATTATCAATCACATGCGGAATATCTTCAGAACATCTATTTATCCATCCTCCTGATGTATAGAGCCCTACATAATGAGATTGAGCATGAAACCATTCCCTATGAGGTTAATAAGATTATTATTGTTTGCCAATTTCGATCGTATAGGACACATCATACAAAAGCCATATTCCCAAATCCATTCCAGGGGACAAATATATGGGGGCAGATTTACAAGCCCCTTGCACTGCCAGTACATCACTTTTTGTGACACACTGGCAGTGCATTACACTGTCCCATATTTAGAAGGACAGGAAAAGCCACCCTGCTTGGCTTTTCCTGTCCTTGTAAATATGGCCCCAACACGCGGGCACTAAGTCTATTAGTCTGTACTATTCCCGGCACTCCTTTGCACCTGTCTTTCGCTGCCCCATCCACCCTGCTGCTAAGTATTTGTCTAAAGAGGTTAATTAGTCCTGCCTTGCAGCTAATCTTACGTCTATAATAATTGCCAGTTTGCATTTCTTGTAAAGGATGGTTTTAGGGGGGAAATTTTAATCTATGGTTGCACTTCAATGTTTTCTTTACCTTTTCTTTTTAATGGTGGCCGTCACTTTGTTTTAATCTGTCGCTATGCAACTGTAATATGAGACACATGTTTGTAATGGTTTTAATTAACTGTACAATAAACTTACTTACTTACTTACCATTTGTTGTTAACTGTCAGGGCCCCGCCACACGGTGAGAAGCTCCCTGGTGCACTCGCCCCTGCCACGGAATGTGCACTGCAATTACCCCCAGTATAGTCTGAATTAAAAGCTCCTGATCCTCCATGTCCCCCTTGGCCTTCTCCAGACTGGAAACGTTGAATTGTTGTTCTGCTCTGCGAATAAAGGAATGCCCACACCAACATACGTGCACTGGCCCATGCTCATCAACTGTAAGAGAGAGAGAATTGCTGTTATGACCATGGCTAGCAGGCACCTTGGCATCATTCCTCTATCTATACCAGATTTGGCTCACGTACGGCTCAAAACATGCTAAACTCTATTGACCCATCTTTTTGATTGCCTCGGCTGGCAGACCCATTCCTGTTGCTGTGGTGGCCGCGCGATGTTATGAACGGGAGCTAAACTGAGCGGAGTCCTCTCCCAGGTTGGCCAATGACCACCTACATACCCAGGAGAACTGATATTGAGTCATTGGCACCCCATCCATTTGTACTAGCAGCCTGGTTGAGGCCACCACTGGTCGCCCTATAAGGAAATAGGGACTCAGGCCAGTGGCGCTACTAAGGGAGCCCCTCCCCTAGGGGCGGAGGTAGCTGTTCAAGAGTGGCATGAGAACATCTTACACAGGTGAGCAGCTTCTTGATCACAATTGCTACCCCTCGGTTACTCAATGTCTGTTGCGAAACGCAGAAAGACTGCACCCTTGGGATCTTAGAGAAAACCTCATTAAACTCATTTGGACTTAAGTGTTTCTCCTAAAGTAAACAGATCTGTACTTTGGCGAGTTCTAAGTATTTCAGGATCATTCTCCTCCTCCGTGGACACCTCAGGTCATTTAGGTTCCATGACAAATATTGAATTTTACGGCCATCTGTCCCTTTACCCATTGCAGACTTGGGTACCATCACAGCTACTACGCTCCCTTGCGGACCTTTTACTGCAAATGCGAAAATTAGGAATAGATGAGGTATTTTTAATTTTTGTTTTTATTTTTGAATTTATTTTAATTTTTATTTTCGCCCTACTCTGCTCTCCGCCCAGTGCTCCCCACCCTCGACCCTGATCCTCCTCCTCGTGCCCCTCATCCCTCCCTTTTCCTTGAGGAACCCTCCCTTCCAAAAGGCAAGCCTATTTGGGGTTCGCTCCCTCAAGCAATCTTCCTTGGTTGAAATTCTAAATATTAATGTGCCCGGAATATCTTTCCACAGGTAAAGCCTCTAAACACTCTTCTCATTTTCCTCTCTGTTTTTCTTGTTTGATTTTATCAATGAGTGTATCGACTTCTTCTGTGGATCTAAGGATGTACATGTGGTTATTCCACATTGCCCGGATAGTTGCTGGGAATCTTAATGGTGCCTTTGCTCCAAGAGTGTTGAGCTCTTCCAGTCTCTTCCCCAACTCCCACTGCCTTGTAGCGGCTGTATTCGAGATGTCTGATCTTATAAAAAAAGAGAAGGTGGGATGTTCAGGAATTGATGATGAGATACTCCCTTCTTTTAGTGCAGCAGAAAGGATAAGCTCCTTGACAGCATATGACAGGAAGTTCACTAGTATTTTTACGTTGTTTTTATTTCCCAAGCTTCCTTCTAAAGGGGTCTCTGTGTGCCCTTTGAATTTCATAGTTGAGATCGATACTTGAATGGTTCTTTAGAACAGTGTTTTTTTAACAGAGTGATCAAGAATGCCTTTATGTCCTCCCCTTCGACAGACTCTGGAACATTTAGGAATTTCAGATTATTTCGACGCGAATTGTTATCTAAACGCTCTAGGTCATTCTTAAGCTCCTTGTTCTCAGAGGCAAGAGACTCCACCCTGAATGTATTAGAAACTAATGCTTCCTTCAGCTTAGGGATCTCTTCCTCTAATGTTTCGGTCCGTGCTGTGATCTCCTCCAGTTTTTTGGCGAGGGCCTCACAGGAAGACCGGATTGCAGCCTGGTTTCCCTCTGACACTGTAAACCTAGAAGCCATTTCCGCTTGGTTTGCCTCGGAGACAGTAAATCTTGAGGTCATCTTTTCCTTCATTGCCAACAACAGGTCAGCCAATGAATGCGAGACTGCTTTTGAGGTGGAAGGGGAGTTTAAGGAACTTGCGCATTTCTGAACAAGTTCTTGTTCATCTTGTTCTTCAACCCTATCTCCTAGTTGCACGGCTACTTGAGCCACCTCATCCGGTTCCTCTAACACAACATATATCTGTTAGAGAGATCTATCTCAGGGTGTATTTCCCGTTCCTGAGACCCTTCCGTGACTGATTTTGCAGGCTGCGCAGATTGTTCCAAAATTACAACTTTGGGCTCAAGTGTTGTGACTGTTTTGACCTTTACTGACTTCCCTGTCTTCTCTTTTGGCGTAGAGGAAGGGGTTGAAGGTGTTGTGCTCGGTTTTCCTGTTGACTGGCTGTCTGACGCTCCCGTAGTAAGATTTCAGAGAAGGAGTAACTTTGGATTTTATTAAAAAATGTTTCTCCTCCTTTCCTGTGGCCTTGATTTGCCTTGTATCTGCTTAAATGGTATTTTCTCTCCTGGGATTTTGTAAACCCCCCGTGCCTCCTGCTCCTGCTCCTCTTTACGCTGTTTTACTGGGATTATTGATTTACTCAACTTCTGGGGCTACTAGCACAGGAGGAGGAGCACATTGATGAAAATGCGTGATATCTCTGTTGGCAGCTAAATGAGCAGCTCTTGCACGCAGGGAATACCTGCTTATTTTCGGGGGAGATATTCCCTTAGCATCAACATTCCTCTCCATGCAATCTTGAAGCAGAAGTACTTCCTTTGTCTGGTAACACCCCACACACTCCCCCCGTTTGGCAAAGCTAAAAACTACAACAGTTTCATCAGGCTTCTTACCAAAGATTAGCTTGGTTAATGAGGGAAAATCATTGAATCTATGTTATTCTAGCCCGCTAAATATTGGCCTTCAACAGAGACCTCGGGGACCTCGATCCTGGCCATAGGCGTAGACCGCCCCCATACCTGTCGCGGGACCCAGTACACAGTAGATGGTCATAATGACGTCCTCTTCCCCGAGGGCAGGCAAACAGGGAGCACGCTCGGCTGCTTCCGCACGCCGCTGCTGCCGCTGCCTCCCAACTCCAGCACAGCCCGCCTTGGGTCGCCGCTCCGCCCCCTCTGTTTAGCTCCGGTGATACCGCCTTACTCATCGCCGCAGGACATTATCGGCAGAAAACGTGAAAAGACCAAAAAGACCATACACTCCCGGGAGTACTCATCCGCACTTGAGGTAAACCGTGTTAATCATTAACAGCCGGGCATACGGATTTTGGAAGAGTCTGAGAGAGCAGCCCCGCGACCGCTCAAGCGACGGCCGCCATGTTCCTCTCCCTGGAGCAGAATTAAAGGACAGTAAAGGAGTGCCCTGTAGTATTAAATTGGTCCAAACCAACCAGCCTGGTCAGTGGGTAATTGCTCTTTTGGATTTTGGGAGGGTCGAGATGTCATGTTCATCGTATTATGGCCCAAATACAGATGATCCTTCATTTTTGGTCAAATTACAGGGGTACTTAATGTTGACAAACCCTCAGTTGATAATTGGTGGTGACTTTATAATAAGATTTGATCCCAAGAAAGATAGTTCTAATTCAAAGTACACAATCGCAACCTCTAAATCACGAAGAGTAATAAAAAACTTAATTTTAAATTTAAATTTAGTGGATATATGGAGATCCAAGAAAGGAGATATCCAGGGATTTACCTATTGCAGTAAAAAATATAGACACTCCTCTCTGTTGGCCAAGAAAGAACATTTAAATAACATCATAAACATCTCGATCCAGCCAATACATCTATCTGTTCACAATCCCTTAATAACTGTTCATGCTATCAGCGGGAACTGTATACATCCTAGATGGACATTGAATAGAGCGATGCTTGCTGACAGGGAGATCATACAATCAATTTGCAGATCCTCCTCAGAATTTGTTTCTATTAATCTGGGATCAACCTCCATAGACCAGGTATGGGATGCCTATAAGGGCAATTTCAGAGGCCATCTGCATGCCCTCATAAGTTCAAAAAAATCGACAAAAAGCCCAAGATTCACAAGCATTAGAGAGGAGAATAGCTGCCCTGGAGGGAGAAAGGAGTAAGTTAAGCGAAGGAGACAGGGGAAAAATTGAGTTAGTAGATAAAAACTTGGAGGAGGCCAGACGAAAATTTAGGCTACAATTGGATCAAAAATGTAAAGCTCAGTGGCAATCCAGGAACATGGAGAACTATGAATATGGAGAAAAGGCAGGGGCACTTCTAGCTTGGAAGTCCAGGTTAGATAGAGCTAAGAACGACATTAATGAATTAATTATAGACAATAGTGGCAACAAATCAACTAACCAGGAAGATATTCAAAATACCTTACTTTCACTTTTTTCAGATCTTTATAGAGAAGATCTCGAGCCGACTCAGGTTGAGATTTCTCCCTGGCTAGCGAATAAATCCTTAACTACTCTTATGGAGGACGCTAAAGAGGCACTGGATGCCCCTATAACAATAGAGGAGATAAGGATCCAAATAAATAGAGCAAAAAATAAAAAAGCGGCCGGTTTAGATGCCCTCCCCAATGAAATATACAAATTAATACATGAAGATCTCCTGCCGGTGCTCCTTACGCTCTTTAACTCAATATTTTGCTCCAACGGGGTAATGCCAAAATCTTGGAATGAGGCCACATTGGTCCTAATTTTAAATCCTGGGAAGAACCCCCAGGTCGTAGACTCGTATCGTCCAATATCCCTGCTGAATGCTGATTATAAGATCTTTATGGGCATCCTAGCAGGGAGATTGGCGAAATTGGCATCTAATTTGATCGACCCAGATCAGAAGGGCTTTATGCCAGGTAGGGTGATTCAAGAACAAACCCAGTTGCTCATAGGTCACATCGACCTTGCTGTTGCAAGGTCAGATCCCTTAGCAGTAGTAGCGATCGACCCTGCAAAAGCTCTTGACCGGGTGAGTTGGAGATATCTTTGGGGAACATTAGAGGCTATGGGTTTGGGCCCAGTGTTCATACGGACGGTGAAGCACTGTTATTCAGAGGCTTCAGCTAAAATTCTTTTGAACGGGTCTCTGAGACCAGCTTTCCAATTCGGAGGGGGACTAGGCAGGGATGCCCCCTGTCCCCCCTTCTGTTCAATCTCTACATAGAGCCCCTAGCGCAGACTATCAGACTGAACAAGGCCATTACCCCTTTTAGATCATCGGATTATGAGTGTAAACTGGCACTATACGCCGACGACATCATAGTTTATACTAGCAATCCAGAACATTCCATCCCGCAACTTGAACACACTCTGAGAGATTTTGGTAAGGTTTCAGGGTATCTTGTAAATTCATATAAGACTGAAATAATGTGCTGGAATACAGTATATAGAAATAGCTCTGAAAGTAGAGAATTTAGATACCTCCGAATTAAAGTAGTCAACGAACTAAATAAAATTCCGTTGATAAATCTAGGGAAGATCGAGAAAGATATAGATTATTTGTTTGCTAAATGGAAGAACCTCCCTTTGATCATCTACGAGAGGGTCAATTAGGTAAAAATGTCTGTGCTCCCGAAGCTGACATTTATTTTCAGCGCAATACCTCTAACTTTTCCCAATAAAAGCATCAGTAGAATACAGGGGAAAATTGGTAGTTTTATCTGGGGTCAGAAGAAGGCCAGGATGTCGTGGAAAAAACTGAGGAGTAAGCTCCTCAAAGGAGGGTTAGCACTCACGGACATCAACTGGTATTTGATGGCTTTCCAATTCAGGGGTATAAGGATGTTGTTATCTTATCCTGAACAATCAGCATGGGGCAGAGTACTCAGTGAGTTGGTTTTGGTGGAAGGGGGAGGGCTTCATGGTGGCTTTTTGTATAAATTTGGTGCACCAAAATGTTTCAAGAGAGTTCGTCTGAAGGTGTTAAAATCAGCACTTTCCACCTGGTATAAAATAAGAAGCATCGGGGGCATAGGGTATTTCTCAGATTTTGCCCCAATCTGGGACTCTCCTGGGACACCACTTTGCCTGGAAAATTGCCTGGCGATACCAATCAAAAATTCAGGGACGGTTAGATGGTCAGATTTGGTTGACTCAGAGGGCATTCTTCCCTGGCAACTTTTACAAGTAAAGATAGGTCCCCAGCTTTCAAGATTTAAATACCTTCAAATAAAATCTTGGTATGAATTAGAAGCTGAGGATATCACTGGAAATTGGGAAGTAGAACAGCTGTTGCAAGATCCGAGCCCAAAGAAGAAAGAGATCGCTCTTTGGTATACACGAATTCAAGAGGCTGAGGAAGCAACAATTCCCCCCTCAGCAGCAATTTGGAACTCAACGCTACTTGCCCCGAATATTGAGGAACTATTTGAAACATCCCTGAGGATCCTATATAAATATGTAAAACCGGCCACCCTGAAAAAAATCACTTCTTTGTAACAAACAGGCTATACTATACGCCAGCAAAAATAGCAAAATTTGCCCAGGATCCTCCACCAAGCTGTCCCAGGTGTGCCCTAATCCATGCCAATGATTTGCATATTTTTTTCCAATGCCCAAGTCTTGATCTCTTTTGGAAAGGTGTGGGACATCTATTCTTGACATTGATTTGGAAGTTGACATACCTTTAGTCTTTTTTGGTATGAATGATCTAACCAAGAGGGTATGCTCACAGAATCAAAAAGGTCTCCTGTTATATTTAGTACTCTTAGCAAGAAGAGAGATCTGTATTAAATGGAAATCTGCTACCCCTCCAGGTAGGGAAGACTGGCTTAGAGCCGCAGTTAACATGTCAAGACTTGAACAAGACACCGGAAATGAAGGCCCTCCCAACATCTGACAACCCTTTACAAGATGGGCACGACTGAGGTTTTTGTATAACTAACCAAAGTTTTATAATCCTTCTTGGCAATACGGTCCTATGATTACACCAATCCTCAACCACGTGAGGAACGCCAAGGGGCCTAGACCAAAACAGTGAGCCAAGGGGCCCCCCAGAAACTAAGAGTGTAATTTGGCTTGTTAAATCTGTGAAAGTCTTGGTGAAGATGAAGACAAAAAAAGAGGTGAGCAGCTTCTGACCACTCATTCATCCTTTCATTCACTATTACACCCACCTAAACACCAACTTCCTCTCCCATTAAGATACTCACAGAGCTACTCTCCTACTCATACACCCACTAAAACACCCATTCTCACATTTCCACTTACTCTTGTATACACCACTTACATATCCACCCCCTCACCTATATAGAAACTCCCACAGCCACTTACCTTAGTATATATGTTTAACACTCAGTAAGTTTTGGAAAACGCGTAGAATCACTGGATAATGTAATCAGTGATGTCATCAGTGATATCATTTAAGATGTCATCAGTGATGTCATTTGAGATGTCATCAGCGATGTCATGAGTGATGTCAGTGACCATGTCATGAGTGATGTCAGTGACCATGTCATGAGTGATGTAATATGTGATGTCATCAGCAGTCATTTGCGGGCGCGCGAGTTATAGTTAGCTGAACTAACTATAACAGGGGAATTTCACTGGTTTTGTATGAGTGAAATGTCCAGCTAACTATAACATGTGTGAAACCTATGGTTTTTTCAGTGAATTTCTAAGGTTTTTTAAATGCTCATTCCTAACTATAAAGTAGCTGAAACCTATGGTTTTTTCAGTGAATTTCAAAGGTTTTTTAAATGCGAATTCCTAACTATAACTTGACTGAAACCTATGGTTTTTTCAGTGAATTTCAAAGGTTTTGTAAATGATAATTTTTAAATGTATAAATTGTTATATTTTTTATCCTGATTTACTACCTTGTTTTAAACTATTTATTTTTAGATATTTTATTTTTTAAATTACATTACATATTTGTATTCTAAATTGAAAAAATGTTTTTTTTAAATATTTAAATTGTAATATTTGTTTTTATTTTTTTATTTATATATATATATTATATAGCAGGCAATGATATCCCATGGAAGGAAATTCAAGTTACTGTACGTACGGTT
Source organism: Lissotriton helveticus (assembly GCF_964261635.1). NCBI lineage: Eukaryota > Metazoa > Chordata > Amphibia > Caudata > Salamandridae > Lissotriton > Lissotriton helveticus. Next base: position 1,515,114,389 of record NC_136061.1, on the reverse strand, counting down.
AGAATTACTTTTCAAGTTCAGTAGTGGGCTGAAGGATGCAGCACTGAGGTCTCTTCTGATTACAGGTGAGTAAATCAGAATTCATAGTTTGGCTGATTTTAGAGGAATTTTTTAAAGTACCAAAACTCCACACTTAGAGAAATTTCCAAGTGAAACCAGACAATGGATTCTGATGGAAGGAAATTCAAGTTACTGTAAGTACAGTTAGGATTACTTTTCAGGATCAGTAGTGGGCTGAAAGATGCAGCACTGAGGTCTCTCCTGATAACAGGTGAGTAAATCGGAATTCGTAGTTCAGCTGAATTTAGAGGGATTTTTAAAGTTCCAACATGCCACACTTAAAAGAATTTCCAAGTGACACCAGTCAATGTTAGTCTAAGGAAAGAAATTCAAGTTACTGTAAGTATGGTTAGAACGACTTTTCAGGATCAGTAGTGGGCTGAAAGATGCAGCACTGAGGTCTCTCCTGATAACAGGTGAGTAAATCGGAATTTGTAGTTCGGCTGATTTTAGTGGGATTTTTTAAAGTTCCAAAACTCCACACTTAGAAGAATTTATAAGTGAAACCAGTCAATGTTAGCCTATGGAAGAATGTAAAGTTATTGTAAGTACGGTTAGAATTACTTTTCAGGATCAGTAGTGGGCTGAAAGATGCAGCACTAAGGTCTCTCCTGATAACAGTTGAGTAAATCGGAATTCGTAGTTCGGCTGATTTTAGAGAAATGTTTTAAAGTTCCAAAACTCCACACTTAGAAGACCTGCCAAGTGAAACCAGTCAATGTTAGCCTACAGAAGGAAATTCAAGATACTGTAAGTACGGTTAGAATTACTTTTCAGGATCAGTGGTGGGCTGAAAGATGCAGCACTGAGGTCTCTCCTGATAACAGGTGAGTAAATCGCAATTCGTAGTTCAGCTGATTTTAGAGGAATTTTTCTAAGTTCCATAACTCCACACTTAGAAGAATTTCCAAGTAAAACCACTCAATGTTACCCCATGGAAGGAAATTCACTTAGCAGGTAAGTAGTGTTATCATTACTTTTTCTTACTCAGTGGTGGATCCTGGATCCAGCACTGATGCACCTCCTGTAAACAGTTGAAAGAATGTGTTCAAGTCATACAGGTGATTTTTAAGGAATATTTTTAGTTTGTGAAAATAGACACTCAGAAACTTTTCTGTTGAAAACCACACAATGAATTCCTATGGAAGGAAATACAAATTACTGGTAAGTATGGTTAGCATTACTTTTCAGGGTCAGTGCTGGGCTAAAAGATGCAGCACTGGGTTCTCTCCTGATAACAGGTGAGTAAATCGGAATTCGTAGTTCGGATGATTTTAGGTGAATATTTTAAAGATACAAAACTCCACACTTTGACTGGTTTCACTGGGAAATTCTTCTATGTTAGCCTTTGGAAGGAAATTCAAGTTACTGGTAAGTATGGTTAGAATAACTTTTTAGGATCAGTACTGGGCTTAAAGATGCAGCACTGAGGTCTCTCCTGATAACAGGTGAGTAAATCGGAATTCGTACTACATCCAGTAGACGCCACAGAGCTGCGTAGCAGAGAGATGTAAAAACGGTCATGGCATGCACCACCTCTCTGCAACTCAGCGCAGTGGCACTTCCTGGAAGCACCTGGTGGAGTACTTGGCCCCCATGGTCCCTCAGGTTTGAAGTTGAATTTTTTCCCCAGCTTAAAAGGCGCCACAGGGCATATTTGCACACATCAGGTCAGGCCCCGTCCCCTCCATTCACCACTGTCTAAACATGCCTGTCACCATTCTAAGTTGAGAGATTAAGTACCCTTCAATTCTAAGGATCCCTAGGTTCAAACTAGCCCACTAGGTACCTCCAGTAAGCACCACAGAGCTGCGTTGCAGAGAGGTATGAAAAGGGACGTGGCCTCTGAACACCTGTCTGCAACGCAGCTCCCTGGCGCATACTGGAGATACCTGTTGGGCTATTTGGCCCTCAGGGACCCTCAGTATTGAAAGATAATTATTTCCCCAACTTAAAACGCACCACGGGTCGCATTTGCACACTGATGAGAGAAGGAGGCGTGACCTGAGGTGACATGTCCCCAAACACGCCCTGTGGCTCGCTTTAAGTTAGATAATTAATTCCTCTTCATTCTTGAGGTCCCCTGTGGGCCAACTAGCCGACCAGGTACCTCCAGTATGCGCCAGGGAGCTGCGTTGCAGAGAGGTGTTCAGAGGCCATGCCCCCTTTTACAACACTATGCAATGCAGCTCTGTGAAGCTTACTGGAGGTACCTGGTGGGCTAGTTGGCCCCTAGGGGACCTCTGGATTGAAGAGGAATTAATTCCCCAACTGAAAACGCGCCACCGGGCGTGTTTGCACACACATCACCTCAAGCCCTGCCCCCTACCTTCACCACTGTGCAAACGAGCCCTGTGGTGCGTTCTAAATTGGGGGATTAAGTCCCCTTGAATACTGGGGGTCCCTGGGGGCCAACTATCCCACCAGGAACCTCCACTTTGCTCCAGGGGGTTGTGTTGCAGAGAGGTGTAAAAAGGGGCATGGTCTCTTTACACGTCTCTGCAACACAGCCCCCTGACGTATACTGGAGGTTCCGGGTGGGCTAGTTTGCCCCCAGGGACCCCAAGAATTCAAGAGGAATTAGTTCCCCCTCTGCAAACACACCAGGGGGCGCGTTTGCAGAGTGGTGAAATCTGTCACCTCAAGCCCCGCCCCCTACCTTCACCACTGTGAAAAACGCGCCCTGTGGTGCGTTCTAAATTGGAGGATTAGGTCCCCTTGAATACTGGGGGTCCCTGAACTAGCCCACCAGTTACTTCCACTATGCGCCAGGGCGCTGCGTTGCAGAGAGGTGTAAAAAGGGGCGTGGTCTCATTACACCTCTCTGCAAGGCAGCCCCCTGGCGTATACTGGAGGTTCCTGGTGGGCTAGTTTGCCCCCAGGGACACCAAGTATTCAAGGGGAATTACTTCCCCCTCTGCAAACGCGCCAGGGGGCGTGTTTGCAGAGTGGTGCAGGGAGGGGAAGTGGCCTCCTACCCGATCCCACTGTTTGAAAAAAAAAATTGCGTGGCCTTGGGGGTCCTTGTGGGACCCACTAAGCAGGCCTAGGGTGCAGGGTGTTTCTACCCTGTCCCCTTTTCTTGTTTTTCACGTTTCATTTTCTGTTTTCTTGTGCCTCCGTTCTACCGAGGCACAAGATGGCTGCCAACACTTCCTTGTTTGGAGTGTTGACAGCCAATCAGCATGCAGCTCGTGCTTGGGAGGGTACGCGTATCATCCACGGATGGTACTTCGTCTCTAGATATATCTGTGATTTTACTTTTGAGTTTCTCAGGAACTACGGCACGGATTTACACCATTTAAAAAAAAGTGTCATCTGCGAACCAAACTCTACCTTTTTGCCAAATTTGGTGTAATTCCATTCAGCAGTTCGGTCTGTAGCCCGTCTTAAAGGTCCCTATGGAAAATTGCATGGGGAAAACGTGTTTTGGGAGCCCCTTTTTTCTCGGCCCCCACTTCACGAATCACCCCCAAACTTTCAGGGAAGGAGTGGAGCAGAGCAGGCCATCTTCTTGGAGAATTTTGCAAAGATTCATTGACCACCGCCAAAGGTATTCCAAACAGAATGTTGCAGATTTCCTTTGGAAACTAAGTCCTAACTATAACTACCTACTGGCGACCCCCAGTAGGTAATATATATATATATCTATATAGATATATAGATATATATATATTCTCACTGAAAAAAACATAGGTTTTACAGACGTTATAGTTAGGATTTAGCATTTAAAAAACCTTAGAAATTCACTGAAAAAACATAGGTTTCAGGGATGTTAGAGTTAGTTGGACATTTGACTCATAAAAATCCAGAGAAATTCGCCTGTTATAGTTAGTTGAGCTAACTATAATACGTGCACCCGCAATGCACTGCTGATGATGTCACATATTACATCACTCATGACATGGTCAGTGACATCACTTATGACATCACTGATGACATCTCAAATGACATCACTCATGACATCACTGATGACATCATCCAGTAAATGTGTGTTTCTGGAAAGTTTAAATATTTTTCATGTTTATCTATGCGAAGCTGTAATGAAGAATGAGTGGATTTACAACTGCCTGAATGGATTATTAAGTAGGTGCATGACTGACTGTATTAGTGAGTTATTGAACGTGTCTTACTGAATGCATGAGTTAGTGACTAAACTGTGTGAAAGTCTGTATCAGTCTGTCAGTTGGTGTGTAAGCGGCTGCATGGGTTGGTGAGTAGCTACATGAGTGTCTATATGGGATATTGATTTGTTGTCTGAGTATCTGTATGGTGCATGAGTGTCTGTGTGGGTGGGTGGCAGGGTGTGTGACTGTGCATAGATGTCTGAGTGGGTGAATCACTAGTTGGGTGAATTCAAAAGTCCATCTAGGAAGGGCTGTATGGGTGAGTAAGTGTGTGTATGGGTGTGTTGGTGAGTGAATGAATATCTCAGTGGTATATGTGTAAGTAACTACATATGTTTTAAGGTAGTATATGTGAATGTTAGAATATATAAATGACTATATGTGAGAGTAAGTTATTTGAAGAGTGTGTGTGTCAATGAGTATCTGCTTGTATCAGTTATTGTATAGGACAGTATGTGTTAGTATCTGCATAAAACGTTATGTGGTGTGTATAAATAACAGAGTTGGTGTGTGTAACTGTATACATGAGTAAATTGGTATGTGATTGACTCTTTGCAAGACTGACTAGGTGTGTGAGTAACTCTATGGATGAGTGGCTGAGTGTGACTGCATGTATAGATGTATGATTGAATATTATAGTACTGTATTGATGAGTAACTGCATGTATAAGTGACTGGATGTCTGTACAGACCTAGGAAATAGTGGGTAGTATGTAGTATCTGGCATTGTTGTGTGTATGGTCTAAAAAATAGTAGTCTGTATTTTAGTATGGGTGTGTCAAACTTTATATTAGAGCATCAGTATGTGCATCAGCGTTTCATGTGGATGATGTCATCAGTGATATCATTTAAGATGTCATCAGTGATGTCACTGACCATGTCATGAGTGATGTAATATGTGACATCATTAGCAGTGCATTGCGAGTGCACGAGTTATAGTTAGCTCAACTAACTATAACAGGTGAATTTCTCTAGTTTTATATGAGTCAAATGTCCAACTAACTATATCGTCCCTGAAACCTGTTTTTTCAGTGCATTTCTAAGGTTTTTTAAATGCTAATTCCTAACTATAACGTCTTTAAAACCTATGGTTTTTACAGTGAATTTAAGAGGCTTTTAAATGCTAATTTCTAAGTATAACACCCCTGAAAGCTATGATTTTTTCAATGAATTTCAAAGGTTTTTTTAAATATAAAACTATTATTGTGTATTTGTCATTAGTAGTGTTTTTTCTAACTTTTCAACTACATTGCGCCTAGGTTCTACTGAGTCATAAGATAGCTGCCAATACTTCCTGGTTTGGAGTGTGGACAGCCAATTAGCATGCAGCTAGTTCTTGGGAGGGTATGCGTATAATCCTCGGACGGTACTCGTCTCTAGATATATCTATGATTTTACTTTTGATTTTCTCAGGAACTACTGCACGGATTTACACCATTTAACAAAAAGTGTCATCTGCGAACCAAACTCTACCTTTTTGCCTAATTTGGTGTAATTCCGTTGAGCAGTTCAGGCTGTAGCCTGTCTTAAAGGTCCCTATGGAAAATTGCATGGGGAAAACATGTTTTGGAACCCCCCCTTTTTTCTCGGCCCCCACTTTACGAATCACCCCCAAAATTTCAGGGAATGAGCGGAGCAGGCCATCTTCTTGGAGAATTTCGCATAGAGTCATCGACCACCGCCAAAGTTATTCCAAATAGAATGTTGTGGATTTCCTATGGAAACTAGGTCCTAACTATAACTACCTACTGGCGACTTTCAGTAGGTAATATATATATATATATAAACCATAGGTTTTACAGACGTTATAGTTAGGAATTAGCATTTAAAAAGCCTTAGAAATGTACTGAAAAAAATAGGTGTCAGGGACGTTATAGTTAGTTGGACATTTGACTCATATAAATCCAGAAAAATTCTCCTGTTCCAGTTAGTTGAGCTAACTATAACACGTGCACCCGCAATGCACTGCTGATGATGTCACATATTACATCACTCATGACATGGTCAGTGACATCACTTATGACATCTCTGATGACATCTCAAATGACATCACTGATGACATCACTGATGACATCATCCAGTGAATGTGTGTTTCTGGTAAGTTTAAATATTTTTCATGTATATCTATGCCAAGGTGTATTTAAGAATGAGTGGATTTACAACTGCCTGAATGGATTATTAAGTAGGTGCGTGACTGACTGTATAAGTGAGTTATTGAACGTGTCTTACTGAATGCATGGGTTAGTGACTAAACTGTGTGAAAGTCTGTATTAGTCTCTCAGTTGGTGTGTAAGTGGCTGCATGTGTTGATGAGTAGCAACATGAGTGTCTATATGGCTTATTGATTAGTTGTCTGAGTATCTGTATGGGTGCATGAGTGTCTGTGTGGGTGGGTGGCAGGGTGTGTGACTCTGCATACATGTCTGAGTGGGTGATTCACTAGTTGTATGGAGTCAAAAGTCCACCTAGGAAGGGCTGTATGGGTGAGTTAGTGTGTGTATGGGTGTGTTGGTGAGTGAATGAATGTCTCAATGGTATATGTTTAAAAGTAACTACATATGTTTTAAGGTAGTATATGTGAATGTTAGAATATATCAATGACTATACGTGAGAGTAAGTTATTTGAAGAGTGTGTGTGTAAGTGAGTATCTGCTTGTATCAGTGATTGTATAAGACAGTAAGTATGTGTTAGTATCTGCATAAATACGTGATGTGGTGTGTGTATAAAAAACAGAGTTGGTGTGTATAACTGTATACATGAGTAAATTGGTATGTGATTGACTCTTTGCATGACTGAATAGGTGTGTGAGTAACTCTATGGATGAGTGGCCGAGTGTGACTGCATGTATAGATGTATGATTTCATATTATAGTACTGTATTGATGAGTAACTGCATGCATACATGACTGGATATGTGTACAGACCTAGGAAATAGTGGGTAGTATGTAGTATCTGGCATTGTTGTGTGTATGGTTTCAAAAATAGTAGTCTGTATTTTAGAATGGGTGTATCAAACTTTATATTAGAGCATCAGTATGTGCATCAGCGTTTCATGTGGATGATGTCATCAGTGATGTCATTGGAGATGTCATTAGTGATGTCATCAGTGATGTCATTGACCATGTCATGAGTGATGTAATATGTGACATCATTAGCAGTGCATTGTGGGCGCACGAGTTATAGTTAGCTCAACTAACTATAACAGGTGAATTTCTCTAGTTTTATATGAGTCAAATGTCCAACTAACTATATTGTTGCTGAAACCTATGTTTTTTTCAGTGCATTTCTAAGGTTTTTTAAGTGCTAATTCCTAACTATAACATCTGTAAAACCTATGTTTTTTTCAGTGAATTTCAAAGTTTTTTTAAATTCTAATTTCTAAGTATAACATCCCTGAAAGCTATGGTTTTTCAATGAATTTCAAAGGTTTTGTTAAATATAAAACTACTATTGTGTATTTGTCATTAGTAGTGTTTTTTATAACTTTTCAACTACATAAAACAAACTGCAAAAGTGCTATGTAAAATAGTACATTTCACAAATTACAATGAGTTTTTAAATAATACAAAACAATTTAACATTCAGATTACAATTTTTCTCCCTTTTTTGCTGTCATCAGCTACTACTTAACTTCACTATTCACAGAGATGTCAGTGTAGTTTCATCATAAACAGCAGGAAAAAAAACAATCAACTAGATTGTTAAAAAAAAACTAATTTTCTCAAATGTAATACAAAATCAACACAAATAACACATCCAATAGTACTTCAAATGTTCAAATCTTACCTTTACTTCATACTTTGTCTGCTGTCAATTTCCCAATACACCAGATAATATATGAAACATTTTGCTTTGAAAGCAACCAGAATGAATTCCCTAAAGATCTTACTTAGTTTCTCTGCACATTTTCCCAATGCGCCAGATAATATGTCAAAAATTTCGCTTTGAAAGCATCCAATATGAATTCCTTAAAGATCTTACGTAGTTTCTCTGCATATTTTCCCAATACACCAGATAAGGTTTCCAAAATTTCGCTTTTAAAGCATCCAGTATGAATTCCTTAAAGATCTATACCTTCCCATTAAAGCCGAATGGTGTATCTAAAATCTTTGTTTCAGAAAAATGATGTATGAGTTGGGTAATTCATAAGGCAATCTTGGTTTCATTTCCAAGTGTTTATCATTGCAGTGACTTCATCCATTATTACACTTTAAATAAACTGTATAATGTCCACTTATAGTAGTACTTCCTGTATGGAAAACAATAGCAACTGTTACAAAAGTTCTTCCAGAAATAGATACTTGATCGGCAACAACATTTGTAATTTTGGTTTCCACTTTTCTTCCATTTGGTCGACAGAGTTGCAGCATTATAATCAAATATTTTCCATATCTTTGTAGGCATAATGTAGATAGCATTCTTGATTTACAAAGAGAACACATCATCTCATGATCAGCTTCTTTTACTAATTTAAAAAAATGGTACTGATTTGCAGGCAGGTATTGTTAAATATAAAAATCGTTCTCTGTCAACTATACTCCTTGAAGATAATAAACACTCTTCACATTTATGTTCCCATTTGTAACTGAGTCCAACTAAACTCTCAATCTTAATTCCTTCATCTTCTAGTACTCCAAGTATAACCATCAGAAATTATTGTGCATCTTGCTGTATGTTAGCACTGAACGTTAAAGTATCCAACAGTTGGCGAATACCAGAAGCAGAATGGATCTTACTTCTATTAGTTCGCAATTCTTGAATTAAAGTGTAAAGTGCAGAACATAAAGTTTTTTCCTGACTTTCCATAATTTCACCACAAACGCCTTCAAGATAAAATATAACATTTAGAATAACATTACCATAGCAGTTGACACCGGAAGCTTTTTCTCATTGGTATCTAACAACATCATCACTTGTTTGTATTTTCTGCTTCTTTGCATCTTTTCTTTTCCTTTGATTTACTTTCTGCTTTTCAACAATAGTTAACTCTTCAACATGTTTGCATTTTAAACATACAACATGTTTCTCATAAATAGGATATTCACCTAAATGGGGAGCATAAAGCCTTCTCAAACGACTATATTTTCTTACACAATTAACATCAGCACTAACCTTGTTCTCATCAAATTCAATTAAACACAAACCAGACAACATTCTAAGTCGAGATAATGCAACATATACCATTCCCTCTTTAAACACAGTTCTTCCAACATTTACTAAGGCATTATCTATACTTAAACCTTGTGATTTGTGAGTAGTTATTGCATATGCTAAACAGAAGGGAGATTGTTTTCTACGAACATACCAGTCTTTTACAAGCAAAAAACATGCAGGAGAACATGCAATCTGTCTTACATCTGCAATCTGACCAAATTTAACTTTCAAAAATTCAATTCCATTTCTCTTTTGATATTTCACAAAATCAACAACTTTCCCCATTGCTCCATTCACTAAACCTTCTTCTACATTCAGATTATGCTTCAAAATTACCCGACAGTTTAAACATACATCTACATTTTTTCTAAGCCAGCAGTTTTTGATACAGACTTTTCCAAAGAATCCAATTTAGTCTGTAGTTTTTCTGAAAGAAAAATTGTCATTCCTTGATGATCTATGTAATCAATAGCTTCAATGTGAACTATTTCATGATTTTCCAATTTCATAAGCTCTCTATTAAATGTATAACACTCTTCCACTGTAGGCAGTAAACAAACTATAGAATTTTCTTTCATTTTCTTGTACATTGCTTCTGTTGTTTGTGTTTTCATTTCTAAACAAGTTCTTTAGTAGACGACTTTGAAAAGCTTTTTTACCATGTTTGCTTAGAGCACCAATGCTTACATCTTTTGGAATATTTGCATAATCTTCATCTCTTGCTTGTCGCATATTCTGAGTGAGTTCTTTATATTCAAAATGTAACCACAGATTCACATTTCCAATACTTCCCAAAGATTTCTTAGTGTCTTCATGTAGAAGTGTTTTAAACACTGGTTCCCCTTTTTACAGGGGTTAGTTGTAGCAGTTCTCCAAATACAACTAAATGCATTCTTAAGTGTACAAAAGCAAGCATTAAGTTTGAGACCATGCTCACCTCATCAATAATTAAAAGTTACATTTTCTTCATCACTATTGACACTTCATAAGAAGCTTCTCCAGACAACGTCTGATATTCTAATTTATTGTCATGTGTAGTAAGATAAATGTTCCTCTCCTTCTCAGTTCTCTTTCTTTCCCTTGCTGTTCAGCCTGAGTATGTGTGAAATGTTGTACATGTCATGGAATGTTGGATGGGTGAATGAATCAGTTGGTGTCTGCAGGCTGAGCAGCTAGGAGGCTGCTCCTGGTGGGGCGTACTTACAGAGATACTTACAGGTCTACTCACCATCCTGGCTACATCATCCTACCTCTGTAACTTGTACTTCAATAAAGCTTCTTGGAACCTCAACTTGGCCTTGTGTGGACTTCCTTTTTACTACATTTTGGCGATGTTTTGGTCTTCGAACCCTCCGTCAATTCAGATTATATGGACCTTCATTCAAGAAATCTTTCTACAGCAACTTTGAAACATACAAAATACTGCAACTACATAAAAGAACCCAAGCTTGATACATCCACCTGTTAATTTATGGCAGCCCTTGCCCCACCAGTGACCAAAATACACCGGTCAGCCTCATCTTGGCGTGCCAACATCCACTCAAGCTTGGTGAGTCTTATTCTGATTTTATTTTACAGCCCTCTTTTCATCGCTATCACTGAACTCCTGGCGTGTGATTACATTCTCTACCCAGCCTGCAGTGTGGCATGTTCTTACCTAAATTTTCAGTTACAATTCAAACAGAGACCCAGCTGGCTTGATCACCCTGCTGTGTTTCTCTGTATTGTTTTGATCCTGATTACAAATATTACTACGCATTCAGCTATAGCAGAATCAGTGCTTTTCAATGGGCAACATGTTTGGGACTGTGCTTTAACTGTGACTACATTCAACAGTACTTGATAATCTTCTTTTGAACTTTGCTGTTTGACCCCTTGTTTCCGCTTCATTCACCATCAGCATTTGCCTCCATTCGGAACAGTCAGTGTTTGGGCATTTTTATGAGGCATTTGAGCATTTGTTCAAAGATTTTTTTCAATGTGTCACTGTGTTCCATAACAATGTTAGCAGCGCTATTCTGCCAAATAACTCACAGCATGAGCTTTCCAATTTTAAAGGTGACCAGTTGGATCTTTATAATGTTTTGGCTCTCACGCTGTGTATCTTTTGAAATGCTGCAATTTACATTGAAAAAAATAAATATATTGTGTCCTACCTTTGAAGTCCATTGGAATCAGCTCGAGCCTTTCCAGTTTAAAAGTTGCTCATGCATACTTCATTACGCTTCCTCTATGGACCTTTGTGATGTTGTTACGATGCCTCCTTCTTCATGACGTTCTCTCTGCATCAAGCCTGCTGCCTGTTAAAGTTTGGTGCAAGTTCGTGCCTGCAGCCACCCGGCATGGAGTGCCGCCATCTTTCGTTTGGTGACACCGAATACTTTCTTCCAAGTGTGGATTATTCTTTGGTGCGCTTTCTGCCAACCACGTTTTTTTTATTTTCCGATTTTTCAATAATGTTGTTGCAGCCTCATTGTTCACCAGTTTCTTCTGCATTCGTTTCTGCTTTGATCTTCGTTCAACTTCTAATTCCTATGCCTGCTGCCTGCCTGCTGTTCTGAACATATTGAAGAACGTTAGTGTGCCATTGTCAGGTACATTGAATTTCGGCTCAGTCATTGTTTTGATTAATTCTCCTGTCTTCCATGAATTGTTTTTTTCAACTGCAAGTCCAGAGTGTTTTCGCCATGACTTTCTTTGCTTTTCTGGATTTACTACTCGGATGTAATATCGCTCACCAGCGTTTATACTTTCCAGATGACTATGGTGGCTACTTTATTTATTTTAATTTGTTTCTTTTATATTCTATGACTTGTACTTTTCTGTGTATTTATTTTCTGGGTAATGGTTTGTAGATTATATGAGCATGCTATTTGGTGTTTCAGTGTGCAACTTCATATTTACAGGCCTGTTTATGGTCATTTTCTGGTTCGTTTCTTTTGCAAATTGATATAACGGTACATTTTGCTTCTGTGAAAAGTATTTAATATTACATTGCCGTTCTTCATTCTTTTATTTTGCAATGTGTGACATGCTTTACTTTTGCTCTACGGCTGTGTGTACCCTTTATAATTCTTAGTGGGAGGTTACTAACTTTTTACTTGTTATGTATTTTATTCATTTCACCTCCTTTTCTTATATGTGTACCCTACTATTATTCTTCTGGTTTCTGTTTTCTTGGGGTTTACTTGCTTGAATTCATACGAATGTTCATTCTTGGTGTAATGTTTTCACTCTTCTGTTCTAGGCCTAGTTTATGAAACTCTGGTTTTTAGTCTGTCTGTCATATTGCATTTTTCACAGACTTACTGCACAGTTATTCTACTTTGTTTCTTACCCTTTATTTCAGGGTGTGTGTAGGCGTTCGATTGTTCTTTTCTGATATTCTTGAGTGTTGCCTACTTCATTACATGCACGATCATGTTCTCTAAAACGTTTTGTGTCTTGGTTCTTCTCTGTTTGCAGCGTTGGTTCGCTGTTTTCACCTTTTCACTAAAACGTAAGGTTGCCTTGACGTCAGGCGTTCTGGTATTGTGCGTATGTTTCTGATTTCTAATTCTTGCTTTCTTTTATATCTGTGCGTTTTTTTTATTAGCAAAATTTGTTTCTTTTGTCTTTTCTTTGGCATACTCTTTATCTTCTTTTCTCTTTCCCTGTGAGAATAGGGGATGGGTGTGATTCTGGTGTCTGCAGGCTGAGCAGCTAGGAGGCTACTTACAGAGATACTTACAGGCCTACTCACCATCCTGGTTATATCATCCTACCTTTGTAACTTGCACTTCAATAAAGCTTCTTGGAACTACAACTTGGCCTTCTGTGGACTTCCTTTTTATTACATCATCCTCCAATGGTAACATCAATAATCCATGCAAAGTAACTCCTTTAACATTGTGTGATGCTAATTCAGTTGGAGCTGTTACCACACAACATAAATGAAAACCATTCGTTTTTTTGAAGATAATTGGTCAAAACTGTCCCAGCTTGACCACTGATGTACACCAGAAGAGGTTTAAAAGATGAACACAGACATTCTTTTTTTTCATACAACCAACCATGTTCTATCCTTTCTCTCACGTGCACATATATTTCTTTCTGTTCCACATTTATTTGTTCTTCTAACTTTTTCCATGTAATAATTTTCTCGTGTGCTTGTTGCATTGTAATTTTGACTTCATGCATAGCAATAGCTGCTTCATTTTCCAGCATTGGTAGTCCAAGAGGATCTTGACTACATGGACCACTACTTTGACTATATTGAGAACTTTCATGAGCTATTTCAGCTGTAATAGTCTTTTCCTGTTCAACTTCATCATTCAACATTTTTAAATATGTAGGGAAAATTGGACATCCAATGCTATCTTTACAAGCATTAAAAGAATCTGCGTAGCAGTCAAACTCTCCAAGTAATTCACTTTCACTACACCATGGTTTAAACAGTTGCAGAAGTGCTAAATAGTAAAATTCTCGCTTATCTAGAGTTTCACAACTAAGTTTCTTGTGGTTTATAAGATTACCCTTTGCATGTTTTACTAAACAACCATGGCATCCAACTACTGCAAACTTTTATTATTTTAAATTCTGTTTAACATTTCTTTTGAAGCTGTAATGTTGAAGTACTTCATACAGACATAGCTGTTCCAGATGTCGACTCCTTTAGGGATAGAATGTGCCCAACATATTAGTTTTAAGAATGTCTGTATTGTCTGGCTCATTTACTGCTAATTGTTCAATTTCTTCCAATGATTTCAACACTGTATTTCGTATGCACGCAAGACCTAAACTTACCCAAATGATTCCTCGTGACTTTGAATATAAACATGAAGAGCACAAGCGGCTGAACATTCATACGATCCAATTTCTCGGTGGGAAAGCATTTTCAAACTAAAGCTGTACAATTTTTTGCTAAGGCTATTCTCTTGTGCAATTTCTTCCCATATTTGTTTCATCTCTGTTTTTTCAGATTTTGTTATGTACGATGTAACATAACGTGCAACAGCAATTGAGCTATCTGCAACATACTGGATGTAAATGTTTTCATTCCAGATTTTAAAATGACTGGATTGTAGTCATTGATATACTTTGACACTTCTGTTCTTTTTAAGTTGTAGGTATTCTTCGGAGATTTCCGAGTTATTGTGTGTATTACAAAAGAAAAAAAAGAATTTACACTTCATTTAGAATTGACTGGATGGGGAAAACCAAACAGACATTTGGTGTAAAATTTTCCTTTACACTTGTATTTTCTTCTGCAATACTTTCCACAACAATGACTTTGGAAATGTAAAACGTGTTGCTTCAAGCATCTATCTCCTCCTTCTCTTGGAATCTCACATGCCATATACTGTTCGATAAAAGACAATACTGTTTCATCAGAATCATTTCCAAATTTAGCTGCATCCTTGATCCATAGTAGCATATGTATATGAGGTGCACCTCTTGCTTGATACTCCTTTCTCCAAAAGAATTCAGTAACATCTCTAGAGATGGATTCTTTTTATGACAGATAAAAGACATCATAGCTTGAAACTTATGATTAACATATCTGCACACATTTACACGATCCAATGAACACAGTTCACCAGGAGTCTTTATTTCAACATTTTTTATATTGGAATTCGCTCCTCTTAGAAACTCAATCAAATCTTCCCATGCATACTCTGCACAGCTAAGTGTGACAAACCATGTTGGCGTACCTAAGTTCCATAACATACACTTGAGTTCTCCATGACGACGATACAATACAAATTTTTTCCACTTTGACATGCCATCAAATTAATTAACCGTTATTCTAAATTTTGAACTTTCTCCACAAATTCTATCGCAGAAAGAAGTCATTGATGACCTCCAGTTTTAAGTATATGATTCACTGCATACGACAGAGAAGACAGATCACTTTCAAACAAAAGGTGAAATATGTATGAAATGCACTGTCGAAATCTAGGATCTTCAGAATATAATCTTGTTGGCCAATATTCTGAAGCTGGAATCCGTACAAGTCGGTCATCATATCGTCCACCTTCTCCAGTAGGAAACAACTGTGGAAAACAATGAGCTTCCAAGCTTTTCTCCCATACACTCATTGGAGTTCCCTGTGCTTTTTTAATTTGAAATAACTCAATGCTACTTCCTATCACTTTTTTTTTAAATGCAAAGGACATATTGTGTAATGTTCATAAATATCTTCAGTCCATGACTTGTCCACTTTCTCTATTTGACCACTTGAAATTTCAGATTCATCTTCAAAAATATTACCTGTTCATCCACATTTACATGTTTGTAATAAATATTGTTCTCTATAAGATCTTAGGTAGCTTTTTCAACTTTATTAACATCCACAAATTCTTGCCATATTTTCCGACTCTTTGTTAGTACACCATTTACTAAAAAGACTACTGCCTCATTTTCCTCTTCCTCTCTAGCAATAGTTTCAATGTTTTTCTTGAAATCCAAAGGTAAGTACACCACTCTTCCTTTCAACCCTCTTTGCAAATCTGTTGGTGGCAGTTTACCTGTTTTAGGCTCCATCCGAATTATAGTTTGAAAAGGATGAACTGATTGAATTAGAACCGACTCATTTGTATTCAATTTGGCCAGCTCCTCCAGAATAGCTACTAATTCCAAGTTAATATGTACGTATTGCTCTAGCAGGCATTTTGCTCTCTTCTAATTTGTTGTAACAATATTTACATATACACTATCTAACTCAAATTGACCTTCAACAAACAAGTAAGTTGCAAATTCTTCCCACTTACCATTGTTATCCTTTTCACTTTTCAAATACAAATCAACATTCCTACTTTGACTTTTATAATGAGTATGTCGACAACAAACTCAAACATAGTTTGGTATTTCAGAGCACACTACATTAAACTTTCCAATTTCTTCTTCAAACTGATCAGTGCTAATCACTTTCTCATCTCCTCCAACATCTGTAATTGTCAAACTTTCACTTTCTATAAATTGCTGTTCTGAAACAAAATATCACATTTCAATATCATCACACTTTTTTGAACATCTGATAAAGAACCACATAAAAGAATTTGTATTCAGTTCACTTAAACTTAATGTAGGTCTTTTTACATAGTACAGTTTCTTTACAAACTTCCGCATTTCTGAATGGTGTCCTGCTAACATCCTCAAATGATGAAAAACACTTTTCTTGAAAGACAAGCCAGAGAATTCCCATACTTCTCAGTATATTTTCTTACATTACATGGATCTAGTCCTTGTAACAGCTTAATCTTCTCTTTTATACTTTTCTTAGTATATTCTCGTAGCAAATTTTGCATTATATCAATGGATTCCTGTCGAATTCTACAAATGCTACTACAATTGCACTTATACACAGGAGCTTGTGGACTTTTCCCTTGCACTTCTTTAGCTATTAACTCTCCTGCACTTTTACCAACCATGTCCTCCTTTGGAAGAGGACAACCATCCTGAACTTCGTAGCAATTACCTCCAGTATCAACTGCAAATGATAAACTATTTTCCTGGAAGTAACTTTCCTCATTAAAAAGAGGCTCAGTAGTAGAAGTATGTCTTCAATGTCTAAAGATTTTACAAAAGTTGGTTCTTTTCACAAGTCTTTTTTTTCTACTTTTGTCTTTTAATACTTTGACTATTTTATCCAATAGTTTAATTCTCTTTAAAATGTAAATGAATAACTTCTGTTTTAAATTGAAAGCAGTATCCACTATACTTTCAATACACTGCTTCTCTTAGAACTGCAAGATTTTTCTTCTATATTTGCAGCATGTTTTCATTAAATTTGGAATCACTCTAGATCCAAAAAGTCTTTGATAAATTTCTTGAAATTGCTTTTGTCTCCGAGTAGCAGATACTATTTCTTTATCATGTTTCCTTTTCCTCGTACGTGAAATTGAACTCTGCTTTGCCTTACTTGAAAAATTCTTCTTTTTGCTTTGTGTGATGTTTTTCTCATTAAATGTTCGCAATATTTTTTTCAAAAATTGTCTTTTGCTTTTAGTTGAACAGTTTCTGTACTAATCGGATTTTTTTCACCTTCAAGATCTTTCCTTTTTGTCAAATATATATTTTTCTTCTCTTTTCTTTTTTTTCACTTCTAGGCATTTCCAAATTTCAATCCAAACAAAATAATTTTCTGAAAAACAAAAAATGTCTTCAATTATTTTTCACATTTGTTCACTATGTTAAAATAATAACATACAATTACAAAACTTCCACTAACAACTTTCAGACCCAGTGCTGCAACGTGATGAAGCACGACAGATGAGCACTAGGATGGCAAGTAGTGCCATAGAACATACACATAGAACATACAGCAAGTATTTATTTAATTATTTACATATTCCTTTACAATTTTATATACAAGCACTACTTCATACTTTCCACCACCCCACAGCACTTTCTCTGCAACCCACCGCAAGCAACTTTATAAATAGTATTTTTAAAATTGTTAATCTATGTACTTAGGTACTTAGGTTGATATTATCAACCAAACAGCACTCACAAACATTTCCATTATTTGCCTAACAATTTTATCTGCAACTTCACAAACATAACACTACACCCAGGGCTTTAAGTACAGGGGGTGTCTGTGGGGATGTGACCACCAGCACTTTATTTTTGGGGACCTCGAAACAGGTATTTATAGAGCTCTATTTTCCAGCCTCACAAACATAATCCGTTTTTTTTCTTTATTGCACTGCAGTGACACTGTGAGAGCATGCACATTGCTCATTACTTAGAGGTGCTGACATCATGCCAAGTGACTCGCATTGTAGGAGATAGGAAATACTTTAAAGAGAGCCATTTTCTCTCAGGATTTTCCTTCTCTTTTAGCCACGCAGGAGCAAGATCATCATGCCCCGGACTCTCTGACACAGCTTCCCAGGCGCACACACAGAGCTGCACCCGAGTACTTCACCGGTCTTCAAAACATCATTTTTTTGTAAAGGAGACTCTGTTTTCACCCATTTTTACAGCCCCTACATCCCCACTCTGAGTATTGCTGAAAGAATTAGGCTTCCCCGAAATTTCTCTCTGGTTGCGCCTCTGCAAATGACCACAAGCAGGCAACTCCAGCACGAACCTGCTCTCACCTTACACTAGGTCTTGGCTTAGTGCTACAAAAACACACACTTTGCCTGCCTCACTAAGTTCTCACACCCCCTCTTTAATATGAACATAAAAGCAGTCCAATTACTTTTATATTCCTATACTGTACTTCACATGGAAATATATAACTCGAGGTTCTCACCACCCCAAATTAGCTCTCTGGTATACTTTCTCAAATATAAGAAGTATCTGTCAGTCACGGCCACTTTAAAACAGTGTACCTATAAACAACTCGACAAAATGTTATGTTTCTAAATTAACATATTACACTTACAAGCTCCTTTACATTTCTTTCGCTAGATGTACCTTTGTTTAAAACACCACCAGAGAAGGGTGTTGAAGTATGCTCCACAAAGAGCAACTCAAAGGTTTGTTATTCTTTATAAAAAATCTGCCTGTCAATGCTTTTCGCAAGCCTTTTCAACGCCTTAAGAGGGTAGCTGGATGAGTATAATATGTTGTATTTAGAATCGGGGCGGAAGATGCACGGAAATAAGAAGGTATAGTTGAATAAAGGGCGAGTGGATACATGGCCAGATGCATCAATGCATAGATACAGAGGTCAATGTATCAATGTATGGTTGGATGGAAGGTTGAATGAATGCAGAGATCAGTACTTACGATAGACGGGTGGGCTGCTAAATGCTTAGGATTGATTCTGGGACAGATATCTCTATGCATATGTAGGCGTATGACTGCATGAATGGCACCGTGCTTACTATAGGCGAGTGCGCTCAAAGATGCTTAAGATAAGCGGACAAACAGATGAATGTATGTATATAAGTAGGAATATATGCATCAATTAAAAGATGGTTGAATGGCGCAGTGCTTAGGATGGATGGATACTGCACTTCAATTGGGCAGGGTCTGAGGACAGGCACTTATTTTCAGGGAGCCTCCAAACGACTGTCTATTAGGCTCTATTTTTGACCCCCTCAAAGATAGTCTTTTTTTTCTTTTTATTACACTGCAGTTACAGCATGCACATCGATGTACACATGCTTATCTTGCTCACTACTGAGAACTGGAGACTTCACGCTAGGTTACCCAGGTTGTAGAAGAAAGTGAAATCCTTTAAAGAATGTTTTTTTCCGTACGTATGATAATTGGAGAGGATTTTCTAAAGCACACAATGATACTTATCTTGATTTGGACCACGCCCCAACTTGCATAGCCTACTCTCCTTTAAGAGCATTGCCCCCCTTTTTGAGCACCCCTACTTTTTTCTCCCACTTAGAACCCTAACTACACCATATTAACAAACAAACAGTGTAAGCTTCCATTGAAAGCTACAATGGAACCAAGTTTCATAATTTTCCATCATCGCTATCAGCCTTCTACCACAGTACAAGAGTGTCTATCAGCACAAAGATGTCTTATCCACAGAAATGTTGTGTAATTTGTGTACCTGTCCACTGGAGCACTCATCGCCAATACATATTAGAGCATGGGAATTTGCCAGAAAAACATATACCATACCATAAAGCGATTCATAAATGGGCACACTGCCACTGCACCACCCCCTTCCCCATCCTTCCTTAACTTTACAAAATTAAAAAAAGAGCCACACCTAACCCAGCAAACACACTATAGCAATACAAGAACTTAATTTCAACAACTGTCTTCCGGAAAGCTCATGAGCAAAGCATATTAAAACATACAAATTTGTGGGTAAAACATATACCATGCCATATGGCACTTTATAAGTGCTCCCAGTGGTACTACAACACCTTCAGTAGCTCGACATCTGCACGTTACTAAATTATGTGCTTCAATCAGTAACATAACCATCTCCCCCACACACACCCAACCCTTCGTTAACCGTACGAAATCAAACAGAAACCCCCACCATACCTACTAGCGCCACTATACCCGTACACAGGCTTACATTTAACAGGTGTGTGCCGGAACACATATCAACAAAAAGTATTCAAACATGCAAATTGGAGGGAAAACCATAAACCATTCCATAGCATGGTTAATAAATGGGCCCAGTGAAACTTCATTACCTTTACTAACTACACATATCCACGTTACAAATGTCCGTCCTATAATCAGCAACATATGCTCCTCCCCCTCCCCACCTATACCCAAGCTTAGCCTTACGAAATCAAACAACGAGCCCTAGCACTCGTGTTACCGCCACTATAGACATACATAGACTTAATGTCAACAGGTGTCTACCAGAACACTCATCATCAAAAGCTATTAAAACCTGCAATTTTGCAACTCAAACATACACCATACCATAAGACGGTTTATAAATAGTCACAGTACCACTACACCACCTCAACATCCTCCCTTGCTTAACTTTATGCAATAAAAGAAAGAGCCCCATCAAACGTAGAAGCACCACTATAGCCATACAGAGGCTTAATTTCAACAGATGTCTCCCGATAAGCTCATCAACAAAACATATTAAAACATGCAAATTTGTGACTAAAACATATCCCATACCATACGACACTTCATAAGTACACCCAGTGGTTTTATATAACCTTTAGTAGCTCGACATCTGCACATTACTATATTCTGTGTTACAATCAGCAACATAACCACCTCCCCCACACCCACCCCGCCCTTGCTTAACCATACAAAATCAAACAGAAACCCCCACCAGTCCCAGTAGCGCCACTATACCCATATGCAACATTAATTTTAACAAGTGTCTTCCGGAACACTTATCAGCAAAAAGGATTCGAGAATCCAAATTGGAGGGTAAAACATAAACCATCCCATTGCCTGGTTTATAAATGGGCCAAGTCGAACTACACCACCTTTACTAGCCAGACATCATCTATAAATTACAAAAGTCGTTTAAACACTCTTCAGAGTGTATAGCAGGGTATGGGGAGAGTAAACAGAGTTATTATTCCTAAACATTTGATATACTGCCCCTTCACTATATCTATATTAAAGACGTTAAATGGAATGAATAAATTGACAAGTGTCTCAAAAGGGATAGTGAAGCTCAGCATCAGTAAAACACGGACCACTTCAACACCTACATACATCCACCAGAGCGACACAGCCTGACAAATAGTATTACTTATATTCACATGTACTTCTCTAATGTCAACTAAGTCATACAGGAAATATACCGCACATTTTAATTTTTTTATCTCTCACACATTTATAAAACATCTCTTCTAAAGAAGCACTCCCCAACCACTTCTATTCCATAAGAACAGACAATAATTAATACGTTTACTATCATACATTTTAGTATATCTACCTTTTTATTATTCACTAGTCAGAAACTACAAACACTATTAACTATACCCTAAAGCAAACCAGAAACTATGTTCATATTATATCTCATCCTAGGATCACATGATTCCAACGATGGGTATATATAAAAGGAACGTATCACTTTTTCTATCTCCACCTCCTCTCCATGTAATCTCCAAACACTGTAGATGGCCCCACTGTACAACAACCTACCTTGAATTACATTCAAATCTACCTCTCAGTGTCAAAAATGAGAACACAACCTGCCCACATAACATTTGTGGATTTTGCTTTATCGCTTTTAACTTAACAACACATACATCTCCTACCACCACCACCACCCCACTATTTCAACAAAAAGTATCAGTATCATACAGTCCTATAAAGATGACAAACTACACTTCTCTGTGAAAAATTCCTAAAAATATATAAAGTACTTATATAACAACAGCTCAATTTTTCTGCATATTTTATAACCAATATCAAACACCACACTTTACTAACACTATACTACTTTGAAATAAAAATACTTTCGAAATTAAAAACATCACCTCAAATACTTTTTCACTACTATAAAACACATATCGCACCCTGTTCATTTCTAACTCACCTTTGTAGTCGTTATCCAGATTTCAAATGACACACACATACAATTCTTTCTTTGTCACGTAGTACATGTAAAGCTCCGACTTCATCAAGAATGAAACCAGGAATGGCACAATTTCTCTGGCGCTCCACACAAACATACATGTAAAGAACAAATCAGAATACTTAATTCCTTCAACGACATTCCAAAACTTACCTACATTGGTTAATTTTGAATTTTTCATACGAAAATCTACTTAATATTTAACGCCACATATTGGTCACAAGTTCAACCTATTTTATCACCACACTTTCTGGATCCTTCTACGACACCTGCAGGTTAAAAGTTCATCAATTTGTTTTTTTACCTAACAATATACTTTTGCAGCATTTTATCGAACATTTAACGGCACTTGCATGTTAAAAGTTCACAATAGGGGTCAGCTTTATTCCCAACTCCAGCACCACCTCACCTTACGCCCCCAGCGTCATCAGACCTGTAGGAGTCAGTGCTTTCCACTTTCCAAATGCCAAATTTATTTCATACACACAAATTTACCATTGCACTCCCTATATAACACCCCCTAAGCACCATACACAAGTTGCAAAGTTCGAAACAAAAGTTCCTCTGAGTAGCTATAACTACATGCTGACACTACTTGGACAGATGTGGCACAGTGGCCACAACACATGACTTCACAGTATATGACACACAGGTTGGTCTCACGCTTTCATCCCCGAGTCCGGCAGCAACATGGCACTCTACACACTACCTCACATATTTTCCGTAACCCAGGACTTTCAGACCAGTACGGGTCAATAGTTCATCCTAGTAGTTATAAACACATGCTGACAATACTTCCACAGCTGTACTGCAGCGGCCAGGGCACATGACTTCACAGCATAAGACACACAATTTGGGCTCAGGCTCTAATCCCCGATACCTGCACCACCTGACCGTAGCATCATCACACTCTAGGCAATAACTCACTTAATTTTCATAGCCTAGCACTTTTAAACCGGTAGGTATGATTAGTTCACTTTGCACACCCTCTATAGAACACCCTAAACACCCCACAGAGGTTACAGAGCTCTTACGCTCCTATTTCCCCCTTTCTTCGCCCTATTTTCCCCTTACTCACTTCAATGGAATCACAAAATGGCGGCCAACACTTCCTTATTCCATGAGACTCTAGACAATACCTCACATATTTTCCGTACCCAGGACTTTCACACCAGTACGGGTCAGTAGTTCATCCTAGTAGGTATAAACACATTCTGACACTACTTCCACAACTGTACTGCAGCGTCTAGGACACATGACTTCACAGCATAAGACACACAGTTTGGGCTCACGCTTTAATCCCAGAGTCGCGCTCAAGCTCACATTAGCAACATCACACACTTGGCATTACCTCACTTAATTTGCGTAGCCCAGCACTTTCACACCGGTAGGGGTGAATACTTTACTTCACACCACATCTATAGCACACCCTAAACACCAACAAAGGTTACAGTGCTCCTACCCTCCTCTTTCCAACATTTGTCACCCTTTTTTCGTCCTTACACGCTTCAACGAAATCACAAAATGGCGGCCAACACTTCCTAGTTGAAAACGCTTGCAGCACTCGCAGCCAATCAGCAGCAAGCTCGTGCTCGTAACGCCTCAGCCAATCGTATGGCAGAATTTCCAAATATCGATATGTGTAAATTTTGATATTTCTCAAAAACTAATGAACGGATTTACACCAAATAAACAAAAGTGTGCTTTCTAGACCAAGACCCTTCTCCCTGCAAAATTTGGGGTAATTCCATTCACCCGTTCGACCTGTAGCCTTGTCTAAAGATTCCTATAGAAATTAACATTGAAAAAACATGTTTTGGGACTCCTTTAAACTCAGCACCCCCTTGATGAATCACCCCCAAACTTTCAACATAGGTGCTGATCTCAACAATGAATTAGTTTTGAAAATTTCACAAAGATTCGTCAATTGGCGCCAAAGTTATTGCGAATAGAATGTTGCCATTTTCCTATGGTAACTAGGTCCTAATTATAACTACCCACTGGCGACCTCCTATGGTAATATATATATATATATATATGAAACTATAAGATTCCAGCTTCAAAGAATCAAGACAAGCCCATAATCCTTCAATTATTTATTTACGGCACAGCAAACGACTGAGATAACGCATTTCGAACAACTCTGGTTGTTCTTGGTCACATGACCCGCGCTTCTCACACACCACCTTTTAAAGGTGTATTCACATTTTTCCCCCTCTCATCAACAATTCATGCTTTATTATTTCATGACACAAACAATGCATATATATGCAAGGTACAAAGTCGAAATCCTGTCTTTTCTGATGAGAGTACGTGACAGTAATATACAATCAATTCAATTCATTGATCAAAAGTGCAATTAAATTAATAAAGTGCAAAGATATATTACCTACTGGCGGTCGCCAGTAGGTATATATAGTTAGGATTTTTTCTCTATGGGATTTTTGAAAATTCTATGTCTAATAACTTTGGCGTTTGTGGACGGAATTGGCTGAAATTTTCAGGAAAATGGCACATTTTGTTTCTGAGCAGCCCTTGAAAATTTGGGGGGGGGTTTGTCAAGGGGGGGCCGAGAAAAAAGGGGGGTCCCAAAACGTGTTTTTAACATTGAGTTTTCCATAGGGCGGTTGGCCTCACTTTTAGCCCAAACGGCTGAATGGATTTGCACGAAACTTGGCAAAATTGTAGGGACTGGTAGCCCGATGTGCCTTTGCTAGGTCTCAATATATGTGCTCCAGTGGATTTTGAGAAATTAACGTTCAAAAAAAGATATATATCTGTAACAGCGCTCCGCTTCGCGTAACGGAGGTTTGCGAAGCTGATTGGTTCTCCGGCGTCTGTAAACATTGCAAACAGTCCGTAGCGGCCGCCATCTTGTCTCTCGGTAGGATCGAGAGACAAGAGGAGGCCAAAGCGAAGGGGCAAATGACCATAAGGGGGCATAGTAGATCCTCCTTGACCTCTTAGGTTTGATGTGGAGGTTTTAAAAGGGCCCCGCGGGGCAAAAAAAAAATAATAATAATAATCGAACGGCTGAATGGATTTGCACGAAACTTGGCAAAATTGTAGGGACTGGCAGATCGATGTGCCTTTGCTAGGTCTCAATATATGTGTCTCAGTGGATTTTGAGAAATTAACGTTCAAAAACAAGATATATATCTGTAACAGCGCTCCGCTTCGCGGAGATAAAATTATATCTGTATTACCTAGCTGTTGCTAACACCAGTTAGCGACGGCTAGTAGGAGATAGCGACCATCTTGGGCCCCACTTTGCATGTGAGTGATATTTATCACTAATGACATGCAAAGTGGGCATGCCAAGATGTTAGCGACTGGAAACAGTCGCTAACATCGCTATCTCCTATTATCAACTTTTGGAAATATTCGAGATAAGCGCGAATATCTCCAAAAGCTAGCACCTGCCCTGAGCAGTTCTTAGCCATGTTATCCAATGGGAGGTGGATAACATGGCTAAGAGCATTAGCTCGGTAATGCATGAATATCGCTGAGTTTTCAGCGATATTAATGCATTGCGGTCGTTTATTATCGTATTTGCGATAAACCTTGATAATAGCAAGGTTTATCTGCGATAATTTCTGACGATGCTTAGCGGTAAAAAAATCGTTGCTAAGCATCGTTAGGGATAAATATCGCTTAACTTTGGTAATATGCCCCAACGTCTGTTAACGTTCGATTCGAAGGAAATCAGGAAGTGTTGAAAAACATTGTCTGCGCCATCTTGTCTTTTTTCAAATGCCACACTTTTGTCGTGCACGGCAGCCATTTTAGATGCCTTGACCAGACCCACTCTGTGCACGCTGTCGATCCTTAGCATGGCTCCCCACCCTCGCAAGCATCTCCCCCAGGCAGTGGTCACCCCCGCTCTTTGTCTTATGCATGGGTAATAAACCTCCCCCCATCTGCGCTGCTCTTCCCTGAGAATCACACCCTGTGCCCGCCCGACACCTCCCTTTCGCCCTATTCACTACCGCACCCTCTGACACTCCTTTTCCTCTGTGTCCGATTGTCCAGGCTGGTCCTAGGGTATCAGCTAGCCCTGCAGATGTAGTTTATGGCCCCAGCTGTAAAGAATCACCCCTCTTCAAAGGAGTTATAGTAGATCAAGGCCCACACTCGATGAGATCCGTCACAGCAGACGCGTTCCTATTATCTGAAAACCATCCTGTATTGTGATTGGGGAGGGGACCGAGCCTGAAGCGGAAGATTCCAGGGATGACTCTTTGTACATCAAAGTTTTTACAATTATGTGTCACATTAAAAATATATAGCACTCCGACAAAGTAGTAAGATTATAAAACTTTAATAACTTATAAATATATACAAGAAAACAAAAATAGTAATAACATATAAACATTTTTAGGGAAAAACAACGAAGTAGCGGTCGGCTGTGCGAATAGTCCCAACGCAGCACAACGTCCAGATTTCCGGCGTGGGGCGTCG
The DNA here is from genome assembly GCF_964261635.1 of Lissotriton helveticus. NCBI lineage: Eukaryota > Metazoa > Chordata > Amphibia > Caudata > Salamandridae > Lissotriton > Lissotriton helveticus. The sequence goes on along the minus strand of NC_136061.1, from coordinate 1,515,087,606 downwards.
CGGGGGGTGGGTCATCAGTAGCAAACTGTTGTGCGAATAGTTCCAAGGCAGCAGAACGATGGCACCAAGGTGATGTCCAGTAAGTTGCCGCACTGGTTTTGGTATCCTACAATGCTGCTCCGAATAACGGCGTGGGGCGCCCCGGGGGAGGCGGCGTGAACGGGCCTCTCCAGGTGGAGTGTCATCTGTTGTAGTGGGGCGCCCCTTTACCGTTTCAGTTGCCATTCCGTCCGTTTTTGGTCCACTGTGTCAAAAGCCGCAATTCAGCTGAGTTGCGCCCACTCTTGCGGTGCAGCGATAGGCGGCTGTCACAGGACTCTCAAAATGGCGGCAGGCTCTTTCCTTTTTGGGCCTGGTCCCCTGAAATGGCCCTGGGACACCTTGGAAATCGGACGCTTGTCTGCTAGGTCTTGGACCCCATTCTCGAAAGCGTCCCCTCCGCCTTGAGGATTCATCAAAAGTTTTGGGGGCCCCCGACTCCTGTAGGCTTCTGGTGGGGAGCGGTTGCCATGATTGCTCGCGGAATGACCACGACGGAGCTACGAGATGGTGGTGCTCTCATGCTGACGCCAGCTTCAGTCTGAAACATCCAGAAACAAGGTGGGGCTTTCATCGTTTGGGAAAAAAAAAGTTTTCATCCAATGAAAAGTGTTGGTTTTAGGTCATATGATCAAGCCTTCCATCATTAGGAAACCAAAAGTAAAATGAACCAATGAAAAGTTTTATAAACAAGTCACATGACCTGTTATGCGGCATAGGGTATAAAATGCGGAGAAAATACGTTGGCACGTGAGGCGGCGTCAGTAGCGGACCGATGTGCGAATAGGCCGAAGGCAATACAACGCGCCAAGATCCGGATGGCACCGAGGTGGTGTCCAGCAAGTTGCAGCACTGGTGTGGCCATCCTACAATGCTGAAAGTCGGCGTGGGGCGCCCCGTTGGCCTGTGAGTTTGCGTCAGTAGCGGACCGATGTGCGAATAGGCCGAAGGCAGCACAACGCGCCAAGATCCGGATGGCACCGAGGTGGTGTCTAGTAAGTTGCCGCACTGGTGTGGCCATCCTACAATGTTGAAAGTCGGCGTGGGGCGCCCCGTTGGCCTGTGAGATGGCGGCAGTAGCGGACCGATGTGCGAATGGGGCCAAAGGCAGCGCAACAATATTTTCGGAATAGAAGACACCACAAGGCGCTGAGATGCCAAGATCCGGATGGCACCGAGGTGGTGTCTAGCAAGTTGTGGCACTGGTGTGGCCATCCTACAATGGTAAAAGTCGGCGTGGGGCGCCCTGTTGGCCTGTGAGATGGTGTCAGTAGCGGACTGATGTGCGAATGGGGCCAAAGGCAGCGCAACAATATTTTCTGACTGACACCACAAGGCGCTGAGATGCCAAGATCCGGATGGCACCGAGGTGATGTCTAAGTTGCGGACCGATGTGCGAATGGGGCCAAAGGCAGCGCAACAATATTTTCTGTATGGAAGATACCACTAGGCGTTGAGATGCCAAGATCCGGATGGCACCGAGGTGATGTCTAGCAAGTTGCTGTACTGGTGTGGTCATCCTACAATGCTGAAACTCGGCGTGGGGCGCCCTATTAGCCTGTGAGATGGCGTCAGTAGCGGACCGATGTGTGAATGGGGCAAAGGTAGCGCAAGAATATTTTCTGAATAGAAGACACCACAAGGCGCTGAGATGCCAAGATCCGGATGGCACCGAGGTGGTGTCTAGTAAGGTACACTGGTGTGGTCATCCTACAATGCTGAAACTCGGCGTGGGGCGCCCCATTAGTCTGTGAGATGGCGTCAGTAGCGGACCGATGTGCGAATAGGCCGAAGGCAGCACAACGCGCCAAGATCCGGATGTCACCGTGGTGGTTTCATAGTTGAGAGTCACTTCATCTGCAGTGGGGCGCCGAGATCCGGATGGCACCGAGGTGATGTCTAGCAAGTTGCTGTACTGGTGTGGTCATCCTACAATGCTGAAACTCGGCGTGGGGCGCCCCATTAGCCTGTGAGATGGCGTCAGTAGCGGACCGATGTGCGAATAGGCCGAAGGCAGCACAACGCGCCAAGATCCGGATGTCACCGTGGTGGTTTCATAGTTGAGAGGCACTTCATCTGCAGTGGGGCGCCGAGATCCGGATGGCACCGAGGTGATGTCTAGCAAGTTGCTGTACTGGTGTGGTCATCCTACAATGCTGAAAGTCGGCTTGGGGCGCCCCATTAGCCTGTGAGATGGCGTCAGTAGCGGACCGATGTGCGAATGGGGCCAAAGGCAGCGCAACAATATTTTCTGAAGAGAAGACACCAAAAGGCGCTGAGATTCCAAGATCCGGATGGCATCGAGGTGGTGTCTAGCAAGCTATGCAGTTGAGTTGTGTGCGCACTTGCGGCGAATAGGTCGAAGGCAGCATAACAATGTTTTCTGAATAGAAGACACCACAAGGCGTTGAGATTCGGTTACCACCGAGGTGATGTCTAGCAAGTTGCCGCACTGGTGTGGCCATCCTACAATACTGCTCCGAATAACGGCGTGGGGTGCCCGAAGGGGGGGGGGGGGAGGCGGCGTGAACGGGCCTTCCTAGGTGGAGGCTCGTCTGCTGTAGTGGGGCGCCCCTTTACCGTTTCAGTTGCCATTCAGCTGAGTTTCGGCTGCTCTTGATGCTACAGCGACAGGTGGCTGCAACAGGACTCTCAAAATGGCGGCCTGTTCTTTGGATTTGGGCCTGGTCCACTAAAATGGCCCTGGGACACCTTAGAACTCGGACGCTCGATTTTTTTTTCCTTTCCTGTACATGCAAAAAAAGGTAAATGCCCGGTACGTTACACGCTTCATCTGCCACGATGAACTCTCCAGAGGAACCGAAAAAATATATAGTTATGGTAACTATACCATGCATCGTCATATGGAGAGGTGGCACCAATTAATTATAGTGCTGCATAAAAGAGAGATTTGGAGGAGAACCCCTGACCTGCTAGTACATTCATCAAAGAAGTGGCACTGACAGCATCAGAGGCAAGGGAAACGGTCCCAAATATTTAGAAGAACTTTGGAAAGATTAAAATGACATGTTTAGATTGTGGCAAAATAATTTCATGTGGACAGATGAGTGTTACTCTAATAAATACAGCATATGAACATCATCATAGTCGATGGTTGGTAGAGACATTTTGACTATATCCTGGACCTGCCCGTCCTCGCCCAAAATGGCGCCGGAATAAATGGGACTCGTAACTCCTTGTTGTGTACTGGTTGCAGAACCTTGAAATCACGAGATACGTATGCAGTTTTGAAGCACATGGCGGGCGGGGACGAGAATTGATTGAATATTTCGACATCCCTATTGATATTAAGTTCTGATGTGTTATTGATTACTGTACTATTGAAAGTTCGAATTAACGTCACCCATGGTACTTGCCCGCAAATGTATATCTAGATAATTTTATTGTAACTGGCCCTGTCGTATTTTAATTATAAAATGTACGTCCACCGATTCCGTAACTGTTAGACACCTTAGTTCTTGCAACCTAATGGCCCGCCCGTTACGTTCCTCTACAGTGTAAATGTCTACTCATCATATACGATTACAGTTTGCTCCGTGGCAGGCCCACGTGGTTATAGGCTCGTATTTGTATAATGAAATTTTCACAATAAAGGTTTTTAAAAGAAAACATGGTAGTAGTATATACATTGGTAAAGTTTTTAATAATAGTCACTGTTTTAGAATCATTAAAAGGCAAGTGAAATAAAGCAGACCAATTACATGAAGGGTAAAAGGTATAATACGAAGGAACGCAGTAAAGATAAATGGTCAAGGGCTGTTGTGTTTTCTATTCCTGCAACATAAAGTGATCGATAAGAATCTCATATTCAGGCGTATCGGCGACTAAGACAGCAGGTCGACCCTCTTTTGCTCAACGGCTCCGTCATGGGACGAAGAAACGCTCTTTTTTTCGAAAAAACAATATATTTTACTTGCAGGACAGTTGTAAATTTTCCGGGAAAGTACATTAGCCTGGAACATTATAACATATATTTAAGAAAAAATAATGTTCGGAAGTAATAAAAAGCGTAATTTTTAGGTCATATGACCAAGCCTTTCATCATTAGAATAAGAAAAGTAAAATGAACCAATGAAAAGTTTTATTAACAAGTCACATGACTTGTTATGCTTACGTTACGCGCTGCGCGCCCCGGATGACTTCCGGATGCGCTAACACGGCGCGTCATATGACGCATTACGCGCCAACGCAGGTCCAGAATATAGTCAAAATGTCTCCACCAACCAGCGGTCGGAACACCACCCCTCTCAGCAGGCTAAATAGTTCTGTTAAATGACAACAGAAGGGACAGGCAACAAGAACCATCAGTCAAAGAGGGGAGGGCTAGTTCTTCTCTACCGGGTTACATTGGGGCGCTACCGGAACTGATCGAATTGGTAGTCTACAGTGTTTCTGGATGTTTCAGACTGAAGCTGGGGTTAGCATGAGAGCAGTACCATTTCGTAGCTCCGTCGTGGCCATTCCGCAACCAATCATGGCAGCCGCTCTTTATCGTTATTTTGGGCGGGGTGGGTGGCGGAGCCGAGCTGTTTTGCAGCCATCATTGTGTGGAGTTCAGTTCATTTCACTAGTTTTGTATTTGTCATGAGGGGTTGTTCCTAATGTTTCTATTTTAGCGAGGTCAAAAAGAGATCCCGTTAGTGGCCTACTGATTTTGCTCGATTCCTTTTCTTTTTTTTTTTACACGATTTTTCGTTATCTGCAAAGACTAAACAGAGTATTGCGACTCTGTGTTTGTTTGTAAATAGAGAATGAACCAAAGAGAACCAATTCTAAAACAGTAAATACTTGGATAACAATCAATCAAATGGAGAGAGAAGCAGGCACGACGTATTACAACGGGGGCAAAGGCCTGCGTTAACTACCCTTCACTATGTGCAAAGAGAGAGTACTCCTAATAGAAATGAGGGGGGGCACCATTCAAAGCAGATCAGTGTGCATAAACACGAAAATGTTTTCACTTACCACGTACTTGACATTCGACAGCTTATGATATTTGCTATTAAAAAACCATTGAAATTCACTGAAAAAACCATAGGTTATAGATCATATATAGTTAGGAATTAGCATTTACAAAACCTTGAAAATTCACTGAAAAAACCATAGGTTATAGACCATATATAGTTAGGAATTAGCATTTAAAAAACCTTATTTTACTCACACAAAACCATTGAAATTCCATATATAGTTAGTTGCACTAACTATATATCGCGCACCCGCAATCCACTGCTGATGATGTCACATATTACATCATTCATGACATGGTCAGTGACATCACTGATGACATCACTGATGACATCTCAAATGACATCACTGATGACATCACTGATGACATCTGAAATGACATCACTGATAACATCTCAAATGACATCACTGATGACATCTCAAATGACATCACTGATGACATCACTGATGACATCTCATTTGACATCAATGACCACATCACTGATGATATCATTCATGTGACAATACAATGCATCTCCTCACACTTTAATATAACCTCTGTTACACCCAGTGTTAAATACAGAGTATAATTTTTGAAACCATTGACACACCAATACTAGTTACTACATACGCACTCAGTGATTCCTATGTTTACACACACATTCACTCATTTACCCATACAATCATTCATACATACAATCACTCATCTTTACAACACTATCATATGCACTCATACACCTATACAGACTCTCACACTCTGTCACTCATCCATGGAGTTACTCACACACCTAGTCAGTCCTGTAAATAATCAATCACACTTCCATTTTCTAATCTATACAGTTAAACATAGAGCACCTTACATTTTGAAACATATACTAACACATACTTACTCTCTTATACAATCATTGATACAAGTACACATTGATCTGCACAGAGTCACACACCTCCCAGCCAGCCACACACACACTCAGTCTCCCATACAAATACTTGGGCAATCAATCAATAACCCATATAGTTACTCATATAGCTACTGACCAACACATGCAGCAGTTTACAGAACAACAGACATAATGATGCACAAATTAAGACAGTTTAGTCACTAACCCATGCACTCAGTGAGACACATTTAATCACTCACTCATACAGTCAGTCACGCACCTACTAAATCCTTCATCCAGACACTTCTACATCTACTCATTCTTCAATATGTAAAACATATTTAAACTTTACAGAAACACACAGTCACTGGATGATGTCATCAGTGATGTCATTTGAGATGTCATCAGTGATGTCATCAGTGATGTCACTGACCATGTCATGAATGATGTAATATGTGACATCATCAGCAGTGGATTGCGGGTGCGCGATATATAGTTAGTGCAACTAATTATGTATGGAAGTTCAATGGTTTTGTGTGAGTAAAATAAGGTTTTTTAAATGCTAATTCCTAACTATATATGGTCTATAACCTATGGTTTTTTCAGTGAATTTTCAAGGTTTTGTAAATGCTAATTCCTAACTATATATGATCTATAACCTATGGTTTTTTCAGTGAATATATATATACATACATACATACATACACACACACACACACACACACACACACACACACACACACACACATATATATATATATATATATATATTTGTCCAAAGTGCCTGAGCTTTCGGGGAGGCACACGACATTTATCCGCCCTCCGGGCTTCTCGCTCAGCGCACTTCCCCGCTCCACGATTTAAAATGTGCCCGACGCGTTTCCGGCAACCTTTTCCCTTCATCAGGGGCTGACATCAAGGAATACTATTCACGCATCATTATTCGCGAGACATTTATTTACAACTACACCCATGGTAGGCGTATGCTAAGTGCATCGTCATACCAAATTTTCTGGGATATGTAGTCCGTTAGGTGCATGAGAGTCACATTGGGCATTCCTTGAGAATTAATGCCATTGTTCATGCCTATAGTAGGCTGGATTCGCGGTTCAGTACGCTGTAAATTTCAGCTGGAGTCCTGTGCTCAAACCTCCAAATCGTTTGGAAGCGATTGCCTCAGACTGCTGCACTTGATGTACGCTGCCACAGTCGATGGTGCTCTCCCCCCGACCAGGCGGCTGGTAAGAATTATTTGTCCAAAGTGCCTGAGCTTTCGGGGAGGCATACGACAATTCTCCGCCCTCCGGGCTTCTCGCTCAGCGCACTTCCCCGCTCCACGATTTAAAATGTGCCCGACGCGTTTCCGGGAACCTTTTCCCTTCATCAGGGGCTGACATCAAGGAATACTATTCACGCATCATTATTCGCCAGACATTTATTTACAACCACACCCATGGTAGGCGTATGCTAAGTGCATCGTCATACCAAGTTTTCTGGGATATGTAGGCCGTTAGGTGCATGAGAGTCACATTGGGGATTCCTTGAGAATTAATGCCATTGTTCATGCCTATAGTAGGCTGGATTCGCGGTTCAGTACGCTGTAAATTTCAGCTGGAGTCCTGTGCTCAAACCTCCAAATCGTTTGGAAGCGATTGCCTCAGACTGCTGCACTTGATGTACGCTGCCACAGTCGATGGTGCTCTCCCCCCGACCAGGCGGCCGGTAAGAATTATTTGTCCAAAGTGCCTGAGCTTTCGGGGAGGCACACAACACTTCGCGCCCTCCGGGCTTCTCGCTCAGCGCACTTCCCCGCCCCACGATTTAAAATGTGCCAGACGCGTTTCCGGGAACCTTTTCCCTTCATCAGGGGCTGACATCAAGGAATACTGTTCACGCATCATTATTCGCCAAACATTTATTTACAACCTCACCCATGGTAGGCGTATGCTAAGTGCATCGTCATACCAAGTTTTCTGGGATATGTAGTCCATTAGGTGCATGAGAGTCACATTGGGGATTCTTTGAGAATTAATGCCATTGTTCATGCCTATAGTAGGCTGGATTCGCGGTTCAGTACACTGTAAATTTCAGCTGGAGTCCTGTGCTCAAACCTCCAAATCGTTTGGAAGCGAGTGCCTCAGACTGAGAAAACAGGTGCGGACTCCGTGGGATGTGCTTTTCAAAGAGAAGTATTTATTCCATGTGAAGGACTTTGACTTGTTTCAGCAGACGGGTCTCTGGATTGCTCACAACATCTGTCCACACTACAGTGAAGTACAATTTATACGTGACTTGCTTGGTATAAACAAAAGTGAATTGTCATGGCAACCAACTCTACAATAAAGGACATAGAAGAATTGCATACCGTGAAAAAAATCATTAGTCATGGTGAGTCATACAGTATTTCTTCAAAATAATGTTACACTTATAAATGAATTTAGTCTTGTAGTTATTGATTCAATATGTAACTATACACAAACTTAAACCGGCTGTTTTAAAATATAAAAATTAAATAATGCTATGTACATAAAGAACCAAAAATCATGTCTGATTAGCCGTTTTTCATCCTATGTGTGAAAAGACGGGTTTCAACAGTACACAAAATGTGAGGTACGGGTGACTGGTTTTATGTGCTTTGCCTGTGTCGCAGGATGCCTAGTGCCTAATGACCCTAATGTACAAGTGTAAAAAGGTACAACTGACAGCCAATCGCAGGTGCGAAGAATATTGGCTGAACATGCAGGCGTTTCTCCTCTGCAACACAGTGTGGATGACTATTAATTCCAATAACTTGTATTATGCCAGAGTGGGCGAAATAGCACCTATCACCATTGTTGAAACACATAGTTGACTGAAATGCGGAAAACAGTGACAATGCATGGATGGTTGGCTATAAAGTGGAAAGGTGCCGTGCAATTGTTGAGAGTGTAGTGTGCCCTTGTCTAGAGACCTAGAAAGTGAATTAAGTGAAAATTGTGAGAAGAAGAAGTGGGCCAGATGTTAAGGGGAGTGGGTCTGGGAAAAGGAGGGGGCATCTACAGTGAAGTTCAGTTATCCAAAGGCAGGTTAGAGGTGGACACTCATTGCTTCATCAGCATTCAGACCGTTGGGTGTCTTGCAGTCGAGTGGGATTATATATCTGGATTCCAGTCTCCTTAGGGCTAGTTGTCGATTATCTCCCCTGATGTTCCTTTTGACACTGTCTATGACAAAATATTTCAGGTCTTCTGCTCTACCGCCATGGTGCGTGTTTATGTGGTGTGGTACAGGGTATGCAGGATCATCATTGCCAATTTCCCGCAGGTGTTGCAGTATCCTCACATGTACGTTATGGATGGTGCTCCCTATGTAGCTTTTAATGCAGATGCATCGCAGTACATACACCGCGAAATCTGTTTTGCATGTGTAATTTTCCCTGATCTCAAGAGGGTCTTCCTGAGAGGAAGATAAACTTTATTTGTATTTATGCCATGTCTGCAGGCTTTGCACTTAGTGCACCTGTGAAACCCATTCTTGGATTGAAGGCAGGCGGAGCCCTTATCTTGTGTTGGCGCATTAGTCACCAGCTCTTGCTTCATTAATTTTGCTCGCCTGAAAGTTAGTTGTGGCAGTTTAGCGCAAGCGGGGCCTATGGTGGGGTCACTACGCATGATAGGCCAATGTCTGTAGAGGATCTTGCATAGTTTAGAATGGTATGTGTTATACCCTGTAATCAGTCTTGGTGTGCCCTCTGTTTGTTTGCTTGAAGTTTGTTTACTCGCACTGGGATTGCAAACAAGATCTTCCCTGTTCTTGGCCATACATTTCTGTTCTGCTTTAATAAGGGTTTTAGTCTTCATCCCTCTATCTCACAATCTGCAAAATAGATCCTCTTTTGATTTCTTGAAGCTTTCTGCAGTGCTGCAGTTATGCTTCATTCTTAGGCATTCTGCATAAGGGATACTTGCTATCAGGCTGGTGGGGTGGATACATAGTCTATAAGGGTTTGAAGCAGTCTATGCCCTAAGGCCTATTTTAATGCATGAGTACTTAGGTAGTGAGTGGATGATTACAGTTCTGCAAGGAAAGAGCCTGATTGAATTTCTAACAGCCTCAGTTTTACCACAGTATAGATATAAACACATACTGCTGAATGGCTCACTACAATATTGGAACAATAGTGTGAGAATGTTTGCTGGAAGTGTAAGGATACACACTGAGGAATTGAACGTATAAAACATACGTTTGCTGGTGCATAGAACAGTGCATGCACAGTCTATAGGGGTTTGAAACACTCTATGGACTAAGGCCTGTTTTAATCCATGAGTATCTAGATAGTAAATGGATCATTACAGTTCTGCAAAGAAAGTTCCTCAATAAATTTATTACAGCTTCAGTTTTACCACGGTTCAATGGAAAAGAACATAATGCTGACTGGCTCACTACAATACTAAAACAGCAGTGTCAGAGAGTTTGGAGGAAGTCTAAGGATACAGACTGGGGAATTGAAGGCATAAAACACGAGTTTGCAGGTGCATACAAGACTGCATGTATACTCCATATGGATTTTAAGCAATCCATACCCTCAGACCCACTTTGCATATTTTAAATCAATACAAACATTTAAAGAATATATAACTGAATCTATAAGTGCTTCACTTTTAGTACAATAAATACATTACTAGATAGTGCTCAAACCTTTTTTTTTTTTAAACAATACATTTATTCTTGTAACATCTCATAATTTAACACACATTCCAATACAAGTTCATCAGATATGTCATTCAGATCAATTCCCACGTTAGCAGTTTCTGAATTAATTTGTTCTAAAATTTTAACATAATTTAATGCTTCCAGAAAATCTCCATCAAAGCTTTTGTCTTCGAAATCACACCTCATGTCTGCAGCACTAATTCCCCCTTCTTCACTCTCATTGCCTGTGACAGATATTAGTTCTTCAATTATACTCAAAATAATATCCAAAATCTCCTCAGTATGAGGCTGTTCTCTTTCGATAATTTTTCCTTTATGTTCTTGCTCCTTGTATAAAAATATAAACAGTTAATTTTATCACTTTTCGTAATGTATAATAAAAAACTACAGTTTTCACCTATTTTGGCCTACAATAAATACTATATAAATACTATTATCTAATAACATTCCATTAGTAGATTTTTAGTCCTTTGCAAAGTTATATAAATATAATTACTTATAAAGATATCCTGTTCTTAGCTTTTCTTAAATTTTGAAACCACTACTAAAAATGTAGAATATGTCTATTCACCTTACCCATTCCAAAATAGTAAATGTGTTTTAGTAAAATGCATAAGATACTATTCATTGTGTATCTGTGTATATTTAGGCATCAGTATCACATTGCTTTTTGAATACTTCATGTGTTTAATCTATGTCTATTCCTCATCTATAACTTAGTCTAACCCTACTAATTACCTACCCCTTCGACTTTCGAACTAGCCTCTCCTCTAGTATTTATCTGCAACCTTGTAGCTTGTGGTTCTTTATGTTTCTCACTGCTTATAACCTATAATTACGTAACAGTCATTAACCTAGGCCTCTCAGTTTATTGTCTAATTTTTATATTATTAATTTCCTTGTGTTCTTCTACTAACCTTTCTTTATGCAGTTGCTTGTTATCTATTCTGTCAATCCTTGAATATCTTGTGTTTTTCACTAATGTTCCTTCTTAATTCAACAGTGTTTCTGGTATTCCTTACTCAATGTGTTCTTTTCCCTTAAGACCTTGCTTATCACGAATTTTATCGTTTCTTGTTTTAGGTTAGAGAAAATGCATCGAGTAAATATGTTGAATATTCTCTATAATGTCAGGTAAGTTTAGTCACTCAGTAACTTGTCATACGATTATTTTCCAAGAATATACCTTTGTCAACTATAAGATTTCTTGTATGGTTTCTTGTTCTCTCTGCTCTTCAGGTGCTGAACACGACTGAGTCCGTCTGCCCTGAAGGAGCCACCACACGAAAATCAACCACTGTGCAATGTGCAGGCTTCTTCCAAATCGGAAGCTGAATTCTAGTTGCAGGCACGATAACTAAGGTAAGTTTAACCGGGAACCTTCTTTAACTCTCTCACAAATATTTGTGCTTTCCCTTCAGGAATATCTTATTATTAAATTACACTTGTATAACGCTATCTACCCGGAGGCCTTGTAGCGCTTATGAAGCAAATGAAAACGGGTTTGAACTCAGGAACGTCTTAGGTGAAGTGCCCACTCGTTAGGGAGCGCGCGCCTCACCAAGGATGCCCCACAGGTGTGTGGTAAATGACTAGACCACCACCGTGTCTTTCCTCGAGGCGGCCATCTTAGAATTCCTCTGTTGCACTAAAGCACTCCAAGTATGTTTCCTTGTGGATTCTTCATCTCTCCTGCAGCAGCTAGGGTTTAGATAAGTCATTATTGTATCCATTGATTGATGAGGGGTTCTGACAGGTACACTCAGTATATAATTTTTTGAAATATCATTAAAAGATACAAACCATCTTTACACACTTATCTTCTCCGTCCATGTTTTTTGTTACTTCAGCTCGGTTGAAGCACATTCCATCAACCATTTTTAACAGTTACTTGTACTTACCTTAAGCATATTAAATAATAAAAAAATATATATTATAAAATTACCATCTGTGGAAGACACAAAAAAATACAGTTACAATATATCTTTTACAACACAAAATAATTTGTAAACTATTACATTTGCCTTTTTTGCTGTTCTTAGAATATATTGAATTTCACTAGAAACAGTGAGTTCAATAGTACTCATCACATAACAGCGGGCAAAAAAAAGACAATCAATAAGATTATCTTAAAAAAACATTCAACATTTACTCATTAACAATCTAAAAAATAGAAATAAAACATATCTTAAATGTTTTTTTCTAAGAGCAATTTCTTACGTAAATATGACACATTTCAAACAATCATAACATAACAAAACATTATGATTAGTTTTCATACACTATAAATAATATTACTTACAAATATATGCTGACAAAATATATAACAAGTCCTTTATGGCTTCATTTACTTTTCCACACGCCAAATAGTATGCATCAAATTCTTAGTTTGGTAATTGTTCAATAGTATTCCTGAGCGTCTGCCTCCCAGCCTTCTGATCCAAAATCACAGACACCATTTGCCCGTCCCAGTGCTCATCCCTCAGCCTGACGCTATTCAACATCTACATGGCCACCCTCACACAAGTAGCCCACCATCACAACCTCAACATCATCTCCCACATCGACGACACCGAGCTCATCCTCTTCCTCACCAAGTATCCAATTACCACCAAAAGCAACCTCCACGACACAATAAAGGACATCACCAACTACATAAAGAGCAGCTCTCTAAACATGAAGTCGCATAAAATGAAAGTACTAATCCTCAGACCCACCCCCTCAGCCTTGGACGACTCCAGCTAGCTCACTACATGGTGGGCAGTACCAACCCCTACCAACCATGTCCACAACCTAGGGTTCATCCTAAACTCCTCCCTCTCCATGTGTAAGCAAGTCTACACGTCTCCTCATACTGCCATAACACCCTCCACATGCTCCGCAACATTTACAAGTGGATCCTTACCAAAAGAAGAAGAACAGTGACACAGTCCCTCATCAGCAGCAGACTACACTGTGGCAAAACACTCTACACATGAATTCCAGCCAAACACCTACAACAACTACAACAAATCCAAAAGACCACCACCTGACTGATTATGAATGTTCCCTGCTGCAGCCACATCACTCACCACCTAATACACCTACACTGCCTCAATATCAACAAGAGGATCACCTTCAATCTCCTCACCCTCACTTACAAAATACTCAACAACACCAGACTAATGTACCTTAACAGCAGTAATCTTAAAAGGCCAAATTTTGAACTTAAGATTTTGGCTTTAAAAATATTAGGTACGAATTTAGTAACTCTTTAAGCAAATGTTGCTTAAAAACGAATTGACTATCATTGCAATGTATCCAACCTTTCAGACATTTTAAATAAACAGTGTAATGTCGAGATGTTGTAGAAGGTCCATCATGAAAAATAATTGCAACAGCTACAAAAGTTCTTCCTGATATTGAAACTTGACCATCTACAAACATTTTAATTAAAGTTTCCAATTTTCTTCCATCAGCTCTACAACGTTTCAGCATTAAAATTACATACTGTCCATATCTTTGTATAAACAATGTTGATGACATTTCTGATTTACATTGGCTACACTCCATGTTTTGATTTGCACCTCTAATTAGATTGTTAAAAGACACTGATTTACAGTCAGGTAAAGTCAAATATATGAATCTTTCAGTATCTATGTTAGTACTACATGTAAACAAACAATTTTGACAGTCATGTTGCCATTTATAAGAAAGGCCAAAAAGGTTTTCAATATCTATACCTTCATCTTCCAGTACACTAAGCATAAACAATAAAAATTCCTGACAATCTTGCTGAATATTCTGCGTAAATTGACTAGAACCAGAACATATGTCCAAAACATTTCGAATATCAGAAACACTTTGTATTTTACTTTTATCACTACTACATTTCTCATAAACAGAATACAACAATGAACAGAATCTTTTGTCCCAATTTTCAACAATAGGCTGTTGCAAACTTTCAAGAACAAAAACAACATTAACAACTACATTAGCGTAGCAGTTGACACCACAACTATTTTCAAACCGATAACCAACATTCTCTTCAACACTTTCTTTTTGCTTGCAGGCGCAACTTCATCTTGTTTTTTTTTTCTCTACAGTTTCTCTACAGATATTCTCAAATCTTCTTTTTCTACCTACCACACGCTTTTCAAATACTGGATATTGGCCTAAATTGGGTGCATATTCTCTTCTTAACCTATTATACTCTTTCACACAATTTGCATCTGCACTAGCCTTTGTCTCATCAAAATCAATCAAGTACAATCTAGATAAAGTTATGACTTGAGACAAAGCAACATATGCCATACCCTCTTTAAACACGGTACTTCCAATATTCACTAAAGCACTATCTGCACTTAAACCTTAAGATTTATGAATGGTCACCGCATATGCCAAACAAACAGGAAACTGTTTTCTGCGTACATACAAATCTTTCAAGCAAAAACCGAGATGAACAACGACTAAATTGTTGTACTTCAGCAATTTCATCAAATTTGATTTTCAAAAATTCAATCCCATCTCTATTTACATAATTAGCAAAATCAACAATTTTACCCATTGCTCCATTTACTAAACCTTTTTCCACATTCAAATTACTTCGTAAAATTACCCTACAGTGTACACATTTTCTAAACCAGCAGTTTTACTTATCGATTTCTCTAAAGAATCCAATTTGCTCTTCAACTTTTCAGTCAAAATAATAGTGATTCCTTCATGTTCTATTTTATCAATAGCTTCCAATTTTATAATTTCTTCATTTTCCAACTTTAACATTTCTTCATTGAATATAGAACATTAACGTAGTGTTGGCATTAAGCAGATTACAGATTTGTTTTCTGCAATTCTCATGTATATTTTCTCTGGGACAATATTTTCATTTGTAAACAAATAGGATAGTAATCGTCTCTGTAAAGCTTGTTTGCCATGTTCAGTAATTTTTCCAATTCTTATATCTTGAAGAATAGTTCCATAATCATCATCATTTGCCTGTCGCATAATTGTAATAAGTTCCTTATACTCAAAATATGACCAAATATTTACGTTTCCAATGCTTCCCAAAGACTTTCTATTATCTTTATGCGACAGTGTTTTAAACACTGGCTGTCCTTTTACAGGAGTAAGTTGTAGAAGATCTCCAAAAACGATGACGTGTTTTCCTCCGAATAATACGTCATACTCTGTTTTAAGAATTTGCTGCATTCTTAAATGCACAAAAGCAAGCATTAAGTTTGATACCATGCTTACCTCATCAATAATGAGAAGTTTCATTTTCCTCAAGACTCTTGAAACTTCACAAGAAGCTTCTCCAGATAGCTTATGGTATTCTAATTTATTTTCATGCTCTACTGGTAGCATTAATAAATGATGTAAAGTAATTCCTTTAATATTGTGAGCTGCTAATCCAGTTGGAGCAGCGACAACACAAGACAAAATTACTTTAATTAAAAAACTTTTGCCTGTTCCAGCTTGTCCACTCACGTACATTTGGATAGGTTCAAATGATGAGCAAGAGCACTCTTTCTTCTCATGAAGTAATCCATGGTCAATCTGTTCTCTCACTTGCTCATATATTTCTTTCTGCTCAAGATTTAGTTGTTCTTCCAAGTTTCCTAAGTTTGTTACATCTTCTGGACCTTGATACATTGCTGTTTCCACCTCTTCCATAGCAGTTGCTGCTTCATTTAGAACAATTGCTTCTCCTAGTGGGTCCTGACTCAACGGAGCAGAAGTTTGACAGTCTTGAGAACTGTCTCTAGCAATCTCAGCTGCAATTCTACCTTCTTGCTCAATTTGGTCATTCAACATTTTCACATAATTAGCAAAAACAGGACATTCTATAGTATCTTTAGTTGCATTGAAGGAATCTTCATAGTTCTCGAAATCTCCAAGTAATTCCAATTCTGAACGCCACGGCTTGAAAAGTTGCAAAAGAGCTAAATAGTAAAATTCCCTTTGTCAGGTGTTTCGCAACTCAGTTTACGGTGATCAATCAAATGTCCTTTTCTTTGTTTCACCAGACATCCTTCAGAACCAATAACGGCATATATACCATTATTAATGTTTTCGGTAATATTCCGTTTAAAAATATAGGGCCAGATGTAGGTAAGTTCCATTTACCAATTCTTAAATACCGAATTTTACCGATTCGGTATTTCAGAATCGGTAAATGGTATGTAGGAACAAATTCGGTAAAAAATACCGAATCAGTAAGATTCGGTATTTACCGAATCGGTAATTACAGATTCGGTATTTGCCATTCATTCCTGTTCCATAGGAATGAATGTCAATTACCGAATCGGTAAATACCGATTCGGTAAAATTGTAAAATAGTCAAGGGTGGCAGGGTGTCACTTTGACACCCTGCTGCACCCCTGATTAGTGTAGGTGTGGACATATGGCATACATACATGCCCTAAGGGCATGTATATCTGTCACATGGCACAGGTGTAAATGCACATTTATGCATTTACATAGGAATTCGTTATTTACCACCACCTAATAGTTGGTGGTAAATAGCGAATCCTTAAACACCTGGAGCACTGTTTACAGTGCTTCCTACATATCATTTACCGATTCGGTAAATATTGAATCGGTAAATGATGATTTGGTAATTACAGAATTGGTAAATACCGATTTGGTAATTACCGAATCGGTAAAATGTCTCCTACATCTCAAAAGGCTTTTACCGGTCGGTAACAGCCGAATTCGGCCGTTACCGACAGGTAAAAGCCTACCTACATCTGGCCCTTAGTTTTGCAGCACTTCATAGAGACAAATGTTCTCAAGATAATGACTTCTATTTGGATATTATGTATCCAACATATTTGTTTTCACAATATCTGTACTTTCTGGCTCTTTTTCGGCTAAATATTCAATTTCTTGTACTGATTTAAGAACTCTGTTTCGTGTTGCAGCAAGACCTAGACTCACCCAAATGATTCTTCTAGATTTGAAATATAGACTTGCAGATGATAACCGATCCGAGCATTCATACGCTCCAATTTCTCGATGAACTAACATCTTCAAACTGTAATTATATAACTTCTTACTTAGACTCTTCTCATGGGAAATCTCTTCCCACATTTCCTTCAATTCCGTCTTTTCTGATTTTGTTATGTAGGATGTTACATATCGAGCAACAGCAATGGAATTGTCCGCAACATATTGAATATCTATATTAGCATTTCACATGGACAAAATGACTGGGTTATAGTCATTTATATATTTTGTCTCTTCATTTCTTCTTAAGTTGTAGGTATTTTTTTAAAACTTTCTTGTGATAGTATGTCACAAAGATGACATAAAACTGTTCACTCTTCCTTTTGATATTACAGGTCGTGGAAATGCAAAATTGCATTTGGTGTAGAATTTGTCCTTAGATTTGTACTTTCGACGACAGTATTTCCCACACGATGGCTTTGGAATCGTAAGACTTGTTGTCTTAAGTCCTTCTCTTGTGTACTTTTGGGTATATCACATGTAGCATATTCTTCAATAAAAGACAACACAGTATCATCTGAGTCTGTTCCAAATTTCGGAGCATCTTTGATCCATATTAGCAAGTGTATGTGAGGAGCACCTCTTGCTTGATACTCCTTTCTCCAAAAGAAGTCCAGAACCTCTCCAAGATAGGGAATTTTTTTATTGGTGATAAAAGACATCATAGCTTCAAATCTATGATTGAAATGCCTGCATACATTAACTGGATCCAAAGAGCACAATTCTCCAGGTGTATTGTAATCAATATTTAATATATTTGGATTTGCCTCTCGAAGAAATTGAAGTAAATCATCCCAAGCATATTCAGCACAGCTTAGAGTAAGGAACCATGTAGGAGTTCCTTAGTTCAGTTCTCCATGACAACGGTACCAGTACTCATTAGTACCACGCTGACACGCCATGAGATTAATTAGCTGAGATTCCAAAACATTATCATTCTGCAGTACTTTATCCATAAATTCCCATGCCAAAACATTTTACAGATGTACACCTATATTCAATATATGGTTTATGCATAAGAAAGTCCAGACAAATCACTCTCAAGAGGTGAAACAATTACGGAATACATTGTCGAAATCTTGGATTTTCTTCATATAATCTTGATGTCTGGTATTAAGATGCAGGAACCTGCACAGGTCAGTCATCATATCGTCCTCCTTTTCCTGTAGGAAACAAGTGAGGGAAACAACGAGCTTCCAAGCTTTTTTCACATACACTAATGGGACTTCCTTTTGCTTCTTTCATTTGGAATTACTCTATAGTATTCCCCATCACTTCTTTAGAATGCAGTGGATAAACACTGTAATGTTTGTAGATTTCTTCAGTTCTGGACACATCATTTTTTCAATTTGTCCAGATGGCAAGTCACTATCTTCTTCTACAATTATTTCTTCTTCTCTCACATACACATTTCTATAATATTGATTATTTTTTACCAGATACAACATTGCCTTTTTCACTTTCCTAACATCCACTAATTCTTGCCAGATTTTCTTACTCTTAGTAGGAACGCCATTAACAAGAATAACTAAAGGTTCATACTCTACATTTTCTACACCAATTGTTTCAATATTTTTCTTTAAATCTAGAGGCAAATATACAACTCTTCCCTTTAATCCTCTCTGTAAATCAGAAGGAGGCAATTTTCCTGTCATAGGCTCCATACGAACAACAGCCTGAAATGGATGCACACATTAAATACGAATAGACTCATAGGTATTTAAATCCATCAGTTCAGAAGGAATATTTACCAACTCAGGATTATTATGCACAGCTCTAGCAGACATTTTGTTCTCGACTAATTTGTTATAACAATATTTACAAATACGCTGATTAGAACCCAAATAAAAACAATTCTCTACCAATAAATAAGTTGCAAAAGCCTTCCACTCATTATTATTTTCCTTTTCACTTTTTAAATACAGATCAACAGTCCTGGTCTGATTTTTATAATGAGTTCATCGACAACACGCACAACAATAATTTGGCCTTTCACCTGAAATCACCTTAAACTCTGTAATTTCTTGCTCAAAATGTTCTATACTACAATGTTGTACATTCTCTTCTACATGTCCTTCTATTAATATCTCAATTTCTGCACTGTCTTCCTCAGGACCAAAATAACTAGACTCAATTTCATCACAAACGTTCTTTACACTTGATACAGATCCATGCAAAAGAGCACTGTTCAACTTTTTTAACATTAGAGCTGGTCTTTTTGCATAATACAATCTTCTGACTAATTTCCTCATTTCAGAATGATGTACTGCTAACATCCTGAAATAGTGAAAAACACTTCGACATACTTTTTTAGAAAGACAAGCCAGATAATGGACTTGCAAACCAGTATTTTCTCTCACTCTGCAAGGGTCTAGTCCTTGCAACATCTTAATCTTTTGTTTAACACTTTTCTTAGTATAGTTACCTAAGAAATTGCGTAAAAAATCAATAGATTCTTCCGTACACTGCAAATACTACTACAATTCCAAGTCTACACAGGAGCTTTAGGACGTCTCCCTAAAACTTCATCAGCTAACACCTCTTCTGCATTTCTAGGAACAATTTTCTCTTTCTCAATAGGACAACCATGTCTAACATCATAAGCACGACCACTAGTGTCAACTGCATGCAACAAATGAAATCATTACTTTGAAAATAACTTTCTTCGTTACATAAATGCTCAGAACTTGAACTACGTTTCCATTCACCCAAAAAAAAACTCACAAAAATTACTTCTGTTAATTACTCTTCTCCACTTACTTTTGGCCTTTATTAAATGGATTGGCTTATCTAGTGATCGAATTCTATTGATTACTAAAATAAACAATTTTATTGTCAATTCCAAAGCTTTCTCAACTAAATTTTCTATACCTTTCTTCTTCTTATAAAATGCTGTTTTTTTTACATCCCTTATTTTCTTTAATTAAATTTGAAACAACCCCTATATAAAACATGTTTTTCCTAATTTCGATAAATTGATTTTTCCTCCTTTTACTATACAC